>NC_134842.1:70006783-70354283 GCF_965363235.1 Mytilus galloprovincialis | reverse complement strand
TTTATTGACAGACTATCAAATGTATCCCACTCTGGTGCAATGACTGGATTCCTGTATCCCGATAAATATTCCGTTGTACCATCTATGTTGTATCTAATTTCATGTATTTTACCATCGGAGGCTATTTGAAAACTGCAGTCACGTTGATTTTCTTTTCCTAATCTTTTCTCCATAGTATATTGAATGTCTTGTTGTAAAAGGGCTTGTTTGAAATGTTCCTTGTGATTTATCAAAACTTGTCGTGCGGTATTTGGTACTGAAGTCATTGATTCATATTTTGTTGTATTTCCAGATTGAATTAGAAAGTATGGTCGATTGTTAACAATTTTCACAGCCAATAACTGTTGATGTTCATCTCCTTGATTTTGTTCACTTATAGTTTCAGTTTGTGTGCTTATTTCAGATTTGACTTTAGTTGATATATATTGTACATTATTAACAGCTGTATTTGGTTTTGTGAAAAATTTATGTTTATTCTGCTGTAATGGACGTTTTCTTTTCTTACCGCTCATTGTACGTTGCGCATGAAATTCTCGTATTAATTTTGCTGGAACCTTGCATGGAAAATACCATTCTGTGTTTCTTGATTTATCGGTAAGCTTAAGTTTATAGTATAATGTTCCGTTACCTCTGACTGATGATAGAACTTGGTGAATCTCCTCTTCTTTGAATGCTTTACACTTATTGTTCTTACAATCCTGACAAGATAGCTTGTTGTCTTTAACTGGTTGATTTACGGTTGAATCTCCTGAAGGGCTTGCACTTCTCTTTTTTGTTTCACTATTTTGTGCTGGTTGTTGATTTTGTTGTCTGTTATTGATTCTATCAACAGGAAGTTGTTGTTGGTTCTGAGTTGGCCTATTGTTGTTAATTACAGGAATAGGTGGTTGTTGCCTAATAATTCCATTGTTGTTGATTGGTGGCACAGGTTGTTGACGATTGTTCGGTAAAAGTTGATCACTATCAATGATGTTGTCATCTTGTATTTCTTCTGGATTCAGTTCTTCATTGTCATTTTGAAATTCATCTGGTAAATTAGTCGGTCTGTCTTTTGGATCGTAATATGGCTTCATTCGTTGCGCGTTTACCATCGACACAACCTCTTTGTTTGTTGCACAATTCCTAAGTTTGTAAGTACTATTTGGTCCAATGCGGGTTATATAATAAGGTCCTGACCATTTTCTATGTAATTTTGGTGCTTTTCCGACAGGAACTTTGGTACAATAAAGCCAAACACGTTGAGCTGGTTGAAATTCAGGTTCTTTAAATTTTTTGTCATATTGTTGTTTATATCTTTCTTGAGCTTGCCTGATGTTTTTAGCAGCTATTTTTCTTGATATTTCCAAATTTTGTAGAATTCTGCTTAGAAATATTTTATGATCTTGTGCCAATCGATCTTTTGGAATTAGTGCGGTGTCAATGGGTAATGTCATTTCTCGTCCATAGAGTAAAAAGAATGGTGAATAATCAGTCGATTGAGTTGCAGGTGTAGCACGATAAGCCATTAAAATTCCTGGTAGCACATCATACCAATCATCTTGTTGATCTCATGTATAGGCTCTTAACGCTTGTAAAATTACAGAGTTCATTCTTTCGCATGCGCCATTTGTCTGTGGATGGTATGAGCTTGTAAGATGTCTTTTAATATTGAAGAGTTCTGAAAGAGCTTTAACTAAATTTGAAACAAAATTACGTCCGCGGTCAGATAAAAGTGTTCTCGGAGCACCATAAGCTTCACCTGCTTCTTCAGATCTTAATGGAAAAGCTTCACACCATTTTGAATAACTATCAACTACGAGTAGAACATGTTTGTATTTATCTTTGGTTGTTGGAAGGCCACTTAAAATATCCATATGCCATCGTCCGAAAATATCATTTGTTGGTTGTGGTTGTAAAGGCGATGGTTTTGAATTAAAAGCGCGTTTGGACTGCTGGCACACTTCACACGTTTTTACATATTGATTAATGTCACTATACATCGATGGCCAAAAATATTTGTGTCTAATTGCAGCATATGTTCGTTCAAATCCTTGATGTCCTCCTCCGAGAATGCAGTCATGATAGACCTTGAGTATTGAATCACGGAGATTCCTTGGAACTGCAATCTGTTTGACAAGTCGTTCATCTTTTGGCACTTTCTTACAACGTTTTGAGTAGAAGTGTTTTAAAATTCCATCTTCTAACTCAAAGTTGTAAGATTCTGCTACGACTGCCCTTGCAAGTTCTGGATTCGGTGGTACTCTTCCTGTCTGTTTGTAGTTAATGATATCGGTAAAATCTTTACATGCCTCTTGTTCTTCGGCTAGATTTGTTAATTGAATTTCATTGATTGTCACGGTTTGTAAACTGGAAATAACTGCATCTTCGTTTTCACCCTTATATATAAATGTTACTTCGGTATATTCTTTCGGTATATCCATGGAGCCTAAATGGTCTGCAAGTTCACTAGAGTCATAAGAAGCACTATTGTTAATTTCTAAATGTTTTTGTCTGGATAAGCAGTCTGCTGGGTTTTTAGACCCTGCGCGATGTTGAATCTAAAAATTATATCCTTGTAATAGAAAACTCCACCTACCAAGTCTTCCCTGACAATCTTTGATTTTCTGAAGGTATTTTACTGAAATATTGTCTGTATACACCGTGAACTCTTGATTTGCCAAATAATGTTTAAAATGTTGAACTCCTTCTACTAATGCTAAAGCTTCTTTGTCAGTAATATGCCACTTAAGTTCTGAACCCCTTAATTGTCTTCCACCATAAGCAATCACATGTTCTAATCCATTTTGAATCTGACTTAAAATATATCCATTTGAAAACTCGGAAGAATCTGTTGCTAAGATGAAAGGTTTGTCTAAATGAGGAAATGATAAAATTGGAGCTGATGTCAAACGGTCTTTTAAATTTTCAAACGCAATATCACATTCTGGTGTCCACTTGAATCTTTGATCTTTCTTTAGAAGGTTTGTTAATGGAGCTGCTATGTGGGCATAGTCTTTTACAAATTTCCTATAGTAGTTTGCCATTCCTGAAAAACTTTTAACTTGCTTTGCAGTGGTTGGTCTTGAGAAGTCCTTAACTTTTTCTGTATTTTCAGGATTGACGCGGATGCCATCTTTTGATATAACATGTCCCAGATACTTGATTGTTCTTGTCGCGAATTTACATTTTTCAGGATTAAGTTTCAGGTTTGCTTCACGTAGGTTTGAAAACACTTGTTGAAGGTGATTAAGGTGGTCTTCAAAGTTCTTTGAGAAAATCAGAATGTCATCGATGTAAACCAATGCAATTTTGAAATTTAAATCCTTTAGCACTTTTGTCATTAAACATTGAAAAGTTAATGGAGAGTTCATCATACCAAACGGAAGTCTATTAAATTCATATACACCTTTATGTGTAATTAATGCACTTTTATGCTTTGTTGTTGGGTCTAGCGGGACCTGCCAAAATCCTGACGTTAAATCGAGAGATGAAAATAGTTCTGGTTTTGAATCTGCTAAAGTGTCAAATATATCTGTCACAGTTGGAATCACTGCTGACATGGGTTCTGTTATACGGTTTAAAGCTCTATAATCTACACATACGCGTATACTTCCACTTCTTTTCTTAACAAGTACGACTGGACTATGCCATGGTGAAGTAGATTCCTCAATAATATTATTTCTTTCCATTTCATCAAGTTGTTTGTCTAGTTCTTTGCGCATTTGTGGAGATTGTCTATATTGAGCAGCACTAACTAATTGGTTTTGCATCACCAGTATAAATTGTGTGGTAATGCAAGTTGGTATGTCCCAGTTCACTTAAATCCTTTGCAAATATGTCCCTATTTTCAATTAGAAAATTTTGAATTTGTTGTTTTTGTTCCACTGAAAGTTCTAAATTGTCTAAATTAAATCCTAGTTCTGAAAGTTCACTACAAAGTTGATTACTAGTTATTTCACTAAGAGAGTTTATAGGAGCAGATGATCCTTCTGTGAACTTTGTAACACGGTTCGACTGTATATTTTCAGCTTTCGCAATTTTAGTCCTCCTGGGAATGTAAACGGTTGAATTTGTAGGATTCATAAGTCTGTATGAAGCTATGCCTCTTAACACTGTAGAAATCGTCTTCCCTCCTGCTACTTGATGTTCAATGGATAAGTTTCCTTTAGGTTCTAAAATTACTGTTGTTCCATGTTTAAACTTTCCAACATGTACTGGAATTATGATTTCAGATTGCGGTTGTATTTCGACTAAATCCACTGTGGTTGCCATGGCAATCTGAACGTTGTCATCTATGAATGTTGGAACAATAACTGTAGACACCATGTTCTCCTTTCCTTTCAGTGTAGCACTATCTTTTACTGTTACATTAGGCACAGATATTGTCATTTTTCCAAAATCCAAATTAACCTTATGAGTTACCAAGAAGTCCAAACCAAGAATGAAGCGTTTCAAAAATGTGAAAGTTCTGTAAAATTTTGTGTTCGCCGAATCTAATTTCCAAAATAGTTTTTCCTAGCACTGGGTGTACTTCTCCGCATACTCCAACTCCACTAAAAATTGATGATCTCTGTATGTCAGCTTGAGGTTTTAGTTGTCTTAAAAGATGTTGACTTATACAACTTATAGTGGCTCCACTGTCAATTAAGCACTTTTGATTTGAATTTTCAATGTTCAGGTACATAAAGTTTCTTTCTAAAGATGATTTAAATTCTATATCTGCTTCTTTTGCTGTAACAGTTGAAAGACTTGCACATTTTGATCTTTTGCAGCACCATATATTCTTAATTCTTTTCTTTCCAATGACTTCTACTAAAAGAATTTTGGCTATATTAGATAAAATATATTTACAGAATAAAAAGGCAATATGCTATATAAAATGTGTGTAAAACTACAAAATGTCTTAAATTTATTAGCAGTCTCAATAATTTATATATATTCACAACTTTTCTTTGAAGAAACTTTTTGCTTTGATAACTAGCAATTTAATTTCGAGAATAATTATGAATATTATTATTTCAAAAGCTACTTATCTTTAGTCTCTGTAGTAGTTCTATTTTGTTCACACAATGCAGTTGTCTTTCTTCTCAAATAGTTTGCCAACTTTGGTACAGCAACTTTTAAAGTTGAAAACTGAAACTAAGCAAGATTATAATTAGACTTCTGTAAATGGTAGACTATGAAGAAAAATTCATTTGAATACTACCAATTGCTTTTTACAGATTTAAAACTAATTTTTATTTTTAATCTATTTAGATTCAATCTTGCACAATATTTGCTGAAACTGGAAAATTAAAATATAACTGTAAAAATAGAATAATAAATAATATTTCAATAAGTTACTTAGCTTCACTAGTTGATTCTCATTCTCTGCTGTTTCTTCTGTTGAATTTTATTTATGAAATTCCTTCACAAATTTTGTAAGTAGATAATTTAAAAGTAATTTTGAAAGCTGTTGCTAATAATAATGCCATGCCAAAGCTAACTGGATCGAAATGATGCCAACGGGCCCGCCACCAAATCTGTCACCAAGAGCCAATGCACGTCGAGTTTAAGGGGGACTATCGAACATGCACACCCCAAGGCACAGGGGGTCAGTCTTTCACAAGACTTAAGCAATGGCAGGCAAAACTATAAAGCAAGCAGCAAGTTGTAACAATTTTATATAGTAACTGGTCCAAATAATAATAATGATGCCGAAACAATTTACAAATAAATAAAGTTCAAATGTTCCAAATAATAAAGTCACTAATTTCACTAATTCACAGTTAAATTTAAGTCCAAAATAATGCCGAAACAATTTACAAATAAATAAAGTTCAAATGTTCCAAATAATAAAGTCACTAATTTCACTAATTCACAGTTAAATTTAAGTCCAAAATATTCGTAATATTCCAAATTGATGTTGTCTGGCTTGAATAGTTACTGTTGTGTTGAGCTGTCTTTTGAGTACGGGTTTCTCCTGGGTAGCTGAGCCTGGTTGGCTTTTGAAGCACTCCTATCTGGATCACACCGACGAGACTACACTGACGAATAACTGTTTGACTCCGATATTTAAGGCGAAAGCTGAAAACTACTCATAAAATGACAGACATTGATAATTTTGATAATTGAGATAATTTGAGTATTAATAATATTGTTTACAATGTCCAAAGGTGAAATATGAATAATGTCAATTAGAGAGATACAAGTTAATTACATTTATAATCCTAATTAAAACATAATATTGCTCAGATTAATTAATGACAATTGACAAGATACCAAAGTGTTGCTCAGAGCAATTATTTACAAGCGAAATGTTTAACAAAATTTACCTGATTAATTAAATTCAAATTTATGATAAAATATTTCATAATTTCATATTTTCTAAAATAATATATTTTCTCAATAAAATTCGTTTTAAAAACTTTTACCTAAAAGAACACCTATGACATATATATGTTGTTAGGGCCCTACCTTTCATGAGAAATATTTTGTTGATTATATTGAGTTTCACTGGAGCTGGCCCCCTTAGTTGGATCAGTCACCATCCCCCCCTTTATGAAAAGTTCGGGACCCACCACTGGGACACATTCTGTCGTTCAGCTGCATACAACTGCAGTTTGACATCCAGTCTAGTGAAGTAATAACAAAACAACATTTTTCAAGGTGGTGGGTTTTTTTTTACGACGAGGAATAAACTCCATGTAGCAACCCAAAAATTTATCTTTACAAATTTAAAATCTACCTCTCTGATGGATAGTCATGTCATAGGCAATCATACAAATCTTCCACACAGTGCTATATAATTTACCTTTTTATTTTTTAATATGTTGCATTTACCATGTTGATATAGAATAGATACAAAAGAATTAAACGAGAACAAGTACATGATGTTTTTAACATATTTATTATATATACAACATCAATTTTCAAATTACAATAATTTTGATTAGAATTGATACATGTACAAGATTCTAACCTTGCCCCCCAACCCCCAACCCCCTTTTTTTCCCATGGGAACAAACAAAAAGTTTCTAAACAAATGTCTACATGTATAAACCATGTTTTTTTACAAGAATAACTTGTACATTTTATATGGACCATAATTTGGTATTCGGCCTTTGGTTTCTTTTTGTATCCTTTTTTATAAGTTCTAAAACTTTAACTTTTATTCTGTGGGTTGTGTTGGTGTAAGAATAGTATTAATGGAACTGTCAACAATTGAGTTTTTCGAGAAAAAAATAATACATTTTGATTCACCGTTTACGTGACAGGAAACCAAACAGGAAACCAATCTTTATTTTCTTTATTTTGCACAATATATTTCAAAAGACATAAATGAACACCATTACTGGTGTTACTTGCTTCATGTTAATATTTAAAATCTATTTTCTATGTTAAATTAAGTTTTTTTCTATACGTGACAGGAAACCATAAGAAACCGAAAGCATTTTTTGAGTTTTATTTTATTGCAAAATCTGCTTAAAATAATCTGAACAGTATATTTTTTCTTAAAATCCATCTTAAATGTAACAGTATTATAAAACTCCTAAATATGTGCTTGTTTTGAAAACAATTAGTACAATTTATTCAGAAATTTCCATATTTTCTTTATTGATACAGGATACCATAATCGTTGTATCTTGATGTTTTAGCCAAAAAAAATGTATTTATATTTGGTTTTGAAATTCCAGTTATACATGTTATATACAATTTATTCCAAATCATTGGCAATGTAAAATTCTTTAAATCCAGCAAAAGAAAAAAAACTTTTAACTTGGAATTAAAATCTTTAAAATAGGCACCATGTGATATTTGTGACCTGTACACCATCTACATGGTTTCCACATTTTAACCTACTTTAGTGGGCTAAAATCAATAAAGTACTTCCTTTCAAGTCATGCATGGTAAAAGTTTACTTCAAATTTGACAAGTTTATTGCATTTCTGAAAAGTGTTTGCAGAACGTGATTAAAAAAATAATTATAAATTGTGACAAAGATACCAACTTTGTACATTCCAAGTGTAACGGTATATTAACATGTATATTTTATTAAGGTGGCTCGGGACTATTCGACTGCGCATAATTTCACGCATGAATTACAAAAGTATTTGTCGTAAATTCGATATAATTTTTTCAAATATTTTGATTGATTAGAAATGTTAAATCATTGTAGTAATGTGAATATTAGAATATTTTCGTTATAATCCGTATTTGTTAAAGAGTCAAAATGACATTTCACCCATTTTCACCATTTTCCCGCCAAAATTTGGGTTTTAAGGCAAAATATATTTTTTTCCTTATCGGTGACCTATTTTTTTTTATTTGCTCATTCTTTGAAGCTATATTTCAGCTTTTTATATTACAGTTTTGGACCAAGTGTCATAGAACGTTTTTTTTTGATAATCCGATAAAATATGTCAACACCTCTAATTTCCCTATCATTTCATTGAAAAATGGTCCCTTCTACATACCTGTTTAAAAGTAAAATTTTGAGCTTAAATGGTCCGTGACCCCCTATTTTTTTTCGACCAATTTGATTCAATTTCTTTAAAGAATAAAATAACAAAAATTACGGCACTTCTGATAGAAACTTTGAATATGCCCCGAGCCACCTTAAATTATCTTTATTCACCTAAAATATCCAGTTATATTTACTGTTGAAGCAAAATCAATTCAACGAGCATCGGCACAATGATAAGAAACGTAATGTCGATTGAATTTTCCAAGGACCCTTTTTCATCGTTATACGGAAACAAAGTGTGCTATTACGTCCGTCAAATCTGAAATCGATTTTATTTTCACTCAAAATCGTATGTAACATTATGCACATAGGAAAAATAATAGACCCCCGGCGCGATCTCTTTGAAAATTGTATTTTCCTTTTTTAAACAATATGAAACAAGTCTACAGAATATGCTTGCTAACATCCCGTTGGAAACAAAACCAATATTTAGACCTAGTATTTAATATATATCCGGCCGTAAGCGCATGATCACATGTTAGTCACATGTTTCAGGTATGACCGGAAATGACATGAATGATTAGAACTTAACGACAAAAACAATTTTAATAAAAAAAGGAAATATCTGGACTTCTGTTTCTTGTGAAATGTAACGCATAATGATTACGTCATTTTCTAACTTAATTATTACTAAGAACAAAACTAGAATGTAAATCATCTCTGATTTACCTGTTTGAACATCTCGCGAGAGTTCATATTTGCATATTGTTGTAAAGAATTCTTTTACAACAAAGCAGATTACACCATCTAAAATTTGCGTTACGAAATCTGAAACCAAAGTAACGCTAGTGTTCTTACACCTGCTACAGAAATACTTATAGTTCTCGACATTTTCTTCTGACTATTCTTATTGGTCGATGTTCTTTATTATTTGAAAGCAAAAGTTACGATTATCTTTAAATTTACCAGAATTACACACTTGCGGCGAAAATAACGCTAAGAAACGACACAGAAAAGCGGCCGGATAAATTGAAACATTTGTTTATTTCAAATTCTCTCTAGGGGAGAGTAGAAAGCACCTTTATTTTAATAGAAATAATAGCATTTGATGGTGGAGCAACAACTTCTCTCACCAAAATACAATATTTTATCACTTTCCTATCGTTATCGGAAACAGTCCCAATACCAAATTATGGTCCATATATTAAAACATTGTTAGTTTGACAGTATGCACCTTTAGTTCCAATACCCCAACTATTAAAATCTTATCTAGATTAGTATGTTTTGACAGAATTTTGTTTATTTATTTGTAGACACACAAGAAAAATGTATAATATGCAGAATACTTGTCTTTAAATTTTTAGTTGGAAAAAACGTTCATGCAGATCTAGACTAATATGATGCTATGACACACACATGGATTTCTTGTATTTGTAAGGCTTTTAAAAATTTAATGTTGAAAAGACCCCAGTGTTGACATTATATCTTGTCTGTATGGTGACACATGTACTTTCTATTTCAAGAAAAAAAGAATCCAACCGGAGGGTTAACACAGACTAGAAGGAAGTAGGGGCCTTGTACACCTGCTATTCAAATTAATTGTTTATACTCATGAAAGACTTCAATTATTGAAAGTAAGCTATAATTTTGCATTTTAAATTAAATACATGTACCATGGTGTAAAAAGTGGGTCTCATTGGGGTCTAATCGTGACACGGGATTGCCGATTTTTTGTAAGCGTGACATGTGAAGGTCAAATTATTGTGTTGTGAACATGGGAAATGAGGTCTAGTGGGACCCGGGAAATGACAAAATAAGGAGAATTGCTTACGTGCATAGTGTAAGTGGGCTGTGGGAATTATATATTCATCTAACAAAATAGTAAGCATCGGAATATCTAAAAGTATTATTAAATTTGTTTATCAGATGTTGTTTCGATGGGTCTTTGTATTTATAACCAACCAAAGATTAAGGAGTAAATTTTTTTTATTTTTTTCCAATTTAACTACTAATATAAATCCATAGATCTAACAACTGGCATGGCAAATAAGCATACAGAATGACACAATGATTTAAGAAAGACCCAACAATCATGGTTATATGTCTCTAGGGTTCCAAAAAATATAGGAGCCAATGCAATCAGACATACATTGTATTTTTTTCATATTTCTATTTACTTCATATGGACCAAAGTTACAAAATGCAGTCCTGGTAATCAGTTGGGCATCACATAAACAATGATTGACATAAAGATACATTGTTGTGTACGTAAGCTTAAATTTTGATATGAATTTGATGTTCTGACTTACACTTTCAAACTGACTTATATCTGGGATAAATAGCTGCCTGTGAATTTTTATTTCTTCAAATATTGTCAAACAAAATCTATTCTTTAAATATAGAATGCAAATTTTCCGTATACTGGATGTTGATTTTACAATGGTGAAATACATATACAAAAATGATATGTAATATCATGTCCGTTTATAAAGCAAGATTAAGTTTTAGGCAGCTTCCATATAAGAAAGTAAAAAACTCCATTAACTTAATTACATGTATGTTTGGCATTAATCAACACCATCATGCAATTTTTGAACCTGATTAGGAATACACGTCTTACTGTTATAAAAAAGACTTATTCACAGTTCACAAAAGATAAATCTATACACATATAGGACATGTGCAATCATAAAAGAAAGACATACATTTTGACAAAAAATTCTTCAAGTTCTTATGTCATGTATGTTATCAACATGAACTATCCTGATAGCTTGACTTCAGTATTTTTAAGGACTACATGTATATGTTTTTCTTGATCTGTCCCAACATTACCCCAAAAAGTAAGGCATTCTAATATTACATTGTAATACACGTGTAGCTTTTAAAAAAAAGTTTATTTTGGAATTGCTATACACTTAATAATTGATAGACATATATTTGTTTGTATGGCCCCGCAAGGAAGTTGTCCGTGCCTTATAGTTTTACCCTTGTCCGAAATTCCGTCAGCTCGGCACAACACAAGTAAATACAATTTAAAAAAACAACTGTTCTGAGAGTCGGGTATGTCTGATTCCTGCATGTCTCTGGACTTTCCTATAATTAATTGTCCACTCAAATTCATACTAGTGCCTTAAATTTAATAATCATGGCCTTAAATATAAGTTTATCATGTTTTAAATAGATCAAATCAATAAAAAAAGCCCCACTTGTCCATCAGTGTTTCTGCTAATTTTTTTTTAAACAGAAGGGATTTATTGTTAGGAGATATAGCAAGTTTGGTTCTGATCTCATTGTGATTCTTGCTAACCACTGTTTGTAATCTAATATAGTGTTGTTCTATTTTCGCCTGTATTGAGGTATTATCAGGACACCGCTCACATTTTTCCTTTGCTTCAATGTATAGCTTTACATCAGATATTTCGCCTAGCAACATTTTAATTTTGTCCAGTTCTGTCATTCTTCTTTTTTTTAGCTCACGTGGCCCGAAGGGCCAAAGTGAGCTTATGCCATCACTTGGCGTCCGTCGTCGTCCGTCGTCTGTCGTCGTCTGTCGTCGTAAACTATTTCAAGAATCTTCTCCTCTGAAACTACTAGGCCAAATACTTCCAAACTTTAACTGAATGTTCCTTAGTGTATCTAGTTTATAAATTGTATCCGAAGTTTTGATCTATCAACAAACATGGTCGCCATTGCTAAAAATAGAACATAGGGGTCAAATGCAGTTTTTCGCTTATAACTCAAAAACCAAAGCATTTAGAGCAAATCTGACGGGGTAAAATTGATTATCAGGTCAAGATCTATCTGCCCTGAAATTTTCAGATGAATCGGACAACCCGTTGTTGGGTTGCTGCCCCTGAATTGGAAATTTTTAGGAAATTTTGCTGTTTTTGGTTATTATCTTGAATATAATTATAGGTAGAGATAAACTGTAAACAGCAAAAATGTTCAGCAAAGTAAGACCTAAAAATAAGTCAACGTGACTGAAATGGTCAGTTGACCCCTTTAGGAGTTATTGCCCTTTATAGTCAATTTTTAACCATTTTTCATAAATCTTAGTTATCTTTTACAAAAATCTTCTCCTCTAGAAATTAAACTAAACTTGGCCAAAACCATCATTGGGGTATCTAGTTTGAAAATTGTGTCCGGTGACCTGGCCAACCAACCAAAATGGCCGCCATGGCTAAAAATAGAACATAGGGGTAAAATGCAGTTTTTGGCTTATATCTCAAAAACCAAAGCATTTAGAGCAAATCTGACATGGGGGTTAAATTGTTTATCAGGTCAAGATCTATCTGCCCTGAAATTTTCAGATGAATTGGACAATCCATTGTTGGGTTGCTGCCCCTGAATTGGTAATTTTAAGGAAATTTTGCTGTTTTGGTTATTATCTTGAATATTATTATAGATAGAGATAAACTGTAAACAGCAATAATGTTCAGCAAAGTTAGATTTACAAATAAGTCAACATGACCGAAATGGTCAGTTGACCCCTTTAGGAGTTATTGCCCTTTATAGTCAATTTTTAACCATTTTTCGTAAATCTTAGTAATCTTTTACAAAAATCTTCTCCTCTGTAACTACTGGGCCAAATTAATCCAAACTTGGCCACAATCATCTTTGGGTATCTAGTTTAAAAAATGAGTCGGGTGACCCGGCCATCCAAACAAGATGGCTGCCACGGCTAAAAGTAGAACATAGGGGTAAAATGTCAAAAACCAAAGCATTAAGATCAAATCTGACTGTGGTTGAATTGTTTATCAGGTCAAAATCTATCTGCCCTGAAATATTCAGATGGATCGGACTTCACGTTACTAGGTTGCTGCCCCTGAATTGGTAATTTTAAGGAAATTTTGCAGTTTTTAGCTCACCTTTCCTAAAAGGAAATGTGAGCTTTTCTCATCACTTGGCGTCCGTCGTCGTCGTCTGTCGTCGTTAACAATTTTTCAAACATCTGCTCCTCTGAAACTACTGAATGGATTTGGATGAAACTTAGCATGTTTGTTCCAAAAATAGATTATCCTGCACAAAGTTTGTGCTTCGATTTTTGATCCGTCAAAAACATGGCCGCCGTTACTTAAAATAGAACATAGGGGTCAAATGCAGTTTTTGGCTTATATCTCAAAAACTAAAGCATTTAAAGCAAATCTGACATGGGGTTAAATTGTTTATCAGGTCAAGATCTATCTGCACTGAAATTTTCAGATGAATCGGACAACCCATTGTTGGGTTGCTGCCCCTGAATTGGTAATTTTAAGGAAATTTTGCTGTTTTGGTTATTATCTTGAATATTATTATAGATAGAGATAAACTGTAAACAGCAATAATGTTCAGCAAAGTTAGATTTACAAATAAGTCAACATGACCGAAATGGTCAGTTGACCCCTTTAGGAGTTATTGCCCTTTATAGTCAATTTTTAACCATTTTTCGTAAATCTTAGTAATCTTTTACAAAAATCTTCTCCTCTGTAACTACTGGGCCAAATTAATCCAAACTTGGCCACAATCATCTTTGGGTATCTAGTTTAAAAAATGAGTCGGGTGACCCGGCCATCCAAACAAGATGGCTGCCACGGCTAAAAGTAGAACATAGGGGTAAAATGTCAAAAACCAAAGCATTAAGATCAAATCTGACTGTGGTTGAATTGTTTATCAGGTCAAAATCTATCTGCCCTGAAATATTCAGATGGATCGGACTTCACGTTACTAGGTTGCTGCCCCTGAATTGGTAATTTTAAGGAAATTTTGCAGTTTTTAGCTCACCTTTCCTAAAAGGAAATGTGAGCTTTTCTCATCACTTGGCGTCCGTCGTCGTCGTCTGTCGTCGTTAACAATTTTTCAAACATCTGCTCCTCTGAAACTACTGAATGGATTTGGATGAAACTTAGCATGTTTGTTCCAAAAATAGATTATCCTGCACAAAGTTTGTGCTTCGATTTTTGATCCGTCAAAAACATGGCCGCCGTTACTTAAAATAGAACATAGGGGTCAAATGCAGTTTTTGGCTTATATCTCAAAAACTAAAGCATTTAAAGCAAATCTGACATGGGGTTAAATTGTTTATCAGGTCAAGATCTATCTGCACTGAAATTTTCAGATGAATCGGACAACCCATTGTTGGGTTGCTGCCCCTGAATTGGTAATTTTAAGGAAATTTTGCTGTTTTGGTTATTATCTTGAATATTATTATAGATAGAGATAAACTGTAAACAGCAATAATGTTCAGCAAAGTTAGATTTACAAATAAGTCAACATGACCGAAATGGTCAGTTGACCCCTTTAGGAGTTATTGCCCTTTATAGTCAATTTTTAACCATTTTTCGTAAATCTTAGTAATCTTTTACAAAAATCTTCTCCTCTGTAACTACTGGGCCAAATTAATCCAAACTTGGCCACAATCATCTTTTGGGTATCTAGTTTAAAAAATGAGTCGGGTGACCCGGCCATCCAAATAAGATGGCTGCCACGGCTAAAAGTAGAACATAGGGGTAAAATGTCAAAAACCAAAGCATTAAGATCAAATCTGACTGTGGTTGAATTGTTTATCAGGTCAAAATCTATCTGCCCTGAAATATTCAAATGGATCGGACGACACGTTGCTAGGTTGCTGCCCCTGAATTGGTAATTTTAAGGACATTTTGCAGTTTTTAGCTCACCTTTCCTAAAAGGAAATGTGAGCTTTTCTCATCACTTGGCGTCCGTCGTCGTCGTCTGTCGTCGTTAACAATTTTTCAAACATCTGCTCCTCTGAAACTACTGAATGGATTTGGATGAAACTTAGCATGTTTGTTCCAAAAATAGATTATCCTGCACAAAGTTTGTGCTTCGATTTTTGATCCGTCAAAAACATGGCCGCCGTTACTTAAAATAGAACATAGGGGTCAAATGCAGTTTTTGGCTTATATCTCAAAAACTAAAGCATTTAAAGCAAATTTGACATGGGGTAAAATGTTCAATAGGTCAAGATCTATCAGCCCTGAAATTTTCAGATGAATCAAACAACCCATTGTTGGGTTGCTGCCACTTAATTGGTAATTTTAAGGAAATTTTGCAGTTTTTGGTCATTATCTTGAATATTATTATAGATAAAGATAAACTGTAAACAGCAAAAATGATAAGCAAAGTAAGATCTACAAATAAGTTAATATGACCAAAATTGTCAATTGACCCCTTAAGGGGTTATTGTCCTTTAATGACAATTTTTCACAATTTGTTCATCATATTTGCTAACTTTAAAAAATCTTCTCCTCTAAAACTACTCAACCAAATTCAACCAAACTTCATTTGAATGATCAGTAGGGTGTATAAAATAAAGTTTGTGTTTTATTTTCTATTTCGTCAAAAAACATGGCCGAAGGCATTGTTTACCAGGTGAGCGATTCAGGCCCTTGAGAGCCTCTTGTCTAAAAGATAACAAATATCAAGTAATTCCCAGAGTTATCGATCTTTTGTGGATTGATGTGAAACTTTTGACATAAATCAATTTAAGGCTTTGGCTATAAAAGAACCCTTATTTTCTATTCAAGAAAACAATATTATTTCTTATCAGTGATACATGGAAGAGTCCATTGTCAATTAGCAACAAATATGACTGCTAATAAATCTTGAAAAAATATATTTTGGCTTGCCTTCCTGTAGCATCAGCTTAAAAAAATGTACAAAATGAGCACTTTCTTAGAGTTTATAACCATATAGGATTTAACACCTTTTAAGGAATTTATAAGTGTATGAACTTGCAAACAAATAAAAGATTTTTATGATATGTTTGTTGGTAATTGACAAAATGGGGGATGAAATTTGGTATCTTGTGAAAAAAGAAACTAGAAATAGTTGCCTATCATTGAAAGGAAATGTTGGTGATTATTATTTAAACACCAAGTGAATACATATTTTAACGTTATAGCTTATTTCCTACTGCTTGTAGCCTAAAGGTTTGGTTGACTTGCTCTGTTTGTATAAACATAAGCTCAAGCATTGTTATTAAGATTTACATCTGCAAACAATAAAGACCGGCAAAGTTAAACCTATATATATATTATATTTAAATTTGATTTAATGTTATCCCAATTACAATTGTAGAATAAGCAAGCTAACCAAAATCCTGCTCTACAATTATTTGGAAATTAGCTGTAAGTACAATTATTTTATTAACAAAAGGTGGGTTTGTGTTTCTATCACCAACATCTTTGTTAAGATTGGCTACCAGAAGTAGCTATATATGTAGTCTGTCTACTATTTAAGACTGATTTCGAGAATCAATCAGGTATATAACCTTAAAACCATCATAAATGGAATGGTTATAGTTAAGTTTATTTATTACTTTAAATAATTACCTCTAGACAAACTTACAGACTGCACATAAGATAGCATTCTTTCCATCTTGTTAACATTTTGTAATTTCTGCACATTCTGTATAGATAGCCCATGTTGTCTTGCTGCAAAAGAAAAATTCTGGTAAATATGTGCATAACATAGAAAACATTATTATATGAAAGCAAAATTCATGTAGTTGTTAAATAATTATCTTATCACTGTTATTTTGATGCACTATTTAGACAAGAACTTAATAAGTGTATGACTCTTTGAAAAAGGTCAACAATGTTGAGATTAATTTTGGGGTTATCGTCCTAACTATTCAGGAAAAAAAAGAGCAAAGAACAAGTAATTTTGATGTTTAGGACAATGTGTATACAAGGGTACGGCTCTCTGTGAAATCAATATTCAAAAGAAAGATTGGGATTGATTTAAGGAGTTTTTGTCCAAACCATTTAAGAATAATAGACTAAAGTGCGTAGTGTTATGCGTTTACTTTTCTACATTGGTCAGAGGTATAGGGAAAGGGTTGAGATCTCATAAACATGTATAACCCTGCCGCAGTTTAGTAAGACATCCATTATCACTGAACTAGTTTACATATTTTTAAGGGGCCAGCTGAAGGACACCTCCGGGTGCGGAAGTTTCTCCCTACATTGAAGACTCATTCGTGACCTTCGGCTGATGTCTGCTCTATGGTCAGCTTGTTGTCATTTTAACACATTCCCCATTTCCTTTCTCAAATTTATTTTAAGCAAGGACAGAAAAAACTTGGTTTCTTGACATTGATTGGAGTATACATACACTGTTAGTCTATGGATATCTTTAAATGGTACCTCAAGGCTCCATATGAAGGTTTAAATGGATTTTCTGTGTTATTTCCCTAAAATTTACCTGTTTCATTCTCCACAAATAATTTTCTTTTCACTTTTTCAACTGTCAAACAAGGTCTTTTCCTTGGTAAACTAGTATTCTCCTTGTCAGATACATCAACATTTAATTTTATCAGTTTTCTCTTGCTGCCTGTTGATACAGAAGAAGTTAATGTTAACGATATTTCAGTTTGAAAACATAAAACGTAAACATTACAATATTACAGTTT
The DNA here is from genome assembly GCF_965363235.1 of Mytilus galloprovincialis. Lineage (NCBI taxonomy): Eukaryota > Metazoa > Mollusca > Bivalvia > Mytilida > Mytilidae > Mytilus > Mytilus galloprovincialis. The sequence continues at coordinate 70,336,446 of NC_134842.1, read as the reverse complement.
AATTTGGATTGAAAAACTTCAACAAATTCCTCTTGAAGAAAGTAGTTAATTTTTTTTTAATTGCTTTTTTGTAGAGTCTGCTACTTTTGTTGCAAAAGCAAGTTATAGCAATTCTACATATTTTCATTGGCATCGGCAAAAGTATGGCAAGACCTAGGTTCTTTGGAACTGTTACAATTTCTTTTATTTATGAAATTTGTAGCGGCTTTGTTTTTTAGGGTCGACACTATGGAAAAATATAATAAATAACTTGTAAAATAACGTACACATATTTTGGGGTATGTGTCACCAAGAGCCAATGCACGTCGAGTTTAAGGGGGACTATCGAACATGCACAGCCCAAGGCACAGTGGGTCAGTCTTTTGCAAGACTTAAGCAATGGCAGGCAAAACTATAAAGCAAGCAGCAAGTTTTAACAATTTTATATAGAAACTGGTCCAAATAATAATAATGATGCCGAAACAATTAACGAATAAATAAAGTTCAAATGTTCCAAATAATAAAGTCACTAATTTCACTAATCCAATTCACAGTTTAAAGTTTAAGTCCAAAATGTTCCAAATATTCTAAGTTGATGTTGTCTGGTTGAACGATTACAGTTGTGTTGAGCTGTCTTTTGAGTACAGGTTTCTCCTGAGTAGCTGAGCCTGGTTGGCTTTTGAAGCACTCCTATCTGGATCACACCGACGAGACTACACTGACGAATAACTGTTCGACTCCGATATTTAAGGCGAATCCTGAAAACTACTCATAAAATGACAGACATTGATAATTTTAATAATTGAGATAATTTGAGTATTAATAATATTGTTTACAATGTCCAAAGGTGAAATATGAATAAAGTCAATTTGAGAGATACAAGTTAATTACATTTATAATCCTAATTAAAACATAATATTGCTCAGATTAATTAATGACAATTGACAAGATACCAAAGTGTTGCTCAGAGCAATTATTCACAAGTGACATGTTTAACAAAATTTACCTGATTAATTAAATTCAAATTTATGATTATTATAAAATATTTCCTAATTTCATATTTTCTAAAATAATATATTTTCTCAATAAAATTCACTTTAAAAACTTTTACATAAAAGAACACCTATAACATATGACTATGTCGGAGTGGGCTTGTCGCCATAAAAATTGAAAAAATTGTAAAAACATTAAATTTATTTATTCACAAATAACTTAAGAGCAATTACATTTAATTAACATAATGAAAAATTTATAGTTACCTCGACTATTTCTAGTTTTTCTTGATTTCTCATCCTGTACAAATATCTTATATTTTTCTTTAATCTGAATGTTATTTTTTTCTTGCAACTGGGTATCTAAAATAAAAGTTATCTCATTTATATTTTCAGCTTATTTTCCTGCCATAAAAGCAATGCCATATGCAATTAAAAAGAAATAAGTTGTCAGGTACCTGTTTGAAGTATGAAGACTCTCAAATTTTCTTGATCAGGTATGTTCTTTTTCCTTGACCTCATTCTCATGTTTATGTGACTTCTTAATAAAAGGCTATTTTTTTTTATTGTCATTCGAAAACTCTATTATTACAAGATATCTGTACCTTAATGTTACATTAATTTAAACAGCAGAAATGTACACTTACAATTTATGGCATCCTCTTCTGTTTCAGTGCAATTTATCTCCCTTGGAAATTCATGTACAATGCTGTTTCCATAACCCGATCCTGTGTCATCGTCTGAAAAAGTAAAGAAAGAAAATTTATTATCAAAGGTACATGTATATCGTAATATTGAAATATTAAAAGAGAGATAAAAAATATCAAAAGTATACTTTAACTCCAAAAAGCAACAGACAACCCAATGGGAAAACAAATCTTCACAATACACAACATAGAAAAAACACTATGGTAATCTGGACAAAATAAAAAGAATATCTGTTTAAACGAAATTATCAAAATTGAAAAATGTAGCCCTTTCATCTGCTTAGTGTCATATGGCTATTTCAAAAGTAAAGTTAATTAAACAAAAATTAAATACCATGTGCATTGCTCAACTTTATATCAGGGCATCTACCATGTCTACTATTCTGTCTTTCTGTTATTATTTCTTCAGGTCCACTTTGAGCTTCATCCACTGAAACAAAGAATGAAGATTAAAATCTCTTGCAGGTGAATGTATTTTATATGGCATTTAAAAATAAGAATTAAAGGAGAGAATGGAGGATGATGGATTATAAGACATTTTCCATTACAATCAAATTTTGCAAAGTAAATGCATTATTGTATTGTGTGAAAACATGTTACCAACCAGTTTAATTGATTTGAGTGAAGACAAGGAATCAGTTCTTCTTTTAAAATTTAGAATGGAAATGGGGATTGTGTTAAAGAGACAACCACTCGACCATAGAACAGACAACAGGGGAAGATGACCAATAGGTTGTCAATGCAGGGAGAAATTCCTGCACTCGGAGGTGACCTTCAGCTGGCCCTTAAACAAACAAATACAAGTTCATTGATAATGAATGTCTTACTCAACTCCAAATTATCCACAAGAAACTAGAATAAGTAAAAATAATACAAGACTAACAATGACAAAAGGCTCCTGTTAAATATGTTTCATTGAACTAGTTGTACATGTATCAACATTTTTCATATAGGAGCATTATGTTTTTCGTGCAAAGCATCTGTATGTTGCGCTTCATATTAAATTTTTAGTCAATGTAGTTTTTAAAGAAGTTGAAATCCAATCATCTTAAAACTTAGTACACTTGTTTCATGACATACGATCTTTCTAATTTTAATGCCAATTTAAAGTTATGACCCCAAACTTCAGGTCCACTGAGCATAGTGTGTGGGTGTACTATTGACACAGTCTTGTTTTCTCTTATTCACATCAAACTTTGTTAAGAAAAAAGTCTTTTATTTTTTAGACTTTAATTTAAATCAATGTATTATTGTGTTATATTAATTCAAAACAGTAGAAATGTATACTTACAATTTATGGTGTCCTCTACTGTTTCAGTGCAATTTATCTCCCTCGGAAATTCATGTACAATGCTGTTTCCATAACTCGATCCTGTGTCATCTTCTGAAAAAGTAAAGAAAGAAAATTTATTATCAAAGGTACATGTATATCGTAATATTGAAATATTTAAAAAGAGATAGAAAAAATACCAAAAGGACAATTAAACTCACAAGTTATAATAAAACTGACAACCCAATGAGGAAAATTGAAAAACAATGCGCCAAAAAACTACTCAAACACAACATAGAAACACGCTCTGGAAATCTGGACATTATTTTTTGGAATTGATATTGCAAATCATTATAATTAATTAAGGTAGATTTATGGTATACCCCAACTTTGATTGTCCAATCACAGTACCAACTCTGCAAATTTGGGGACCGATTTGCAATTTAATGGTTAGATGGCTTAATTATATAAAGAAAACTTGGTGATTTATTGTATATATGTTCCGGACCGTATGAGTATTTGGACCGTACGCGTACGGTCTGGACCGTATGCGTACTTTTTCAAAATACTCATACGGTCGGACCGTACGCGTACGGTCTGATTAATATCATTAAGAAGTTGCTTAAGTTTATAAGTTACAAATGCATGTAAAGTTCATGTACAGATCAACATAACTTAACTCTCAAATTAATATGGAAAAGTTCAATTGTAATTGGAATGAAAGCTTTATTTGTTAACTAATAAAAAAATTCACGCTTATTAAATCTATTAATATCTTGTATTTAGTATGTCGATCAGTAATACATTAATTGAATTATGATCATAGAAATTTACGATATCGGAAGTAAACATGATGTGGGACGACAATTTTAGAATATTAGAAACTTTACAAAAAAATGCAAATGCAAAGGAACATGAATGAACTGCAAACATGTTAATGTAAAAACTATATCATTAATTGTGGTAGTAAGTGTCACCTTGAGCGAGAGTACCAAACTAGTATTCAGATATACAATTAAACAAATATTTAATGTCAATTGTTCAATTGTTCATTTTATCCATCTAAAAGTGATTGTAATGATAACAATTTATAAAACTAAAAATAAAGATTGTGATAAATGGTTATCTCGTACTGGACCATACGCGTATACTCATACGGTCCGACCGTACGCGTATGGTCGGACCGTACGAGTATACGTATACGGTCCGGACCGTACGCGTACGGTCCAAATACTCATATGGTCTGGAACATATATATTATGCCAAATATTTAAACACATATCATTTTAGTTTGTTTTAAGAATCATTTTTTCAAAGGAGTCTTTTAAGGGGAGATAACTCTTTTAGTAAAAAAAATATATTTGACTAATAGGTATTTTTTTTTTACTTGTAGCAAAAATATGCGACCACTACAAAAGTACAGTTAATTGGGGAAAAAAATAAATACCATGTGTATTGCTCAACTTTATATCAGGGCATCTTCTATTCTGTCTTTCTGTTATTATTGCTTCAGGTCCACTTTGAGCTTCATCCACTGAAACAAAGAATGAAGATTGAAGTCTTGCAGGTGAATGTATTTAACATGGCATTTGAAAATAAGATTTAATGGAGAGAATTTATTAATAACTTTCTTAAACTATCCTGGATTTCTACCAAACTTGGACAGTTCATTTCTGTTTTTAGCTCACCTGGCCCAGTGAGCTTTTCCCATTACTTTGCGTCCGTCGTCGTCGTCCGGCGTCGTTAACTTTTACAAAAATTTTCTCCTCTGAAACTAATGGGCCAAATTAAACCAAACTTGGCCACAATCATCATTGGGGTATCTAGTTTAAAAAAATGTGTCCGGTGACCCGGCCAACCAACCAAGATGGCCGCCATGGCTAAAAATAGAACATAGGGGTAAAATGCAGTTTTTGGCTTATAACTCAAAAATCAAGCATTTAGAGCAAATCTGACGGGGTAAAATTGTTTATCAGGTCAAGATCTATCTGCCCTGAAATTTTCAGACAAATCGGACAACCCGTTGTTGGGTTGCTGCCCCTGAATTAGTAATTTTATGGAAATTTTGCAGTTTTTGCTTATAATCTTGAATTTTATTATAGATAGAGATAAAATGTAAACAGCAATAATCTTCAGCAAAGTAAGATTTACAAATAAGTCAACATGACTGAAATGGTCAATTGGCCACTTTAGGAGTTATTGCCCTTTATAGTCAATTTTTAACCATTTTTCGTAAATCTTAGTAATCTTTTACAAAAATCTTCTCCTCTGAAACTACTGGGCCAATTTAATCCAAACTTGGCCACAATCATCATTGGGGTCTCTAGTTAAAAAAATGTGTGGCGTAACCCTGCCAACCAACCAAGATGGCCGCCATGGCTAAAATAGAACAGAGGGGTAAAATGTAGATTTTGGCTTATAACTCTTAAACCAAAGCATTTAGAGCAAATCTGACATGGGGGTTAAATAATCTATTAGGTCAAAATCTATCTGCCCTGAAATTTTCGGACAAATCGAATAACCTGTTGTTGGGTTGCTGCCCCTGAATTAGTAATTTTAAGGAAATTTTGCAGTTTTTGCTTATTATCTTGAATATTATTATAGATAGAGATAAACTGTAAACAGCAATAATGTTCAGCAAAGTAAGATCTACAAATAAGTCAACATGACCAAAATTATCAGTTGACCAATTAAGGAGTAATTGCCCTTTATAGTCAATTTTTAACCATTTTTCTAAAATTTTAGTATTCTTTTAAAAAATCTTCTCCTCTGAAACTACTGGGCCAAATTAAAACTTGGCCACAATCATCATTTGGGTATCTAGTTTTAAAAATGTGTGGCGTGACCCTGCCAACCAACCAAGATGGCCGGTGTCATATGGTATTTTGAACCCCCTAAAAAGTGAACCCGGGGTCAAAATACCATGCGGTAAAATGACCCCGGGGTCATTATACCGCATGGTATTTTGACCCCGGGGTCATTTTTCACATATGGTATTTTGAACTCCCCTGCGGTATATTGAACCCCCCTGTTTTTGATAAATAGTATTGCAGATAATCTAATTTACAATGTATTGGCTATCATTTTTTTAATTTGTGCTTTTAAGTAGGGGGTTCAATATACCGCAGGGGGGTCAAAATACCATGGCTAAGTAAAATTTTCAAAATATCTTTTCCAGTATATCAAATACATACAAACTACTTATTGGAGTATTATAACTATGTTAATAGCTTGAATTTTTGAAATTCAAGGTCTATAGTAGGGGGTTCAATATACCGCAGGGGGGTCAAAATACCATGGCTAATTAAAATTTTCAAAATATCTTTTCCAGTATATTAAATACATACAAACTACTCATTGGAGTATCATAACTATGTTAAGGAGTTAGAATAGCTTGATCTTTTGAAATTTAAGGTCTATAGTAGGGGGTTCAATATACCGCAGGGGGGTCAAAATACCATGGCTAAGTAAAATTTTCAAAATATCTTTTCCAGTATATTAAAAACATACAAACTACTCATTGGAGTATTATAACTATGTAAAGGAGTTGGAATAGCTTGAATTTTTGAAATTTTAGGTCTATAGTAGGGGGTTCAATATACCGCAGGGGGCTTCAAAATACCATGGCTAAGTAAAATTTTCAAAATATCTTTTCCAGTATATTAAATACATACAAACTACTTATTGGAGTATTATAACCATGTTAAGGAGTTGGAATAGCTTGAATTTTTGAAATTTTAGGTCTATAGTAGGGGGTTCAATATACCGCAGGGGGTCAAAATACCATGGCTAAGTAAAATTTTCAAAATATCTTTTCCAGTATATTAAATACATACAAACTACTCATTGGAGTATTATAACTATGTAAAGGAGTTAGAATACCTTTAATTTTTGAAATTCAAGGTCTATAGGGGGGTTCAATATACTGCAAGGGGGTCAAAATACCATGGCTAAGTAAAATTTTCAAAATATCTTTTCCAGTATATTAAAAACATACAAACTACTCATTAGAGTATTATAACTATGTTGAGGAGTAAGAATAGCTTGAATTTTTGAAATTCAAGGTCTATAATAGGGGGTTCAATATACCGCAGGGGGGTCAAAATACCATGGCTAAGTAAAATTTTCAAAAGATCTTTTCCAGTATATTAAATACATACAAACTACTCATTGGAGTATTATAACTATGTTGAGGAGTAAGAATAGCTTAAATTTTTGAAATTCAAGGTCTATAGTAGGGGGTTCAATATACCGCAGGGGGGTCAAAATACCATGGCTAAGTAAAATTTTCAAAAGATCTTTTCCAGTATATTAAATACATACAAACTACTCATTGGAGTATCATAACTATGTTAAGGAGTTAGAATAGCTAGAACTTTTGAAATTTAAGGTTTATAGTAGGGGGTTCAATTACTTCAATATACCGCAGGGGGGTCAAAATACCATGGCTAAGTAAAATTTTCAAAATATCTTTTCCAGTATATTAAAAACATACAAACTACTCATTGGAGTATTATAACTATGTTAAGGAGTTAGAATAGCTTCAATTTTTGAAATTCAAGGTCTATAGTAGGGGGTTCAATATACCGCAGGGGGGTCAAAATACCACGGCTAAGTAAAATTTTCAAAATATCTTTTCCAGTATATAAGATACATACAAACTACTTATTGGAGTATTATAACTATGTTATTAAGGGAGTTAGAATAACTTGAACTTTTGAAATTCAAGGTTATAGTAGGGGGTTCAATATGCTGCAAGGGGGTCAAAATACCATGGCTAAGTAAAATTTTCTAAATATCTTTTCCAGTTTATCAAATACATACAAACTACTTATTGGAGTATTATAACTATGTTAAGGAGTAAGAATAGCTTGAATTTTTGAAATTCAAGGTCTATAGTAGGGGGATAAATAATCGCAGGGGGGGGGGGGGGGCAAAATACCGTGGCTAAGTAAAATTTTCAAAATATCTTTTCCAGTATATTAAATACATACAAACTACTTATTGGAGTATTATAAATATGTTAAGGAGTTAGAATAGCTTGAACTTTTGAAATTCAAGGTCTATAGTAAGGCGTTCAATATACCCCCTTCTATACCTTGAATTGCAAAAATTCAAGCCTTCTTACTCCTTAATATAGTAATAAAACTCCAATAAGTAGTTTGTATGTACTAAACATGCTGGAAAAGATATTTTGAAAAATTTACTTTGCCATGGTATTTTGACTCTCCTGTGGTATATGGAACCCTTACTATAGACCTTTAATTAAAAAAATTCTGGCATTTCTAACTCTTTTATGTTGTATGAATACACCAATAAGTAGTTTGCATGTATCAAACTTGCTGGAAAAGTTGTTTTGAAAATTTTACTTTGCCATGGTATTTTGAACCCCCCCCCCCCCCCTGCGGTATATTGAACCCCCTACTCTAGGCCTTTAATTTCAAAATTCTGGCAATTCTAAACTCTTTTATGTAGTTAGAATACACCAATCAGTAGTTTGTATGTATTAAACTTGCTGGAAAAGATATTTTGAAAATTTTACTTTGCCATGGTATTTTGACTCTCCTGCGGTAAATGGAACCCTTACTATAGACCTTTAATTCAAAAAATTCTGGCAATTCTAACTCTTTTATGTTGTATGAATACACCAATAAGTAGTTTGCATGTATCAAACTTGCTGGAAAAGTTGTTTTGAAAATTTTACTTTGCCATGGTATTTTGAACCCCCCCTCCCCTCCTGTGGTATATTGAACCCCCTACTCTAGGCCTTTAATTTCAGAAATTCTGGCAATTCGAACTCTTTTATGTAGTAAGAATACAAATATAAGTAGTTTGTATTTATAAAACTTGCTGGAAAAAATATTTTGAAAATTTTACTTTGCCATGGTATTTTGACCCCCTTGCAGTATATTGAACCCCCTTCTCTAGGCCTTTAATTTCAGAAATCCTGGTAATTTTAACTCTTTTATGAAGTTAGAATTTATGAAGTTAGAATACAACAATAAGTAGTTTGTATTTATCAAACTTGCTGGAAAAGATATTTTGAAAATTTTACTTTGCCATGGTATTTTGACCCCCCTGCGGTATATTGAACCCTCTTCTCTAGGCCTTTAATTTCAGAAATTCTGGTAATTTTAACTCTTTCATGAACTTAGAATACAACAATAAGTAGTTTGTATGTACTAAACTTGCTGGAAAAAATATTTCGAAAATTTTACTTTGCCATGGTATTTTGACCCCCCTACGGTATAATGAACCCCTACTCTAGACCTTTAATTTAAACAAATCTGGCAATTCTAACTCTTTTATGTAGTTAGAATACACAAATAAGTAGTTTGTATGTATTTAACTTGCTGGAAAAGATATTTTGAAAATTTTACTTTTCCATGGTATTTTGACCCCCCTGCGGTATATTGAACCCCCTACTCTAGACCTTTGATTTAAAAATAATCTGGAAATTCTAACTCTTTTATGTAGTTAGAATACACCAATAAGTAGTTTGTATGTATCAAACTTGCTGGAAAAGTTATTTTGAAAATTTTACTTTGCCATGGTATTTTGACCCCCCTGCAGTATATTGAACCCCCTTCTCTAGGCCTTTAATTTCAGAAATCCTGGTAATTTTAACTCTTTTATGAAGTTAGAATTTATGAAGTTAGAATACAACAATAAGTAGTTTGTATTGATCAAACTTGATGGAAAAGATATTTTGAAAATTTTACTTTGCCATGGTATTTTGACCCCCCTGCGGTATATTGAACCCTCTTCTCTAGGCCTTTAATTTCAGAAATTCTGGTAATTTTAACTCTTTCATGAAGTTAGAATACAACAATAAGTAGTTTGTATTTATTAAACTTGCTGGAAAAAATATTTTGAAAATTTTACTTTGCTATGGTATTTTGACCCCCCTACGGTATAATGAACCCCTACTCTAGACCTTAAATTTAAACAAATCTGGCAAATCTAACTCTTTTATGTATTAAGAATACACCCATAAGTAGTTTGTATGTACTAAACTTGCTGGAAAAGTTATTTTGAAAATTTTACTTTTCCATGATATTTTGACCCCCCTGTGGTATATTGAACCCCCTACTCTAGACCTTTAATTTCCAAAAATCTGGCAATTCTAACTCTTTTATGTAGTTAGAATACACAAATAAGTAGTTTGTATGTATTTAACTTGCTGGAAAAGATATTTTGAAAATTTTACTTTTCCATGGTATTTTGACCCCCCTGCGGTATATTGAACCCCCTACTCTAGACCTTTGATTTAAAAATAATCTGGAAATTCTAACTCTTTTATGTAGTTAGAATACACCAATAAGTAGTTTGTATGTATCAAACTTGCTGGAAAACATATTTTGAAAATTTTACTTTGCCATGGTATTTTGACCCCCCTGCGGTATATTGAACCCCTACTCTAGGCCTTTAATTTTAGAAATTCTGGCAATTCGAACTCTTTTATGTAGTTAGAATACACCAATAAGTAGTTTGTATGTATCAAACTTGCTGGAAAAGTTATTTTGAAAATTCTACTTTGCCATGTTATTTTGACCCCCCTGCAGTATATTAAACCCCCTTCTCTAGGCCTTTAATTTCAGAAATCCTGGTAATTTTAACTCTTTTATGAAGTTAGAATTTATGAAGTTAGAATACAACAATAAGTAGTTTGTATTTATCAAACTTGCTGGAAAAGATATTTTGAAAATTTTACTTTGCCATGGTATTTTGACCCCCCTGCGGTATATTGAACCCTCTTCTCTAGGCCTTTAATTTCAGAAATTCTGGTAATTTTAACTCTTTCATGAAGTTAGAATACAACAATAAGTAGTTTGTATTTATTAAACTTGCTGGAAAAAATATTTTGAAAATTTTACTTTGCTATGGTATTTTGACCCCCCTACGGTATTATGAACCCCTACTCTAGACCTTCAATTTAAACAAATCTGGCAAATCTAACTCTTTTATGTATTTAGAATACACCCATAAGTAGTTTGTATGTACTAAACTTGCTGGAAAAGTTATTTTGAAAATTTTACTTTTCCATGATATTTTGACCCCCCTGTGTTATGAACCCCCTACTCTAGACCTTTAATTTCCAAAAATCTGGCAATTCTAACTCTTTTATGTAGTTAGAATACACAAATAAGTAGTTTGTATGTATTTAACTTGCTGGAAAAAATATTTCGAAAATTTTACTTTGCCATGGTATTTTGACCCCCCTACGGTATAATGAACCCCTACTTTAGACCTTTAATTTAAACAAATCTGGCAATTCTAACTCTTTTATGTAGTTAAAATACACAAATAAGTAGTTTGTATGTATTTAACTTGCTGGAAAAGATATTTTGAAAATTTTACTTTTCCATGGTATTTTGACCCCCCTGCGGTATATTGAACCCCCTACTCTAGACCTTTGATTTAAAAATAATCTGGAAATTCTAACTCTTTTATGTAGTTAGAATACACCAATAAGTAGTTTGTATGTATCAAACTTGCTGGAAAAGTTATTTTGAAAATTTTACTTTGCCATGGTATTTTGACCCCCCTGCAGTATATTGAACCCCCTTCTCCAGGCCTTTAATTTCAGAAATCCTGGTAATTTTAACTCTTTTATGAAGTTAAAATTTATGAAGTTAGAATACAACAATAAGTAGTTTGTATTGATCAAACTTGCTGGAAAAGATATTTTGAAAATTTTACTTTGCCATGGTATTTTGACCCCCCTGCGGTATATTGAACCCTCTTCTCTAGGCCTTTAATTTCAGAAATTCTGGTAATTTTAACTCTTTCATGAAGTTAGAATACAACAATAAGTAGTTTGTATTTATCAAACTTGCTGGAAAAAATATTTTGAAAATTTTACTTTGCGATGGTATTTTGACCCCCCTACGGTATAATGAACCCCTACTCTAGACCTTCAATTTAAACAAATCTGGCAAATCTAACTCTTTTATGTATTTAGAATACACCCATAAGTAGTTTGTATGTACTAAACTTGCTGGAAAAGTTATTTTGAAAATTTTACTTTTCCATGATATTTTGACCCCCCTGTGGTATATTGAACCCCCTACTCTAGACCTTTAATTTCCAAAAATCTGGCAATTCTAACTCTTTTATGTAGTTAGAATACACAAATAAGTAGTTTGTATGTATTTAACTTGCTGGAAAAGATATTTTGAAAATTTTACTTTTCCATGGTATTTTGACCCCCCTGCGGTATATTGAACCCCCTACTCTAGACCTTTGATTTAAAAATAATCTGGAAATTCTAACTCTTTTATGTAGTTAGAATACACCAATAAGTAGTTTGTATGTATCAAACTTGCTGGAAAACATATTTTGAAAATTTTACTTTTCCATGGTATTTTGACCCCCCTGCGGTATATTGAACCCCTACTCTAGGCCTTTAATTTTAGAAATTCTGGCAATTCGAACTCTTTTATGTAGTTAGAATACACCAATAAGTAGTTTTTATGTATCAAACTTGCTGGAAAAGTTATTTTGAAAATTTTACTTTGCCATGGTATTTTGACCCCCCTGCAGTATATTGAACCCCCTTCTCTAGGCCTTTAATTTCAGAAATCCTGGTAATTTTAACTCTTTTATGAAGTTAGAATTTATGAAGTTAGAATACAACAATAAGTAGTTTGTATTGATCAAACTTGCTGGAAAAGATATTTTGAAAATTTTACTTTGCCATGGTATTTTGACCCCCCTGCGGTATATTGAACCCTCTTCTCTAGGCCTTTAATTTCAGAAATTCTGGTAATTTTAACTCTTTCATGAAGTTAGAATACAACAATAAGTAGTTTGTATTTATCAAACTTGCTGGAAAAAATATTTTGAAAATTTTACTTTGCTATGGTATTTTGACCCCCCTACGGTATAATGAACCCCTACTCTAGACCTTCAATTTAAACAAATCTGGCAAATCTAACTCTTTTATGTATTTAGAATACACCCATAAGTAGTTTGTATGTACTAAACTTGCTGGAAAAGTTATTTTGAAAATTTTACTTTTCCATGATATTTTGACCCCCCCTGTGGTATATTGAACCCCCTACTCTAGACCTTTAATTTCCAAAAATCTGGCAATTCTAACTCTTTTATGTAGTTAGAATACACAAATAAGTAGTTTGTATGTATTTAACTTGCTGGAAAAGATATTTTGAAAATTTTACTTTTCCATGGTATTTTGACCCCCCTGCGGTATATTGAACCCCCTACTCTAGACCTTTGATTTAAAAATAATCTGGAAATTCTAACTCTTTTATGTAGTTAGAATACACCAATAAGTAGTTTGTATGTATCAAACTTGCTGGAAAACATATTTTGAAAATTTTACTTTGCCATGGTATTTTGACCCCCCTGCGGTATATTGAACCCCTACTCTAGGCCTTTAATTTTAGAAATTCTGGCAATTCGAACTGTTTTATGTAGTTAAAATACACCAATAAGTAGTTTGTATGTATCAAAACTTGCTGGAAAAGTTGTTTTGAAAATTTTACTTTGCCATGGTATTTTGACCCCCCCCCTGTGGTATATTGAACCCCCTACTCTAGGCCTTTAATTTCAGAAATTCTGGCAATTCGAACTCTTTTATGTATTAAGAATACAAATATAAGTAGTTTGTATTTATAAAACTTGCTGGAAAAAATATTTTGAAAATTTTACTTTGCCATGGTATTTTGACCCCCCTGCGGTTTATTGAACCCCCTTCTCTAGGCCTTTAATTTCAGAAATTCTGGCAATTTTAACTCTTTTATGAAGTTAGAATACAACAATAAGTAGTTTGTATTTATCGAACTTGCTGGAAAAGATATTTTGAAAATTTTACTTTGCCATGGTATTTTGACCCCCCTACGGTATATTGAACCCCTACTCTAGACCTTTAATTTAAACAAATCTGGCAATTCTAACTCTTTTATGTATTTAGAATACACCAATAAGTAGTTTGTATGTACTAAACTTGCTGGAAAAGAAATTTTGAAAATTTTACTTTTCCATGATATTTTGACCCCCCTGTGGTATATTGAACCCCCTACTCTAGACCTTTAATTTCCAAAAATCTGGCAATTCTAACTCTTTTATGTAGTTAGAATACACAAATAAGTAGTTTGTATGTATTTAACTTGCTGGAAAAGATATTTTAAAAATTTTACTTTGCCATGGTATTTTGACCCCCCTGCGGTATATAATTTGAACCCCCTACTCTAGACCTTTGATTTAAAAAAAATCTGGAAATTTTAACTCTTTTATGTAGTTAGAATACACCAATAAGTAGTTTGTATGTATCAAACTTGCTGGAAAAGATATTTTGAAAATTTTACTTTGCCATGGTATTTTGACCCCCCTGCGGTATATTGAACCCCTACTCTAGGCCTTTAATTTTAGAAATTCTGGCAATTCGAACTGTTTTATGTAGTTAGAATACACCAATATGTAGTTTGTATGTATTAAACTTGCTGGAAAAGATATTTTGAAAATTTTACTTTGCCATGGTATTTTGACCCCCCTGCGGTATATTAAACCCCCTTCTCTAAACCTTTAATTCAAAAAAATTTGGCAATTTTAACTCTTTGGTGTAGTTTGAATACACCAATAAGTAGTTTGTATGTATTAAACTTGCTGGAAAAAATATTTTGAAAAATTTACTTTGCCATGGTATGATGACTCTCCTGCGGTATATTGAGCCCCCTACTCCAGGCCTTTAATTTCAAAATTCTGGCAATTCTAAACTCTTTTATGTAGTTAAAATACACCAATCAGTAGTTTGTATGTATTAAACTTGCTGGAAAAGATATTTTGAAAATTTTACTTTGCCATGGTATTTTGACCCCCCTGCTGTATATTGAACCCCCTTCTCTAGGCCTTTAATTTCAGAAATTCTGGCAATTTTAACTCTTTTATGAAGTTAGAATACAACAATAAGTAGTTTGTATGTATTTAACTTGCTGGAAAAGATATTTTGAAAATTTTACTTTGCCATGGTATTTTGACCCCCTCCCCCTTTTTTACCATGAAAAATCAAAACTGCCTTTATATTTATATATACATATGTTATAATTACAAATAATTAAAGCATTCAAGCTACATATGGTCTAGTTATAATTTGTCAATAAGTATTTTGAATGACATTTTGTTGGTAAAGACTTCAGAGCACTTATACCAAGCAAAGATATTTCTTTTAATTAAGCATGGAAAATGTACCTCCCCTTCTTGTATGAATGATTTTTTAATCTATGATAAGCTTTAGAATAATGTAAAATGTTCTAATAATCATCTAGGATGAAAAAAACAGGGGGGTTCAATTTACCATGGGGGTTCAATTTTCCATACAGGGGGGGTTCAATTTACCATGGGGGGGGTTCAATTTACCATAGCGGTATTTTGACCCCGGGGTCAATTTACCATGGGGTTCAAAATACCATATGACACCGCCATGGCTAAAAATAATACATAGGGGCGAAATGTAGATTATGGCTTATATCTCTGAAACCTAAGCATTTAGAGCAAATCTGACAGGGATTAATTATTTATCAGGTCAACATCTATCTGCCCTGAAATTTTCAGACAAAACAGACAACATGTTGTTGGGTTGCGGTCCCAGAATTGGTAATTTTATGGAAATTTTGCAGTTTTTGGTTATTATCTTGAATATTATAATAGATAGAGAGAGATAAACTGTAAACAGCAATAATGTTCAGCAAAGTAAGATCTACAAATAAGTCAACATGACCAAAATTGTCAGGTTACCCCTTAAGGAGTTATTGCCCTTTATAGTCATTTTTTAACAATTTTCATGAATTTTTGTAAATTTTTGTAAATTTTTAGAATATATTTTCCACTGTTATTACTGGGCCAAGTTCATTATAGATAGAGATAATTGTAGCAAGAAGAATGTCCAGTAAACTAAGATCTACAAACACATCATAATCACCAAAACACAATTTTGTCATGAAGTTGTCTGTGTGGTTTAATATTGTCAAAGACCAAGGTGAGCGACACAGGCTCTTGAGAGCCTCTAGTTTACTACTAATATAAGTTTTCATGCCAAGAAACATTACATTCACTCTGTGGTTACTAAAATTTTAATAACTTTCTTAAACTATCCTGTATTTTTACCAAACTTGAACAGAAGCTTCTTACAATGAAAAGATAGTATCGAGAGGAATATTTTTTTTTTCTTTCCCTCATTTATGTTGAATCTTGGATTTACAGCAAAAGTAGGCGAGACACTGGCTTCTGCATAACCTTTGCAATCTCATTTTTTTAGAAAAAACTTTAAAATTTTGTATATTCAACTTTTTATTTAAATTATATATATTATTCTTTAAATCAATCAGTCAGGATTCTACTTCGTCAAAATTCTCCAAATTACGCCAGTTCATTTTCACAATCGTAGAAATGGAAGCCATTGTAGGTATGACGCGCTGCCAATTTTGCTCTTGAAAACCGATAAATTTATCCACATAGCACCATTAAGATCCTTATATGTCAGTTGTGTTTTAAAAAAACCAAATGTATCTACTAGCCAATGAGCATCAGTTAATTTTTATACGACCGCAAAAATTTTAATTTTTCGTCGTATATTGCTATCACGTTGGCGTCGTCGTCGTCCTGCGTCGTCTTGCGTCGTTGTCACAAGGTTTATGACCATAAAAGGAAGGTTGGGTTTGATTTTGGGAGTTTTGGTCCCAACAGTTTAGGAATAAGGGGCCCAAAAGGGTCCAAAATTGAACTTTGTTTGATTTCATCAAAAATTGAATAATTGGGGTTCTTTGATATACTAAATCTAACTGTGTATGTAGATTCTTAATTTTTGGTCCCGTTTTCAAATTGGTCTACATTAAGGTCCAAAGGGTCCAAAATTAAACTTAGTTTGATTTTAACAAAAATTGAATCCTTGGGGTTCTTTAACATGTTGAATCTAAAAATGTACTTAGATTTTTTATTATTGGCCCAGTTTTCAAGTTGGTCCAAATCGGGGTCCAAAATTAAACTTTGTTTGATTTCATCAAAAATTGAATAATTTGGGTTCTTTGATATGCCAAATCTAACTGTGTATGTAGATTCTTAATTTTTGGTCCCGTTTTCAAATTGGTCTACATTAAAGTCCAAAGGGTCCAAAATTAAACTAAATTTGATATTAACAAAAATTGAATTCTTGGGCTTTTTTTGATATGCTGAATCTAAACATGTACTTAGATTTTTGTTTATGGGCCCAGTTTTCAAGTTGGTTCAAAAAAAGAGGGACGAAAGATACCAAAGGGACAGTCAAACTCATAAATCTAAAACAAACTGACAACGCCATGGCTAAAAATAAAAAAGACAAACAGAAAAACAATAGTACACACGACACAACATAGAAAACTAAAGAATAAACAACACGAACCCCACCAAAAACTAGGGGTGATCTCAGGTGCTCCGGAAGGGTAAGCAGATCCTGCTCCACATGTGGCACCCGTCGTGTTGCTTAAGTGATTACAAATCCGGTAAATAGTCTAATTCGGTAGGTCATATTCATGAAAGGGAAGGGGATTGTAGTTACGACGTAAGGAACATATCCGATATCATTTGTGAAACGGTTATTCCATAACGGTCAACCAACTCGTGATGGCGTCCGTAAAATTTACGAAGGGATGATTTCAACTTCACCATTTGGAACTCTTGGTTTAATAGCTTCCTTGTGAGCAGCAAACCTCTATCAAGAAAATCATGATAGGAAATGCAAGCACGGGAATATCGTAAATCAGGATCCAAAATTATTATTTTAAGTATTGTGCAATAGCAAGAAATTTTCAATTGCACAGTATTCAGCAATAGCAAGAAATCTTCAATTGCACAGTATTGTGCAATAGCAAGAAATTTTCAATTGCTCAGTATTGCGCAATATCAAGAAATCTTCAATTGCACAGTATTGTGCAATAGCAAATATTTTCAATTGCACAGTATTGCGCAATAGCCAGAAATATCTAATTGCACAATATTGTGCAATAGCAAGAAATTTTTAATTGATTGGAGTTATCTTTCTTTGTCCAGAATAGTAGTCGAGTCAACTTAAATCATTGTTTTATACAATATACAATATATATTCACTTTTACTACCAACTGATAAATTAAAACAATCTTTACCATTCAGTGATAACAAGCACCTTTTGTTACATTTTAATATTTTATGATGTATTTAAATGAGTAGTTATTGTTGCAAACTCCATTAGAAATTTGAATTGAGATCAGTTTTGGAAAAAAGGGAAAGGGGTATGTGAAAAAAAAAATGTGGGGGGGGGTTAAATTTTTCTCATTTCAGATTTCATAAATAAAAAGAAAATTTCTTCAAACATTTTTTTGAGAGGATTAATATTCAACAGCAAAGTGAATTGCTCAAAGGCAAAAAAAATATTTTAAGTTCATTAGACCACATTCATTCTGTGTCAGAAACCTATGCTGTGTCAACTATTTAATCACAATCCAAATTAAGAGCTGTATCCAGCTTGAATGTTGTGTCCATACTTACCCAACCGTTCAGGGTTCAACCTCTGCGGTCGTATAAAGCTGCGCCCTGCGGAGCATCTGGTTGAAAATTCTTAAACATTTAAAAAAAAAATGTTATTAAATATTTCGTGGAATGGCATACAAAAAATTTTCAGTGGTTGAAGATTATAAACCCTAGTTATCATGCACAAAAAAATTAGTTTTTTCAAAGATATGCATTTTCATTATCCAACTTAAAAGACTGTCATCAAGAACTTTTAGTAAAAAGAAATAGCTATTCAAACACACCTACTCTGTTTTTGTGATTCATTAGATAGGTACTTCACTTGCAATGTATTATTGTGTTATTTTAATTCAAAACAGTAAGAAATGTATAATTACAATTTATAGTGTCTTCTGTTTCAGTGCAATTTATCTCCCTTGGAAATTCATATACAATGCTGTTTTCAACACTCGATCCTGTGTTGTCTTCTGAAAAAGTAAAGAAAGCAAATTCATCATCACAGGTAAGTCAGTTTAGGGGAGGTTATATCTCTAACACATATTTAAGCCCAGCTACATTCTTTATGTGTCTGTCCCAAGTGAGCAGTCTGTAGTTCAGTTGTTGTTGGTTCATATGCATCATATTTATTTTTTCATAAGTTTTTTTTTTTAAGCCTTTATATCTGACTATCTGGTATATTTTTCTTTATTTGACCTTTGGAAATCATACCACATCTCTTTATTGTTATATAAAAACAAGAATGATGTCCTACGTTTCTGAAATTAGGGTTAACAATCTAATTTGAAAGTAGAATTTGAAATTAGAATAAGAAAGATCATATCATACATTTTAAGCTCACCTGGCCCGAAGGGCCAAGTGAGCTTTTCTCATCACTTTGCGTCCGGCGTCTGTCGTCGTCCGTCGTCGTCGTCGTCCGTCGTCGTCCTGCGTTAACTTTTACAAAAATCTTCTCCTCTGAAACTACCAGGCCAAATTAAACCAAACTTGGCCACAATCATCATTGGGGTATCTAGTTTAAAAATTGTGTCCGGTGACCCGGTCAACCAACCAAGATGGCCGCCATGGCTAAAAATAGAACATAGGGGTAAAATGCAGTTTTTGGCTTATAACTCAAAAACCAAAGCATTTAGAGCAATTCTGACATGGGGTAAAATTGTTTATCAGGTCAAGATCTATCTGCCCTGAAAATTTCAGATGAATCGAACAACCTGTTGTTGGGTTGCTACCCCTAAATTGGTAATTTTAAGGAAATTTTGCTGTTTTTGGTTATTATCTTGAAAAATATTATAGATAGAGATAAACTGTAAACAGCAATAATGTTCAGCAAAATAAGATTTACAAATAAGTCAACATTACCGAAATGGTCAAATGACCCCTTTAGGAGTTATTGCCCTTTATAGTCAATTTTTAACCATTTTTTGTAAATCTTAATTATCTTTTACAAAAATCTTCTCCTCTGAAACTACTGCGCCATATTAAACCAAACTTGGCCACAATCATCATTGGGGTATCTAGTTTAAAAATTGTGTCCGGTGACCCGGTCAACCTACCAAGATGGCCGCCATGGCTAAAAATAGAATATAGGGGTAAAATGCATTTTTTGGCTTATAACTCAAAAACCAAAGCATTTAGAGCAATTCTGACATGGGGTAAAATTGTTTATCAGGTCAAGATCTATCTGCCCTGAAAATTTCAGATGAATCGAACAACCTGTTGTTGGGTTGCTACCCCTAAATTGGTAATTTTAAGGAAATTTTGCTGTTTTTGGTTATTATCTTGAAAAATATTATAGATAGAGATAAACTGTAAACAGCAATAATGTTCAGCAAAATAAGATTTACAAATAAGTCAATATTACCGAAATGGTCAAATGACCCCTTTAGGAGTTATTGCCCTTTATAGTCAATTTTTAACCATTTTTCGTAAATCTTAGTTATCTTTTACAAAAATCTTCTCCTCTGAAACTACTGCGCCATATTAAACCAAACTTGGCCACAATCATCATTGGGGTATCTAGTTTAAAAATTGTGTCTGTTTACCTGGTCAACTTATTAAGATGGCTGCCATGGCTAAAAATAGAACATGGGATAAAATGCAGTTTTTGGCTTATAACTCAAAAACAAAAGCATTAAGAGGAAAACTGGCATGGGTTAAATTGTTTATCAGGTCAAGATCTATCTGCCCTGAAAATTTCAGACGAATCGATAGTCAATTTTTAACAATTTTCATAAAATTTGTAAATTTTTACTAACACTTTTAACTGAAACTACTGGGCCAATCATTATAGATGGGGATATATGTACGCAGCAAGAATGTTCAGTAAAGTTAGATCTACAAACATATCACCATCACCAAAACACAATTTTGTCACGAATCCATCTGTGTCCTTTGTTGAATATTCACATATACAAATGTACCAAGGTGAGCGACACAGGCTCTTTAGAGCCTCTAGTTCATAGGTAACATGTCACAGACATGTGTTTCTAATTCTCCTGAACACCCTTTATTTAATACTAAAGAGTTTTTTAGGGATCCCCATGCAAACTTTTATATTTTTCAATTTCATAGATCATGCCATTTCCTGTTTGTTACAGACCATTCTGCAGTGTTTGAAGAAGAAAAAAACATACCTTGTGTTTTTTATTTTAGTGAAATTACTCCTGTGTATATTAATCTTTTTACCAAATGATATTGTGTTTAATTGGCATTTTAGCAATGATCAGATTAAAAATGTAATAATATCATTAGTTTTTAAGAAGGTATACCTCACTAAGGCAGCAATCTAACTTAAAAAAAACAATAACTTAATATTTAAAATCCCTTTACTGTACAGTCCAACAGTAACCCTACCTATAAAAGTCGAGCGAGTCCTATTATTAAAATATCTTCTGACCAGAGCTCTTAACTTTCAAGGAGAGTTTTTTTCTAATTCATTACAGATTTTCAATCTGGAATACTTTAAAATAGGAAAGAAAACAACAATTAATTTGTGTTGTTATAAAAATTGATAATTTGGCCATATATAAATAAGAAGACTATATATAGACATTTGAATGGATTGCCTGAATTTTTTTCAAGGTCCAGGTTTGTGTTCAGCACTGATGTTATTTTTCCATTGACATCATAGATTTTTATTTTCATGCAAGGTACTGCAAACTTGTTAGTTGTTACTTTGTCTATGATATTTTTCCATTTTTCATCTAAATATGCATACTCTTTTTTCAGATTAGATGTACTGAAATGATGTAAATTAGGTCCACAGTCTTGTGAATGATTTTCATGTGGGCCATCTAAAAATTTAACATGACCTTCTGATATCTTCCACCATACATTGATACCAACTACAAGAAAATCAGAAATTCTTTGACAGTGTGCCTGTATTAGACGGTGTCTGGAAGCAATAAACTGACCGGGAATGATAGAGTTTCCTCTAGGAGGAAGCAAACGAGATTGCTGGCTGATGGCTGAATCCTGATGTTCAAAAGAATCAATTTGGTCTTCACTGTCCTGCTTTGCTAAAAATCTCAAGACACAGTTATCAACAACATATTTGGCTTGTCGGTTACTGGTTCTGACAGCGATAGATCTAAGATCTCCAAATGTCCTTTCCTGGTTTTCTGGAAGAAGGGACCTTAAGCAAAATAGTCGATACATTTCAGGAAAATGAACTGTGAAGCTGTGGAAGTGTGAGCCATAAAATCTTCCTTTTGTAAGTTTTTTAGGGTTGATGATGACATATTTGATCAAAATGGCAAAGAGAAAGCATTGGTTATATAATCTTAAAACCTGCTTTTGTGTCCTTTCATTTGAACGACTGTAACAAATGGTAATGATTTCTACAAGGCTGTTGCAGATTGTCAGGATGTCAGCATTAACAAGACCATTTTCGTAATTCATATTAGTGAAGTGAGCTCGCTTGATAGCGTACAGGCGTGCATTGCTGGCTTTCAATTCATTTTTGTCACCCACAGTAACTTCAAAGAACCTCAGATATTCTTTTTGAATGTTGTCATCAAGGTGGGTATGGCAATTCAGTTATCAAGTTTTTAACAACATTCACAATGTCGTGAAGTGGCTCACAGTTGGAAATTTTGTATTGTTCTAAATTTTCGGTGGTACATGTATTTGTCTCAAAATTGGGACAAAACAAGGCAGGTGGTCTCTGTATTCCATGTAGTGTCTCTGTGAGAAGTGTTTTCAGTTCAGGTTTTTTTAAGTTGTAAATATCAAGGTTTCTGTAATCTAGCTCATCAGTAAGGGTTTCCTTGGTTAAATTTACAAAGGGGTTGATGTTGTTCTGCATGTTGAAAGTTTTCCACAGAGTACCACCATTAAAAAGATCAAGATGTTGCTGTAAAGATTGAGTTTTCTGGATAAAAGCCGCTTCAAAATTTGAGTGGTTCACTGCAGCTAAGCCACAGATACATCGGTAATTGCCTCCCCTTTGCTGCCCACACTCAAATTGTCGGGCAGGATTGTCCCCAGTGAAAATCCTGACTGTGTCATAAACCTTTAAACCATCGGGAGCAATTGATGGAGTGCTTAGATCTTTAAGGTCCTCCACCCTTGTAGTACTGTATGACATCTGGTCAAAATCGCTACTCTTTGACTGACCAAATATGTAGAGCTTTGGCTTTTCAACAATGCTTTGTACATCAATAGCTTTTTGATCAGGGTATTTTTCAGTGTATTCCTCATTTGTAAGATAAATATTTTCATCGAACAAACAAGAAATCATTATCAAAAAGTATGGCCTACTCAATATGCCAGAATGGTCATGCCACAATTTCAAATGACGATGGATGGTGTTGGCAGACGCCCTGAAAAAACCCATTTCAGACTGTTCATTTGTCAGCTTCTGACATAACTGGTGTAGGGGAAATTTTCTGCCATAAACTGTCACAATCTTTTCTACCAATTCACCATTGGTCATGTTGGTTGTTATATTATTTGATTTAAAGACTTTAGGAGCAACTGCTTTGATTTAAAGACTTTAGGAGCAACTGTAACACCTATATCCAAGTCGCCAGTCTGTAAGAGTTCCCTTACTTCTTTCTTAAGTTTTTTGGCTGGTCTTGGTGTTGGTGTTGATAGACCATGTAGACGTTTACATAATATGTGTTTAGCCCTACAAACTCGCCTAAAGTAATCCCTGCCACTTATTCTTTTTGTATCATTAAATTTGTTAACTTCAACTCCTTCAGATTTGGCAAATTGGTATAAAACCTGACCTGCATTGAGTGGAAATTGATGATAAGAGTTTTTGACCTCATATTTTCTGGATAATTCGGTCCAGTTTATGTTTGATTTAGCAGGAAGTGATTTGATTTCATTAATGAACTTCTTCTTGTCGAATTCATAATTGTTTATGTTTCCTATACCTTTTCTTTGTTTTTTGGGCCTCTTCTCTGAATCTTTTAGCTAGGTTTTGTTTTGCTTTGGACTTGCTAATTAAAAAAGTTCCCAATCCTTCTCTTTCATATTCACTATATGATTTTGATGATGCTAGAAAGTTTTTTATTTTATTATCTGCATTTAGTAGGTTGGACATTTCTTCTTTTTGTTTTGACAGTACAGATTTTATTTCTTTTTCTTTTTCTCCTGAAGTCAACTTTGGTGTTAGTTTATAATTTTTGCAAATTACGTCTGTAAAAATACTTCCTGTTTTCTTTTCTATGTACGGGACAATTGTTTTCACTACTTTAATCATTTTGCCATCATTGTTAGTTTTTGAAGTGTTGCAAACTGTTGTTGTAAGTTCAGTATATAATTGATCAATATCATTTGTTGTTTGTGGTGCACTGGCAGCATGCAGAGACGTGTGGAAGGCATCGGATTTACAAATATTACAATCTTGTTGCTGATGGCCTTTTCTTTCAATTTCACTGAGTTTACACCAATTTTTCAGGTTATATTTTTCAATAAAGAGAGTTTTTTCGCCTGATTTGTTACAATTTTTCCAATATTTTGTCTTTGTAAGATAAATTTGCACCCGAGGGACTCTAGATTTGAACTCGGCTAATGGTTTATACATTTTGGGATATTTGTTCATTATTACATGATAATTGTTATATCTTTGAAATACACTTATGCTTTGACTATGGTTAGGCACTGTTGTATAAATTGAGTTTTCTTTAGAATTTTCAACTTGTTTATTGTTCCACCATTTCAGATTATCTGGGTCTTTGGTTGATCTAGCCAAGATCACCTTAGCATAATTACACATATTCATGTTTGCAGGTTATTTGTCCATCAGAAAGATTGTGTCAAGTTTTAAAATGTGTTGTGTCCTCCATGATGATTTCAGCTATTTTTTTGTTTATAGATTATATTTATATATGTATTGAATCTTATAAAAAGAATGTTGTGCATTTTCACAGAAATAAAAATAAAACTGATCAATGGCATTCTTCATGTATTTTATTTCGTTAAACAAGAATTTAGAGGCTAGGAAACATCAATTTGACAGCATATTTTGGAGGAGGAAAAAACAATTTGAACCAGTCAGGACACTTATATTACAATTGTGAAACAAAAATGATGATCAAAATTAAAAAATAAAAATTATAAAAAAAATCTTTAAAAAAGAGCAGCATAAAAGAAGTGCAACATGAACCGACACAACTTTTAAACAGAACTTTACATGAACACTATACATTGTATAATTAAGGGTCTATATTGATAGATTGGTAGTCTTGTCTGTGAACGAAAAATTGTGACAAAGTATTTTGCAGTATTGTATTTATTTCAAAACCATGCAGTTTCATTCTTTTGCAAATGATTTGTTATATTTTTCATACAAGGCATTTGATAGTAAAACTTTGAAGTTGGCAAACATCATTTAAAACAAAAAGTACCAAAGACACGATAAAAATAGTGTTGGAATCTTGGTCACACTTTTTTGGAAAGAAAGCTTCAAAAGATATTGGATTTTCTTGGGTACACATTTTCTTTTGTTATTGTGTATTGGCATGTTGACAACAGTAAATGGAATAGTAGAAGTAGGATATTATATTGTAGAAGTAACTCAAATGAGTAACTGAGATTATGAAGACTTCTAGTGAGATGTCAGAAAATATTTGGTTTAATTATCAAGGAGGGTATTCATGATGTGTTGGAAGTGAAAATTAAAAAAAAACTGTCAGAAGGGTATATGATTCCAATACTAAATGTCAAATATCTGCTATTGCAAAATACAAGTGAATCACTAACTTATATGGAGAGAATTTACAAGTGGACCATGCAGAGTGTTTTGATTTACACAGGTAGGATAAAAAGAACATATAAAGGTGGGGATCTAGAAAGAAAGAAAAAAATATTGCATGTGGGTTTGGTGGAGAATTCTAAAAAGACACATGTATAAATAATGGATATCTTGATTTGTTTGAATATGTTTTGAACTAAAGAGCTTATAAATATCAGAAACCCGTCTAAATTATATTATATCATAAAAGTTTAAATAATTTTAAAATATTTCATCATAAAAGTTCATGTGTGGCCACTAAGCAATCTGCCAACTTTGCACCAGCATATCAAAACATTAATATAGCTTAGGGAGAGAATCGAACCCTCGTACATGAACTTTTATGCTGTTTTTCTTAATAATTATAAAGACATAAACCCCCCTTTTTTTCTCAAATCAAGATACCCGATTTACATGTCAATATTTTGAGTCTTCGTGGATGAAGGAAAGCAAGGTGTAAAGAATGCCCGATACCATTTGTCATAAATATTAATCGGCAAGCAAATAAATGACAAATCAGCATTTATAAAAGTAAATCGTTGTTTTGAAAAACGTGGCGTATTTACTTCATCAGGGGAAATAATCCAAATAGTCCTGATCAACTGAATGTTTTATTTGTGTAGAAACATGGATATTTGTGTGATTCGCGTATAAAAACGCATTGGCGCACCCCGTTAATGTTCGATTTCCTTTTTAAAACTTTGCACACCCCTTCTAATGATGATGATAATTAACAATATTGCTGTTTCTAATTTTAAAACTTTGCGATAAGCATTGCAAATATTCAACGACTTCAACATGTTCAATGTTTGATGCTTTTTTGGTACAACTTCAGTTTGTTTTTGTAAATAATAAACGAACCTGTTCAATTTTAAACGAAGAAACAGCAAGCATATGAAAGATGAGACTTTAATGAACAAAACACAACTTTATTTTATGAGTTGCGTGTAGGTCTTCGGGGTACAGGCTCCTGACTTGGGACAGGCACATACATAAATAATGTGGCGGAACATGTTGGCGGGATCCCAACCCTCCCCCTAACCTGGGACAGTGGTATAACAGTACAACATAAGAACGAACTATAAAAATCAGTTGAAAAAGGCTTAACTCATCAGATGGACAAAAATACAGGTAGACGTGGCCAGGTACTTATACATCCCGACAAAAAATGACTTAATGAACAGATCTGAGAGTACTCGCAGTTATCTGACAGCTAGTTCAAAGCCACTAACAACTAATAAAAAATCATGCATCTAAGACTAAACAATCAACCCGTACACATCCAACATCCAATGGATTTAGTGTAAAGACGTCATAAACAGCCAGAGAAAAACATGACCTTGTGCAATGCCAAGTTACAGGTATCGACAGATTGTAGATCCATGAATATGTATATATATATGTATATAACATACTAGTAATATTTAGTTAGCTTTTAATTTACTGATAACAAAATCAATATTTATACCAATAAAACAATATTCAATGATCTTACTACAGTGTTGAATAGGTAACCTTTTAGAATAAGTTTATTTAAAGGAGCGACAAGTTTACATGGATCATTTTTAAATTTCCGGGTACGGTTAACAACATTTCCGTAAAAATGAGGATGTGCTATCTCGGTTGAAATAAGTTTTCTACAGGTACAACCTAACTTCAAAACCAAATCTTTATATCTATGGAAAAATTTAGTATATTTGTATATAATGATACAAAATGATAAACTAACCTTTTGTTTGAACCAGTATTTCTATCTTTCATTAACATGATTTAGAAAGAATCTTACCTGGACTGTTTTCTTGGCCGTGCAATGATGAAATAACCAACCCAACGGGTAGGGTCTTTCGCCTACTTTGTGGGAAAGTGAGGTACATATGTTGGTGTAACAATACTCCAATTTATAAAAGACGCGTCCGGGTCTGCATACTTAATTGAGCTATTGTTTATTTACAAACTGTTAGAATGGAATGTACCCATGATGCTTTGTATTGTTATTAAATATGTAGTTAGACTGGTTCCCGATCGCAATATTCAGTATGTGAGAGAGTATGGCTAATAGCTAATACCTGGAACGTAGTACCGGGAACCAGGATAATATGTAGTTCAACTGTCTTTCTATCACTCGAAGCCAAACTTGATACATGGTGTCAGATGTGCCTAAAGACGATACAAATCATGGCAATTTAGAAGAAATAAAAACATTCCGTCATTTGGAATCAGGGAAGTACCCACAAAAGCAAAACACTGTCCCTAAAACATAGAAATAAACAACACATTCAAGTCCCGCTAAAAACCACGTGCGTTTACTGGGAACAATGGATAAGCTACGGGCACCGGAGAAATTTAATATTGAAGCTAGAAACCTCGCTGATGCGTGGAAAAGATGGAAAGAAGAAGAACTGTACATTGATTTGACAATGGACGCAGAAGATGAGAGAGCGAAAGTTAAAATGTTCCTTTATCTCGTAGGAAACCAAGGTAGAGAAGTTTATGAAACATTAGGGGTCATCCATAATTGTCAACCATTTTCCAAAGTGTACAAAACGTACACTTGGGGGGAGGGGGTTAAAAAATCAACATTTTTACCGTACGCTTTTTTTTTCCAGAATTTATTTCGTTTCCGTAGGGAAGGTCGATGTATAAAATCGAGAATTGGCTTGGGTGTGTTTCTCTTATTTCTTCTTTATTATTTTCACTTGATGATATTTATTTCGATATCATATTTAATTCTTCTCAATCCGGATTGAACGATTAAAAGATCAAATCATTTGAAAACTAAATCTTTCAAAAATGTAAACTTGTAAATTTTTTAAACAAAAAGTTTGCTAGCATTTCTCAGAACCCCCGATGGTCAATTTCGCCATATCGTTATCGTTTCACTCTGTTTAATAAACAAAACTGATGGAAACACTAAATTCTTTGAATGTTTTGATTTTGACAAGACACCATTTTGTGAAAAGATTTTATTTAAACTGGTCCTTCGATTAATTTCCTTGTAATGTATTCCAAAACAGTAAACCAATAAACCGGAAGTAAACTTATTTTTCTTAGTATAAGCCTCCTGTAATTAGGAGCACCCCCCTATGAAGTTTAACCTTAACCTTAAAAATTATCCAATATATGTACACGTTACAGTATATACATGTATACACAAACGATAATAGTGCCATGAATGGCATATTTACAGGGACTTTTTAAATAGAAATACAGGCGGGAAATTAAAAAACTTAAAATGTTTTAAAACATAACACTTTTATTGATTGCTGTCTTAAGCTCTGATTCCATCAACAACTGTCAGTCCATACTTTACCAATGCAATATAACCATATTTCCCTTTCTTTGATTCTTAGCAAAGTTTATGTGCCCTTTTGTTAATCTTTTGCATGTTCTAGGTGCCCTTTTTCACTGGAGTTCCCACTGTGTGATAGGGGAAACACTAATCTTTGAACTCTTTATTCTAACAAAACACAAGCATCACAGATAGATGTCATCAAATAAAACAGTCAGATATGTTTTAGTTTATTTTCAATGCAAATTTCTATATTAAACTAAAATATAATAAACAGGATCTTCTTTTTATTAAGAATGATTGATTGCTCTCTTGAAATCTGAAAATGGTTGATGTACACTTTTGAGGGAGGGTGGGGGGTCTGAAAAAGTGTACGTTTTGTACACTTTGGAAAATGGTTGACAATTATGGATGACCCCTTAAGGTTCATCATAAGGAATTTAAAAATATGGCCGTGTTTACCCCTCAAAATTTACTATGAGTACAGAGAAAATGGTACATCTAGGAAAGTTTTAAGGCATGGCAGGAACTAGATATATAAAAGTTACATAAAGTATACGTTTCAGATAATTATAAATTTTTCTAGATTTTGCTTTCCAGTTTTTTTTTCGTTCCTGCAGAAGGTGCCAAAATAAACAAAGTCGGGAAAGAGGTTTGAGAATATCCACTTATATAATACATGTTGTGAGTAGTATTGATTTAAATGGACAATAGATGGACAATTGACATCTGCAGACAACAGGTGATTTAAACTGTGTAAATGAGTGGAACGTATCAAACGAAACTCGGGTGTTTGTTTATTTTGCTATCTTCTGCAGACTGGAAAAAACTGGACATCAATATCCAGGTAAGTTTTTAATTTTCTGAAATGTATACTTCATATAACTTTTATATATCTAGTTCCTGCCATGCCTTAAAACTTTCCTAGATGTACCAGTTTCTCTGTACTCATAGTAAATTTTGAAGGGTAATCACGGCCATATTTTTAAATTCCTTATGATGAACCTTAACGTTTGAACATCCACCAAATGACAGAACATTTATACAGGTTCTTCAAGCATTTGAGAACCATTGCAACCCGAAGAAAAACGAAACTGTGGAAAGATATATGTTCAACATGAGAAACCAACGACCAGATGAAACCTTTGACAAATAGGTATCCGGTCGTTCCGGCCCCAAACCGATCCGGTCCCAAGTCAATCCGGCCCAAAGTCGATCCGGCCCAAGTCGATCCGGCCCACGTCGATCCGTCCCCAAGTCGATCCGGCCCATAATAAAATATGAATTAACTAGATTTTGGAGGAATTTGTCTCAAACTTTAACAGTATAAATAGAATTTGAAAAAAGTGTCCGATCGATGATGGATGACAACAGGTCAGTGAAGTATTGGAGTACCAGTTAACGAACTATTTTAAATCCATACGAAAATTAGTGTTATTGTGTCTGTTTGTATCGCAGTTTCTACATTTTTAAATTATGAAGTTATTTTCCATGATAACTTTTACTTTGAATTTCATGGCAATTTTTATTTTATTCAGTTCACACACAGAATAGCTAAATAAATATTTACAGTCCAATGGACCTATAAAATTTATCGCATAATAATGACTTGTTTAATCAAATCATTAGTCTATAATTGGTTTGTTTATTCAACAGTTGTTTGATGATTGTGAACTAAGGTAATGCCACTCGTAATCACTTAATTCAATCCAATACTGATTAATTAAAGTTACGTAATCTGTTTTTCAACAAGGTCTTTATAGTTTGAATATAATATTTCCATGGTTTGATAAATTTTTGATGCCTTAATGACTGACCTTTGTTAAAACATCAAAAATATATATCTTGATATATATATATATATATATATATATATATATGATTAAATGATAGCTTCAGACACTTGTGATGTAATCAAGAAGCTGATTATTTTAACCAAGTTATATATATTAAAATCTGTCTTTTTTCACCTTTTTCATATATAAGGATTAATTAACACCAATTAATTGTGCAATTTGATTTGATATCTTAAATTTTCTGAAATTTAGGGTTTGTCCTATAATATTGTTAACTAATGCCAGATTAATTATTAGAAGGTAAGTCTAAATAACTTCATAAGTCATTATTTAACTGAAGTCTAAACAGATGACTCAACTTTCCCTCTAATTCTCCCTCTATTTTTGAAACCTGCATACCAAATTAAAGGGCATTTGCTCCCCTTGACCACCATTTGGCCCCTTCCCTGTCATTTCCCTTTAAATTTGCTCAAAAGTCATACTTTTAGTCCATTTACAGTAATGGCTGATTTGTGATTTTACCATCTTAACTGCAATTTTCATATTGAACACATTTGACCATTCAGTATGAGTTCCCATGTATTTTTGTCTTATATGAAGGAGGTTTTAGGTCATGTTTTTCTAAACACCTTATTGCTATTTGTCTGTCTGGATAGTTAAAACCACAAAATCAAATATCGATGAATATGCAAGTTTTCAACAATCCAGGAGAATTGACATCCACGAAAAATATCGGAATCCACAGTAAGATAACTCCCCTTTAGGTTTTGATAACGAAATTTTGGATATGACATTAGGAAGTTATAAAACTTTATTCTATGAATATGTTTCAAGCATATTACATGCATGCTCAGCACTGCTTTTTATCAGGAATTTTATAATTTATGTCTTAAAATTCGGGTTTTATCCATTCTAATAGGTGGATTTTCAAGTTAATGAGAAAAATGCTTTGTTCACTAATTCAGCAACTGTTGTGAATGTGAGCTCCCTTCAGCTATTATTAGAATCTAGATTTACATCATTCATTTTCAATGTAAGTGTTCTCCTTTCATTCAAAAGGTAGATTTCCATGTTTGCTGGTCACTTGAAAAGAAACTGCATTCAGTGATATTGTTGGTCTCAATTTACACCTGAATTTCAGATTTTTCCTAATTACCAATCACTAAAATAAAAGTCATTTGATACGTAATAAATACATGTAGTATTGTATGTAACTATCATATTCATGTTTTTATTTGACATTATGAAAGTACTATTGAGATCCAGGATTCTGACTTCGTGAATAAACAGTGTTTGTAATACACATGGTTTTTTTCCGTTTCTTTCCCTTCCCTTAAAAGTATCTTTCAGTTTGAAACTACCTAACAATCATACTGAGTTCACACCTAATTTGAATTGGATTGACATTAATTAATTTGAATTAGTTTAATTCACATTTGAAACAGTTTACATTAACAAACACATAGTTCAAATGCGAATCGAATGCAAGTGAATTGTTTGTCTATCTATGGTAAACATGTTGGGGTATGACTATAAACCACTTTTACCAATTTTAAGAAACATTGTTGAATTCTATTTATGGAATCTTAATTACTTTTCATTTATATAAATTTAAGATTAATATTTCTGAGATGTAGGTTATGGATTGTCTCTACTTATAAAGTGGGAGGATTCCCAGTTATTTAATATATTTAATTAAATTGTATTCAGGCGCGTAGCTCCCTATACGCCAACACGTAGTTGCGTGCACATCAATTCAGCATGCAAAAAAAAATGTCAAAATAAAATTTATAGCATTCGGCATGCAAAAAAAAAAAAATGTCAAAATAAAAATTTAAAGGAAACACAAATATGTTGTTTATAATAAACAAATCATTTAAAAATTGTATGTTTTTAGAATATTATAAATACAGTTGTGAAAATGAATAATCAGTCCCTTGCTTTTATGAAAATGAAAAATCTTGCTTCAATAGTGCAGAAAATGAATAATTTGTCCTCTTAGATTACAAAAATAAATAACCGATCAAAAACAAATCCTCCTGCCCCCCCCCCCCCAGAATATCAAATGAGCGACCCCTAAGTCTATATATAGGATTTTTTTTCTGCGACAAGTGCCTCAAACCATGTATTAAGATTTTGGATAAAGGACCACAATAGGTAAAAGTCCAATTTAAAATTAAATGTTTTAAGTTCTTAGACTACATCCATTCTGTGTCAGAAACCTATTCTGTTTTGACTATTTGATCACAATCCAAATTCAGAGCTGTATCAGGCTTTAATGTTGTGTCCATACTTGCCCCAACTGTTCAGGGTTCGACCTCTGCTGTAGTATCAAGCTGCGCCCTGTGGAGCATCTGGTTTATTTGAAGGGTAGATGTTCCCGACCTGTTTATTAGTGGAATTGTGAATCAGGCCATTACTCTTCTCAATTGTATTAATGCATACTTTTCATGTTGGGACAGTTTCCCTCATTTTTGAAGGCTGTATTGTTGCCGATAATTGCTTTGTCATTTGAACATTTGTGGGTAGTAAATGTCTTATTGGCAATCTTATTAAATATTTTAATTTTTATACGTATTCATCCTTCAGAAAAGTTGTTCCAAATGTAATGAATCCCCTCCAGACTTGCCTTCATCTTCCTTTATCTTCATTGGAACAATTTTTTTTTGTGGGGGAGGGTTCCAAACCTGTTGTTTATAAGTTGCAAATCAGGCCATTACTTTTCTTAATTTAATTGTTGCTTACTTAACATGTCTAGACTGTTTTTTTCTCACTTTTTAAGGCTGTATGGTTGCCTATAATTACTTTGTTATTTTAACCTCTGGAAAGCTGTCTCATTGGAAATTATACCACATATATATAGATTTTTATATGGATTGTAGACCTGAAAAAGATGTTCAAAGTTGAATATCCTGCAAACTTCAAACAACCTACTACTTATATATCATGCATGTTTATCATGAAACTTTTGATCAGAACTATATATTAGTGATTTCATCATTTCTTCATATGTGTACCGCTATCAATCAACAGAACAAATGCGAATAATGTTTTTAATATTTGCATATGTTTTCCTTTATTTTTTCACATCTTTTTTATTTGAATATAGGAAAATAAGTATTATTTATATAAACAAATCTCATGTCGATATATAACATGTAGTACAACAATCAAACATCAACCCACACCAAACTGGCTGTAGTTGAAAAACATCAAAAGGGAAAATACAGTGAAATTTGGAGAATTTATATTATCACATGTACATGCATTTGAATTATTTAAAATATTTTTTTTTCAAATTTTTTAGTTTTAGGTTCCACCTAGCTACCATATTAGAAAACTGGGATTTAAACGCTAGTCTATTAGATGGATATTTCCAGTGGCGAATCCAAAAATTTTCATAAGTGGGGGCCCACTGAATGCCTAAGAGAGGGCCCACTCCGGTCATGCTCCAGTGGTTCTCTAAATAATCAACCATTTTTTTCCAGACAAGGGGGGGGGGGAGGGGCCTCTTAAGCCTTTGATTTCATTGGTTGTAATTTTGGAATTTTATTTTATCATGAATCAGATTTGAACACGACTTGGGGAATGAAGGTAAAGACCGAATGTCAGTTTTAGTCTTAAATATGTGCTTTAATTTTAGTCTACATGTATATATGTGTACATATATCACTGATTCAGTGGCGATGGTGAAAAGCTATATATAGACACTGACAGCTCTTAGTATGGAAATTAGTATGGCGTTCATTATCACTGAACTAGCATATATTTGTTTAGGGGCCAGCTGAAGGATGCCTCTGGGTGCGGGAATTTCTCGCTACATTGAAGACCTGTTGGTGACCTTCTGCTGTTG
Organism: Mytilus galloprovincialis; assembly: GCF_965363235.1. Classification (NCBI taxonomy): domain Eukaryota; kingdom Metazoa; phylum Mollusca; class Bivalvia; order Mytilida; family Mytilidae; genus Mytilus; species Mytilus galloprovincialis. Next base: position 70,301,815 of record NC_134842.1, on the reverse strand, counting down.
GTTTTTTTCTATGGTCGGGTTGCTGTCTCTTTGGCATATTCCCCATTTCCATTCTCAATTTTATTAGATAACATTTTATAGTTTTGAATGTTTCTTCATTAGTTGACTAAAATTAGGTGGAGGTATGTTTTTATTTCCAACAGAGGGGCACTCATGCTCAACCTATATCAATTTGTGCATGAAGCGATTGATAGTTGCCAGACACTGAATGATTATACCACAAATTTGTGAAAGTTTTAACCTATGCATATATACTTTAAATACGATAAAAAAAAATCATGTCTTTTTCAGGACTTCTGATCCAACCATGTAGTATGGCATGTTATTGAGATATGGTTCTGGTTGATGGATGTTCATGAAGGACCTGTAGTACAATGTATATCACTGGATTGAGCTCTCTGTCTAAGTGTATTATTAAAGTGCTTTGCTTTGAGCTCGGTTCATTGTTATGCAATTCATTCTTTGTGAAATAAAGATTTTACAGACAACTCTCATGTACAAGGATGTCTCAAAGTATTATCATTTCTATGTACAATGTAAGTAACAGGGAGATAAAAGCATTTTATTTTTTGTTTGAACCAAACATTATTTGTCCATTGACCAAATTTAAAAAAAAAAGAACAAATTTACACAACAATGCTACTCCCGCTACTAGCAAAATGATGCTAGGTTGTACTAATACATCTGTAATGCCTACTGATGACTCGGTCCTGAGTGTAAATGGTCATTCAATTATGTTAAAACTTAGACCAAAATTTATTAGGCCTATCTGCTTAATTGATTTCTGAAACTATATTTCATTGTACATGTTCAACATTTTTCACTCGTTTATTTCCTGTGAATTAACATTGTAACAGTAAATGTTAATTACAACAGTAACACTTTCATACCACAACAAATACTGTATTGGTATCACTTATATTTGTATCCACTTATTAACAAAAAAAAAAGGAAAAGAGAATAATTTTGCAATACCATTTTCATATTGAATACTATAACTTTTTAGATATTTGGACATATTAAGGAAATGTTTATAATATCCACTTGACATGCTTGAAATTCTTTCAGATAACTTTTGGAGCAGTTATGAGTCTTTGAAGCATGCTCACAAAGGTTCTTTCGGAGATATCATTTTCATATTGGTCAAAACTTTGTTTTGCTTTCACCAGCTTTGAAGGAGATATTATCAAAGAATTGATAGAAAACAGCACAGAAGCTTACTTTCTAGCTCATCAGGCCCAAGCATCATGTTAGGCATTGTCATTGCTAAAAACCAATAAATGTCTTCTAATCTGAGGATCAATTCAACATTTTAAAGTGTTTTACTAATGATACTGACAAGCCACCACAAAGATATATAAATAGAACCATACTAATAGTTAGCAAATACATATAAAAAAGATGTGATATGATCGCCAAAGAGACAATTCTCCACTACAGACCAAAATGACATAGTAATTAACAATTACAGGTCACCGCACAACCTTCAACAATGAGCAAAGCTAATACAGCATAGTCAGCTATAAAAGGTCTTGAAATGACAATGTAAAACAATTCAAAGGAGAAAAATAACAGGCTTATTTATGTACAAAAAATAAAGAAAAAATGAATATGTAACACATAAACAAACGACAACCACTGAATTACAGTCTCCTTATATCATGTTCTCAGATATCATCTCTCAATTTAAAAAAAATCACGAAAAATTGAACCTATTATGTGTTGCTCTCCTAGCTATGAAATGTATCCAAAATCAAAGATGTGGAACATATTCTATCATAATCATTTGGTAACTAATGCAATTAGTGTCTCTTCCATGCCTGTCTTGAACATAAAAACTAAACTAAATATAAAATATTATAAACAACACTCCTAATGCTCAGGTTGGTTGTCATCGTGTAACACAGTTAATAACACATATAGGAAAATCATAGAACTACATTTATCATAAAACACTGTCAAACATCCAAACATACTATCCACACTCATCTGTGTCCACACTTGTATCATTTACAATATATATATATATATATATATATATATACAACTCGTCTAAACATCAACCCAACAATGTTAGATCTGTAAATTTGCTTTCGCAAATTTTTGGTTCTTCCCTCGCCAGGATTCGAACCCATGCTACTGTGATATCGTGACACCAAATCGCCTGCACTGCAGCCGTCCCGCTAGACCACACGACCACCTGGGCTCTCAAAAAAAGAGCTTTCCCTGGCCGTGTGTTACCTTTCCACGTCAGTTTTAATCTAGCGGCGTACTGCAGTACATGATATATAAGGCATGAAGATGTTATTGTTACAGATCAGCTAAATTATCTATAGTAAAGGATCCTACAAATGAATGTAAGATACAGTCACAGAAAATAATTATATTTATAAGTACGGACTCCGTCTGAGTCCGTGACAACCCAGGTGGTCGTGTGGTCTAGCGGGACGGCTGCAGTGCAGGCGATTTGGTGTCACGATATCACAGTAGCATGGGTTCGAATCCCGGCGAGGGAAGAACCAAAAATTTGCGAATGCAAATTTACAGATCTAACATTGTTGGGTTGATGTTTAGACGAGTTGTATATACATTATGTACACAGCCATGTATCACCATCATTGATGGCGATCCGATGGATACATCTGTTGTAGGGTTGTCACTGACTCAGACGTACTTATATATATATATATATATTTTATTATTATGCAAGTTATGCATTTTCAATTCTCTAGTCAAAGTTCATTATTTCTAGTCAAGTGAAAATTTAGAGTTAACTGTAATTTTATTTAAAGAAGAAAGGATGTAACAATACTCCAATTTATAAGACGCGTCCGGGTCTGCATACTTAATTGAACTATTGTTTATTTAGGGAGCTACCATTTGATTTTTATGGGGGGGCTAGGATGAAAAATTTTGTCCTGCATTTTTTTTTAGTTGTAATCTCTGTCCTGCCTTTTTATTTTTCACTCTATTCTGTCTTGCTTTTTTTTTTTTTTTAGTTTATCCTGACTTTTTTTTACCTAAATTGTCATCCTGACTTTTTTTTTGCAAGTGTCTCATCCTGCTTTTTTTTTAAATCAAAATTCCTGTCCTGCCTATTTTTTTTTCAAATTTCATCATGGGATGTTTTGGAACTTCGATTATCAAAGAAATTGTTTATAAAATCAGCAACTACACCATGTACACTGTCACAATTGTTTTACTAACTGACAAAAGCCTATGTTTTTTTTGTCATCAAACTCAGTACCGCGTTCGACACCTTTCTTTGAAGTATAATATATTTATAGAACTTATAAACAAATCGTAGGTCAGTTTGTTAATAATCACGTTGATTCTGTTAAACTTACTAATTTATATAATTCTTTGAATGTTAACATATGTAATGCGACGACATTAATTTTTCGTCGTCTGTTCACATACTTTATTGAGCTGAGGACAACCAATGCTTTGTTAATATTTTTAGAGGGGGCACACGTCCGCCAAGCCCTCGCCTTAATCTGCCCCTGATTATTCATCTATGATGTCTTTTCTTTTCGACGATTTACACGTTACGTAAAATGCCTCATATGGAGAACGGGTCCAGGAACAGATTCATACCGTCAGTTTCCATTTAACGTAATAATTCTAATCTTTAATACTTTTATATAACATGGTAAATCAGAACTATCAGTAGAAGAGTTTGTTATGATATTGTAATTATTATGTTTATTTATGTTGGCCTAATTTGTGTTGTATGGCCTGATAGTTGTTTACCAAATAATCTTATAACTGTGCAGTTTAGGAATCACTGGAACAATCACAGAATGATTGGAACTTTCTAGAATGATCCTTATAAAAGATGCGTAATTTAAACTTCTACGTTATTCCAGAAACTTCCGTTGTAACTTTCCAGGATTTTCCACAATGTTCCATTATAGAGTGTTCTAGAATTTTCCATGACAACACTATATATACAGACACTAAAGTTAAACTCTCATAATTAAACTTGGACTTAGACATTGATAGACATTAGTATTCACGGCATTTGGATTGACACTTTTATTCTACAAACAACATCATACTGGATTGTGACCTTAGTAGTGAACATAATATTCAGATTGGATATCCGAAAGATTTCCGGATACAGATAAAGATAAAAGAGTGGACTCATATTTTGACAGTTAAGTTATCAGTAATATTTGTAAAATACTTCTTATAAACTTTTGTATAATAAATATTGTTAAATTTTAGTATTGATTTGTGTCTTTTGTTGGCTACAATTTAAAGGCGATTTCTGGCCGTAACAGAAATTGGGGGCTCGTCCTGGGATCTTAAAAATATTTTATTCAAAATTTGTTTAGTATTTGTATTATAACTAGCCAACAAAATTCTACAAAATGGCATTTGATGCCGGTAATTTTTTGAAAACGCCTGACCTGGAGAGTTTTGATAATTTAAAGAAAGAGGAATTAGTGTTGCTTGCTAAACATCTGAAATTAGTTTTTAAAGTATCTATGAGAAAACAAATTATAAAAAAATTGGTTATAGACAAATTAGTGGACGCAGAAATTTTAGGTGAAGAGGCTCTTGATCTTAAGGTCGAAAACGTTGACGCCTTTAAATTAAAACAGCTTGAATTAGAACATAAACTTAAATTAAAAGAACTGGAAATGAAGGAGACAGAGAAAATAAAAGAACTTGAAATGAAGGAAAGGTTGGAAATGGATAAAAAAGAAAAAGAAGATGAATTTAAATTAAAAGAACTTGAAATGAAGTTAAAAGAACTTGAAATGAAGGAAAGGCTAGAGATGGAGAAAATGAAAATTGAAATGGCCAAGGAAGAAAGCAACACTAAAGTCCAGCCGAAATCAGAATATTTTGATGCAGCAAAAAATATACGTTTAGTTCCCAGATTTTGTGAAAAAACAGTCGATAAATATTTTCCACAGTTTGAGAAAATTGCTCATAATTTGAATTGGCCAAAGCCATATTGGACTACAATGCTACAAAGTGTTTTTGAGGGTAAGGCCGCTGAAATATACTCAGCACTTCCATCAGAAAAAAGTTCCGATTATGACATGGTGAAACAGGAAGTTTTGAAAGCTTATGAGCTAGTACCAGAAGCATATAGACAGAAATTTAGATCTTATAAAAAGTTTGATTCGCAAACCTATGTGGAATTTGCTCGGGAAAAAGAAGATCTATTTGATAAATGGCTTACTTCAAAGAAAACAGATAACAATTTTGATCAACTAAGACAATTGATGTTATTAGAAGAGTTTAAACAATGTGTTCATTCAGAATTAAAAACACATTTAGACGACAAAACTGTTGAGTCAATACATGATGCGGCTGTAATTTCAGATAATTATACTCTTTCACATAAAAGAAGTTTCAAGAGTCAAAATGTTAATACTTCCAGTGGAAATTACAAAAATCAAAGCACTGAGCGTACTGATAGTAAGCCTGTTCCACAGAATAAGAGTCAGTCCAGTTATAATATGTCTAGTCCAAAATTTGATACTTTTGAGAAGAAGTCACTGACTTGTGCTTATTGTAAGAAGATTGGTCACCTGATGGCTGATTGTTTTAGACTCCAGAAGAAGAATGAACGAGATAATAAGCCGAAGACCAGTGCTTGTACGACACCTTATATTACCAGTACGTTGGAATGTCCTGCGAGTCAGGCTTTTAAGTCCAGTTTTTGTGATTACATGGAGGAATATAAACCCTTTATGTCTGATGGGTTTATTTCTATTGTTGATGATACCACTCTTCAGCCTATTAAGATTTTACGGGACACTGGAGCTTCTCAGTCTTTATTGTTAGAAGGTGTGTTGCCTTTGTCCGAGAAGACTTCTGTTGGTGCCTCCGTTTTGTTACAAGGTGTAGAGTTGGGTTGTATAGATGTTCCTCTCCATCGTATTTATCTGAAGTCAGATTTAATAACTGGACCAGTTGTTGTAGGTGTTCGTCCTAATCTCCCTGTTGAGGGTGTTACCTTATTGCTAGGAAATGATCTAGCTAGGAACAAAGTGGTTGCTGAACCAATTGTTACCAGTGAACCGGTGGTGGCTGTTAAATCACCTGAAGATGATGCTGAATTATATCCAGCTTGTGTTGTTACTAGGGCGATGGCTAGAAAACAACAAGATGAGAATTTGCAAACAGACAAGTTTGATTACATGGACCTTTCTGACACTTTCATAGCTGACATTGAAGGTCCTGGTAACTCAGAAAAGGCAATTATAAAACCACCTAGTGTTAACAAAAATGTTATTATGCCATGGCCAGATGTAAACAGCCATTCATTAGACCGAAAGAATTTATCTGAAGAACAACATAAAGACCCTGAGGTTCTTCAGCTCAGCCAGAGAGCTCAACCACAGGAGGAAGCAGACAAAGTGGCCGAATGCTATTACCATCAGGACGGCATTTTAATGAGGAAGTGGAGGCCTCCTGATGCTACCCCAGAAGAGGAATGGAGAGTGGTATACCAAGTGGTGGTGCCTAAAGTTTATAGGCAAGAAATTATTGGTCTTGCCCATGACACCCCCTTGGCTGGACACTTAGGTATAAGAAAAACTTGCCTTAAGATCTTGCAGCATTTCTACTGGCCAAGACTTAGAAATGATGTTGCAGAATACTGCAAATCCTGTCATATATGCCAGGTTGTTGGTAAGCCTAACCAGAAAATACCACCAGCACCACTTCTGCCTATTCCAGCCTTTGACGAACCTTTCAGCAGAGTTCTAATTGACTGCGTTGGACCTTTACCAAAAACCAAAACTGGAAATGCGTATTTATTGACGATCATGTGTACATCTACACGCTTTCCTGAGGCTATTCCGCTAAGAAATATCAAGACACCTACTATTGTCAAAGCACTCATCAAATTTTTCACATTAGTAGGACTTCCTAAGTCTATACAGTCCGACCAGGGATCAAATTTCATGTCAGGTTTATTTCAGCAAGTCGTGTACCAGTTAGGGATTGCTCAGTATAGATCAAGTGCGTACCATCCAGAATCTCAAGGTGCCTTAGAACGTTTTCATCAAACATTGAAGAACAAGATTAGAACTTTTTGTCTTCAATTTGACAGAGACTGGGATGATGGAGTTCACTTTCTACTTTTTGCAGTCCGAGAGGCTGTTCAAGAATCCCTTGGATTTAGTCCCTTTGAGTTGGTATTTGGCCATACTGTAAGGGGACCGTTAAAATTGATTAAGGAAAAGTGGCTTACTGAACATACTGACTTGAATCTTTTAGACTATGTATCTAGATTTAAAGAAAAATTGTATACTGCATGTCAAATTGCTCAGAAAAACTTAAAAAATGTACAGAACAAGATGAAAATTTGGTATGATAAAGATGCCAGGGATAGAGTTTTTGAGCCTGGTGATAAGGTACTTGTATTTTTGCCAGTCCCTGGACATCCTTTACAGGCTAAATATTGTGGTCCTTATACAATAGAGAGTAAAATCAATGATTTGAATTATATTGTAAAAACTCCAGGTCGGCGTAAACAAAACAGAGTGTGTCATATTAATATGTTAAAACCATATTTTGAGCGTACTAATGAATGTGAGAGTAAACCAGTTGCCACTTTAGGCATGGTTAAATTTGAGAACAATCATGACAAACCAGATGTAATTGAACCACCTTTTAGTTCTAAAACTATGGAAGAGACAGTTAGATTAAAAAATTCTGAAATTTTATCAAATTTAGACTCAAAACTTGCACATCTGTCTTTTGATCGTAGAGAAGAAATAAAGACTTTGGTATTTTCTTTTAAAAATCTTTTTCCAGATGTGCCAAACAAAACCACTGCTGTTTGTCATGATGTTGATGTAGGAGATGCTTCTCCAATTAAGCAACACCCTTACCGGCTCAATCCACTCAAACTTGAAGCTATGAGAAAAGAAATTAAATATATGCTTGACAATGATATTATTGAGCCGAGTAACAGTGAATGGAGCTCTCCTTGTCTCCTTGTGCCAAAACCAGATAAAACCTTTCGTTTCGTGACTGATTTCAGAAAAGTAAATTCAGTCTCAAAATCTGATTCCTATCCGATTCCAAGGATAGACGATTGTATTGACAATATTGGTCAAGCAAAATTTGTGAGCAAATTTGATTTATTGAAAGGTTATTGGCAAGTTCCATTGACACAGAGAGCTCGTGAAATATCAGCTTTTGTTACACCAGATGGCTTATTTCAATATACTGTAATGCCATTTGGCATGAAAAGTGCTCCAGCTACATTTCAAAGAATGATCAATAATGTTATAAAAGATTTAGACTGTTGTTATGCTTATATTGATGATCTTATTGTATGTAGTGATAGCTGGGAACAGCATTTAACACATTTATATGATACTTTTGATAGATTGTCAAAGTCAAATTTGACTGTTAATCTTGGTAAAAGTGAATTTTGTCAGGCCACTGTTGATTATTTAGGGCATACAGTTGGCCAAGGTCAAGTAAAACCTAGTATGGCTAAAGTGGAAGCTATTTCCAAATTCCCACCTCCTACAAATAGAAAACAACTTATGAGATATTTAGGCATGATTGGATTTTACAGAAAATTTTGTTCAAATTTTGCTACTGTTGTTCAACCATTGACTCATCTTTTACGGAAAGATTCTAAATTTATCTGGAGTGGAAATTGTCAAAAAGCTTTTGAAAATAGCAAATCACTTTTAATTAATAGTCCAGTTCTGAATACTCCAGACTTTGAAAAACAATTTAAACTTGCCGTTGATGCAAGCGATGTAGGAATATGAGCTGTTTTATATCAAGAGACAGATGATAATGTTGAAAAACCTATATCATATTTTTCTAAGAAATTAGATAAACATCAGAAAAATTATTCAACTATTGAAAAAGAGTGTTTTGCAATGTTGTCAGCACTTCAACATTTTGATGTGTATTTGAATCCCACTGTATATCCTATTCTTGTTTATACTGATCATAATCCTCTCACCTTCATGCATAAAATGAGAAACAAGAATCAGAGGTTGACTAGGTGGAGTTTATTGTTACAGGAATATGATGTAATTGTAAAACATATTAAGGGTAAAGATAATGTAATAGCTGATGCTTTATCTAGAGCTTATTAAATCACTTTGTATATATTATGTATTTTTGTTCATATTATTCATGATAAGTTTTTGTTACACTAAAACTTCTTTTAAGGGGGGAGGTGTTATGATATTGTAATTATTATGTTTATTTATGTTGGCCTAATTTGTGTTGTATGGCCTGATAGTTGTTTACCAAATAATCTTATTACTGTGCAGTTTAGGAATCACTGGAACAATCACAGAATGATTGGAACTTTCTAGAATGATCCTTATAAAAGATGCGTAATTTAAACTTCTACGTTATTCCAGAAACTTCCGTTGTAACTTTCCAGGATTTTCCACAATGTTCCATTATAGAGTGTTCTAGAATTTTCCATGACAACACTATATATACAGACACTAAAGTTAAACTCTCATAATTAAACTTGGACTTAGACATTGATAGACATTAGTATTCACGGCATTTGGATTGACACTTTTATTCTACAAACAACATCATACTGGATTGCGACCTTAGTAGTGAACATAATATTCAGATTGGATATCCGAAAGATTTCCGGATACAGATAAAGATAAAAGAGTGGACTCATATTTTGACAGTTAAGTTATCAGTAATATTTGTAAAATACTTCTTGTAAACTTTTGTATAATAAATATTGTTAAATTTTAGTATTGATTTGTGTCTTTTGTTGGCTACAATTTAAAGGCGATTTCTGGCCGTAACAAGTTGTAAGGGGCCTTAAAGCTACGGCGGTTTTGTTACAGCTCCTACAAAAAGTTGATTTATTTTGTGTAGAATGTCGTAAGACAATTAGTTTTTTGCTGAGACGAAGTTATATATGAATTTTGAAGAGTGTAGAGCAGTTGGAGAAGTCAGTTATGTTGAATTCTGAATATATTTCAAAAGAAAACGTAGAAGAAAACAAAGACAAATCCAATATGGCGGACACCAGTGAACAGGGTGAGACATATTCGTCTATTTTACAAACACATAACACCCAAAACTATTACGATATTGAAGAAGTTAAACCAGTCTTCATACTAGAAAATGATTTGTTTGGCAGCAATAAGCCAAGTAGAGATCAATTTTTAACACACTTAGAATTGTACAGAATAATTGATGCAACAGTTTGCCCAGGAAGCCATTTGAGAGGGCTGCAGAGAGTGAGAGGGATGTGGAGGATCTATTTAGATTCAGAGACAGATAGAGAGTCCCTGATAATATCTGGCATTTCGATTCGAAATAAATTAATACATGTGTACACAAGAAACCCAAGAATAACTCAAAACGAATATCCAGAATACATTAAAGTTAGGGTAAAAAAACATTCCATGTTCAGCAGAAGATGGACAGATAGAGCGCTGTCTTGAGTTTAATGGATGTGACATCTTTAAATTATATAGAGAACGTTTGAGGGTAGATGGTCTAGTAACCAATTGCCAAACTGGCGACAGAATTGCGATAGTCGCGCCACTTAGTAAACCCTTACCTAGAACACTACTTATAGGCAAATACAAAGCTTTAGTTTTACATCAAGGGCAAAACAATCATACAGGACAATATGAAATATCTTGCAATAAATGCCTTCAGAAGGGACACAAATATGCACAATGTCCTAACGATTGGGTGTGTCGTCAATGCCATAAAGAGGGACACCGGCAGGCAGAGTGTGATTCTCCTCTTAGTGAAGTTGACGATACACATGACCAAAATTCTGATGGCGATGAAACTGGAGTAGATAATCAAGAGCCACAATCCAAATCTGTACCGCAACCAGACGAAAACACAGTCAGCCAAATATCTATGGTTCCACTAGAAAAAAAACAAACATCCACAAACATAAATACCAGTGTAGACGAAAGTGAAAAAGAAAAAAAAAACAACTGCAGAAGAGACTCTAGGTGAAAAAAATAAAGGGCCTAAAAAGAAAGTCGGGATAAGAAACCCAAGAAAAAATGCACCACAAGGAGGTATTAGCCAATATTTCCATGGAACACCTGGTACTGTACACCCTGAAAATCATACGCCTACAAATAAGACCGACAAAAGAAATGCGACGACCCCCACAGATGAATACCACAAACGTACAGGTCCTGCACAAAAGACAAGTAAAAAGTAGTGCAAGACTGTATCATATTATAGTTGTATCAAAATTTATGCATTATAATATTTAAAAAACAAATGTACAAAATGTATATAATTTTTATTATTTTTATTATAATTATTGAAAAAAAACAAAAACATGAATGTGATGTGATTACAGATTGCATACATCCAAAAAGAAATGACAAATTGAAAGTCAAAGAAATGTTTGTTGTGAAAAAGGAAATTATTCCTATATGGTATATGTATGCTATAAAAAGCACAATAGAATCTTCTTTTTCTGGCAAAAACATAATTCTTAATATGAAGTTGATAATTAATCATTTTTTCCAATACTTATTATTCCTTGTGAAAATAATTAAAATATTCACTGAAAACGCATTTGTTATCAAATGTGATAGCATGTATCGCAAATCTTCGCTATGTGCAAGATGTATAGCAAGGGAAAGTCCAATTCTATTTTTAGCCAACCACTGGCCATATATAGTAACACGTGTTCACACAGTTCTAGTATTCCAATGTAAATCCATGAATAATACGTGCAGATTTAAAGTTTCCAAAACACATGGATTACGTATTTTTACACATCCACTATCACATAAATTTTCTACCAGGCCAATTAAGAACTTCATGTGGCATTTAAATTCCTCACAGGTGAAATTGGGTCAACCTATTTTTAAAGGCAAGGTCGAACACCGACTGAAAATAGACAATAAAACAACAATTAGTACAATGTCACAATATTATGAGATACACATTAATAGCATAGTTTACAGTTTGTATATGGATTGCTTACATAATGAAATATTTTTTATTAAATTAACAAGTATATGTAGAAGGTGTATAATATATGGATTTACAAAAATGCTTATTGACTTTGAATATATTATTATTATGTTGTTAACATTAGATTTGGGTAAACATTGTATTATTATTAAAACACTTATGACAAATAATGAGTGAAACTGTACATATATGTTCATTGAATTGTCAGGGACTAGGATCAAAAGATAAAAGACAAAGACTTCATATGTGGATGAAGCCTCAACATTGTAATATTTTATTTATACAAGAAAGCCATTTCACTGTTAATTTAGAGAAAGATTTGAATGAAGAATTCAAAGGTGATATATATAATAGCTATGGTAATTCACAATCAAGAGGGGTGTCAATTTATATTAATGAGCAAATAGAATATAAATTTATTGATAAATTTCAAGATAAAGAAGGGAGAATAATTTTGCTTAATGTAGAAATTAAAGATAGCATTTATACTTTAGTGAATATTTATGCTCCAAATTTACCAAAGAACAGAAATGTTTTTTTCAAAAAAGTAAAGGATATGATATCAGAGAATAGCTTAGGGATGGTAATTGTTGGTGGAGATATGAATGATACGCTATCAATTATTGACAGAAAAAAATACAGCACAAATAAAAAAACACAAAAACCAGTTAACAGTTTAAAAAATCTAATTAAAACACTAAAGTTGATAGACATTTGGAGAGAGACACATAGTAACAATACACAATTTACATGGAGACGCAAAAACAATATAAATGAAGCCTCTCGCATAGATCTCTTTCTTATATGCCCAGAAATAAGATCACATATATACTCAGCAGATATAAGACCTGCACTTATATCTCACACAGACCACCAAGCTATATCACTAAAGTTGAAAGGGAGATCACAATCAAAAGGGAAAGGATATTTTAAAATTAATAACAGCATTTTGGATAATATTGAATATAAAAACATAATAAATGGCCTAATTCATAAATATAAAAACAATCCAAAACTTACCAAAAATATTGGACACCATTGGGACTTATTCAAAATTGAGGTCAAAGAATACACCATTGAATACTGTAAAAGAAAAGCAAAACAGAATATAAGTGAAATACATGTATTGGAAAATAAAATTAAAAAATTAAATGAAAACATTAATAAACATTGTAAAGATGAGGTAATAAAGCATTTTCATGAAGAATTAATTAACAATGAGAATAAATTAAAGAAAATATATGAAATAAAAACAAAAGGAGCTCAAATCAGGTCACGAATGCAATGGGTAGAAGAAGGGGAAAAAAATACTAAATTCTTGTTAGGTTTAGAAAAAGCTAGACAAACAAGAAAAACTATAACTGCACTAAGAGATAAAGAAGGAGTGATACAAACTGACTCATCCAAAATTTTACAATTAGAGACAGAATTCTATAAAGATATTTATAAAAGTACAAATCCAGATATAAAATCTATAAATGATTATATTAATGATACAAATATTGATCATAAATTAACAACACAAGAGAGTGATATTATGGAAGGAAAATTAACTATAGATGAATGTACAGATTCACTATTTAAGATGAAATTGAACAAAGCACCTGGAATTGATGGTTTAAGCGTAGAATTTTATAGAACATTTTGGGAAGAATTAAAAGAATTCATTGTATCCACATTTAATTTTTCATATAAAAAAGGGGAGTTAACAACTTCTCAGAAATTAGGAGTTATCTCTCTTATCCATAACAAAAATGATCCACTGAGTTTAGATAACTATAGACCAATTACTTTATTAAATATTGATACAAAATTAATAGCATATTCATTAGCTCAGCGCATTAAAAATGTCTTACCAAAAATTATCCATGAAGATCAAAATGGGTATGTTAAAAATAGATATATAGGTTATAATATTAGACAGATCCAGGATATAATTGATTATGCAGAAAAATTTAATATAGAAGGAGCATTATTATTTTTAGACTTTTCAAAAGCATTCGACTCTTTAGAATGGGATTTCATGTTCTCAGCATTAAAAAAATTTGGCTTTCAAGATTCTATGCTCAAATGGATAAAAACTATGTATACAGATATTAAAAGCTCAGTGATCAATAATGGGTGGATATCTGAACCCCTCAACATTTTTCGAGGGATTAGACAAGGATGTCCGTGCAGTGCTTTAATTTTTGTTATTGCTGTCGAGATATTAGCATGTAGAATAAGACAAGACAATAATATTAAAGGATTTGAAATCAAAATAGATGGAAAAACACATTCTTTAAAAATCAGTCAACTTGCAGATGACACCACACTTTTTTTAAAAACAAAACAAGACATTTCAAAAGTATTAAACATGATTGAAATTTTTGGCACTTTGTCAGGGCTTAAATTAAACAGATCAAAAACAGAAGGAATTTGGTTAGGAAAACACAAACATTGCAAAGAAAAATATGAAAATATAAACTTTACAAACAAACCAGTGAAATGTTTAGGAATTTTTTTCGGTTGTAACAAAAATGAATGCCAAAAACTTAATGCAGAAAAACAAATAGAAAAGTCTGAAAATATCATAAAAAATTGGGAGAAAAGACATTTAACAATGATCGGTAAAATAACAGTTATCAAATCATTGATCATACCAAACATTACCTTTTTAGCGTCTGTTTCACATATTGAAAAAGAATATATTGTTAAATTTAAAAAAATTATCTATAATTTTTTATGGAAAAGCAAAAGAGAAAAGGTTAAACGCACAGTACTAAGTTTTTGTGAACTAGATGGGGGTTTAAAAATGATTAACATAGATAAATATATAGAATCTATCAAAATTGGGTGGATCAAAAGGTTAATTAATGGAGATTTAAAAAATTGGAAAATTATTCCACTTTTTTATTTTAATAAGTTTGGAAAAGATTTCCTTATCTTTCACATGAATATTGATAACACTGACTCTATTCCAGAGTTAAAGGAGCTGCCAAAATTTTATTTCAACATTGTAAAAGCATGGATAAATAATAAAAAAGTACAACAGCCAAAAAACTTTAGATCTATACGTCAAGAAGTTATTTGGGGAAATCGTTTCTTAAAGATAAAAAATAAATGCCTTTTATTCCAAAACTGGATAAATAGTAATTTTATCTTTATTAATGACATCATTGATGAAAATGGTAATATAGAAGAAAATTTTATTTTACAAAAGCTTAAAATAAAAAGTAACTGGATGTCAGAATTTTACCAATTAAAGAAAGCTTTTCCAAGAGAATGGTTAAAGATTTTAAAACAGGAAAACTCAAAGAAAACTAAAGTAAAAACGCCCTATGCAATACATATTATTGATAATTGCAATAAAAAAGAAAAATTAGAAAATGTAGATACCAGAAAAATTTATAATATATTAATTGAGAATGAAATTGAAATACCTGTTGGTTTTTATAAATGGAAGACAAAGCTTAACCTTGTATACATTAAGAGTCTTTCATGTAATATGTTAAAGTTTGTTCATTATTTTTTAAAAGATAATAAATACAAAGTGTTCCGTTGGAAATTGCTACACTTTATTTTACCTTGTAAAGTTTTATTGAAAAAGTGGAAGATATGCGATATTTCAAATTGTCATTATTGCAACACCACAGAGGATTATGATCACATGTTTCTAACATGTCACTATCTTGATAATTTCTGGAGAAAAGTAAAAACACTCTTAGAAAAACTGAATATTAATAATAATATTTTAACATTAAAAAATTTAGTTTGGGGTTATAAAATAAATGATGAACAATACTATGAAATTAATTATTTGATTACAATTATAATGTTTTGTATATACAAGGCAAACTATATGTCTGAACAGAAAACAAAATCTTTAGATGTATATACTGTATTTAAAACAGAATTCATGTACAGCTACAAAATGCAGGCAACTAGTAAACATACTAAGAATAAATGTCTACTTGATAAAGTTGTCAAATTGTTGTAATAATTTTTATGTTTGCAAATGTATAATCTAGCAAAAAATAAGAATAGAAAAAGATAAATAATTTAAAATGTCCAGATCAGGAACTGATTTCGAGAAATAATTTCACCTTTCACCGATAAGCGTGGAGATAACGGTATTGCTCTCCACTTTTTTTATCGTTAAAAAAAATGGGGAAAAAATTAATTACATTCTATTTTTATCTGAATCGATACACATATATTGTAATATTTGTTATCATATACTTAGACTAAATAACATATGATTTTTACCGTATGATAATAGCATTAAATTAAAGTATTTTCCATATTTTTCGAATTGGTGCTTAGCGGGCTGATACGAAAAGTTTATCAGATGCTTCGATTGTTATCACATGCCTTTCCGTAACGTTATCACATGGCATTCCGGTGATACTCGGCAAATTCCGGAAAATACATCTCAATGCTACCATTACAAAGTAGTGTACAAAACAATTATTTGAATACTGGAAAGTATATTGTGTAAAATAATTAAATTTAATAAAAAAAAAAGAATATTTAATAAATGAATTTTTTAAGTTTTTCTGAAACATAATTTAGAAAGTTACTTTAAAAAAGTTGACTTTTCCAAACAATGTTCAATATGTATCATATTGTTGAATTATTTTTTTGTCGATTCGTCTATATTAAAATGTGTTTTTTTTTCTTCTGTTGAGGCATATGATGGAAAGATTTCATATTGAATGTATCAAATTTTGGGTCCGACGTCCGTGAACTTTTTACTCTTTCAACTTCTTTTCGGAAACCACGTAGAGGATCAATATGTGAATCTGTTATTTTTCTCTACTGTTGAAGCATATGATAAAAAGATCATAACATGTCATTTTTCATATCGCATGTATTATCAGCCCTCGGTCAATATCAGCCCTCGAGCCATGCGGCTCTTGGGCTGATATTGAACCTAGGGCTGATAATACATGCGATATGAAAAATGCCATGTAATAATCTGATATTTATACATACCTGTGAATTGCTTATATTAATCATAAATCATTATTAAAACTGGTATTTCCAAACCAGGAAGAGATATCAATTCAATAATAGGAAACCGATAACGGCAAGTGTGAATTATTTCCGGAAACTTTTTATTTCTAAACAGACTAGATATACATATTGATAAATTATATATATTTCATATATAATTATTTATTTTACGGTTGAAAATGAATTATATACACTATAGTCTAGATAAATTGTACTTTATCATTGTTACACAGAGAGAAATGATATTAAAATGCAGGTACTCTTCACTAGGAGGCTGGACTAGTGGAGTCAATTGTTAACAGCAAGCAATATATTGTTGAATAAAAAAAAAAAAAAAAAAGAATTATCTACAGTGATTTATATAGTGTGAAGGGGAAGGGACCAAGGACCTTGACAATTAGGAACAAAAGATCGGAAATGTTGGCTTTGCGGAAAATATATTATGTATATATATATATACAAGTTGATGCGGGGGTAAAAATTTGCGTACCAGCTCATTAGCCATTTGCAAATAATTTCTAAGCCCTCATATTAAAATCATGTTTTCGGGACAAATAAGTGTCCTTGGGATAGTAATTAATTTTAAAATACTCTGGGAAATTATGGTACCCTTTGCTAAATACAAAGTGCTGTACGGTTAATAGATTTTTTGGGGTCCTCTTCTATCAGAGACAAATTTCTTACAAAAACAATTATAATTTAAATAATTGTCCTCAGTTTAACTATTTCAACCCGACATAGTTTGTGTAACGGCTTCCATGTTTGAAACAAGCAAACCGTAGACAGGTCACACTCAGTCCGCATTTGCACCATCTTATACATATCACTTGACTGAACCATACATGTAATGGCGACCTGTCTGCATGAAAATAACAGTGGTGAGGAAAACTTAGTTTATCAGTAGTCCTTTTGGGTCTCATTGGGGGGTTCTGATCCTGGATCCCGCTTCTGTTTTGACAGATTGCCGTATCCTGCTTACACTATGTACTTAAACAATTCTCATTTTTAGCTCACCTGGCCGAAAGGCCAAGTGAGCTTTTCTCATCACTTGGCGTCCGGCGTCCGTCGTCGTCGTCGCATGAAGGAAAAAAAATGCCCATCAAAATCCAAAAGAGATTTTATCTTTCTGAAACACAAAATGCATTTAACTTTTTTATATCTAGTGGATGCCAGGCATTAAAACTTTTCCAACTTCACAGGTAAGTCTGTACTCAGAGTAATTTTTGGCATGTAAATACAGCCATATTTGTTCGTTTGTTATGATGAACCTTAACCAAACTTGGCCACAATCATCATTGGGGTATTTAGTTTAAAAAATTTGTCCGGTGACCCGGCCAACCAACCAAGATGGCCGCCATGGCTAAAAATAGAACATAGGGGTAAAATGCAGTTTTTGGCTTATAACTCAAAAACCAAAGCATTTAGAGCAAATCTGACAGGAAGTAAAATTGTTGATCAGGTAACGATCTATCTGCCCTGGAATTTTCAGATGAATCGGACATTCCGTTGTTGGGTTGCTGCCCCTGAAATGGTAATTTTAAGGAAATTTTGCTGTTTTTGGTTATTATCTTGAATATTATTATAGATAGAGATAAACTGTAAACAGCAATAATGTTCAGCAAAGTAAGATCTACAAATAAGTCAACATGACCAAAATGGTCAGTTGACCACTTTAGGAGTTATTGCCCTTTATAGTCAATTTTTAACCATTTTTCGTAAATCTTAGTAATCTTTTAGAAAAATCTTCTCCTCTGAAACTACTGGGCCAAATTTAATCAAACTTGGCCATAATTATCATTGGGGTATCTAGTTTGAAAAATGTGTCCGGTGACCCGCCAACCAACCAAGATGGTCGCCATGGCTAAAAATAGAACATAGGGGTAAAATGCAGTTTTTTGCTTATGTTCTCAAAAACCAAAGCATTAAGAGCAAATCTGACAGGAAGTAAAATTGTTGATCAGGTCACGATCTATCTGCCCTGGAATTTTCAGATGAATCGGACATTCCGTTGTTGGGTTGCTGCCCTTGAAATGGTAATTTTGAGGAAATTTTGCTGTTTTTTTGTTATTATCTTGAATATTATTATAGATAGAGATAAACTGTAAACAGCAATAATGTACAGCAAAGTAAGAACTAAAAATAAGTCAGTATGACCAAAGTAGTCAATTGACCCCCTAAGGAGTTATTGCCCTTCATAGTCAATTTTTAACAATTTTCTTAAAATTTGAAGATTTTCAATAACATTTTCCACAGAAAGTACTGTTATAGATAGAGATAATTGTAAGCAGCAAGAATGTTTAGTAAAGTAAGATCTACAAACACATCACCATCACCAGAACACAATTTTGTCATGAATCCTGATCTGTGTCCATTGTTTAATATTCACATAGACCAAGGTGAGCGACACAGGCTCTTTAGAGCCTCTAGTTTGTCATTTCCCCGGGTCCCACTAGACTCCATTTCCCCTTTCAACGGCACAATAATTCGACTTTCACGTGTCACGCTTACAAAAAATCAGCAATCCCGTATCACGCTTCCACCCCAATGAGACCCACGTTGTAGACTTTGACCTACCATGGTTTTTCTTTAACAAATTGTGACTTGGAGAGTTGTCTCATTGGCACGCAAACCACACCTTATATCTGGATAAATATAGGGGATCTCCATGACCTGTTTTAAGATGGCGCACCGCCATTGTTAAAATATCATCTGCCACCGTCCAATGATCACCGCCATCATTTAAAATTATCTTCCGCCATCCTCAAACAATGTAAAAAAAACTGCTGTTGTACATTTATGAAAAAAATGTTTTCGTTTCTCTAGCGACCTTCATTTTCTCGGTTAGCAACCATAATCAATTAACCCTGAAGCTTTTTGTATTACAATCCAAAGGGTCTTCCTGATTACGAATTTCAAGCCCTAAGGGATATCCGGCTAAAAATTACTAATCACTTTAACAATTGATTGCATTATATGATTATTTAATAGGTAACGTCTGTAAATGCTTACGAAAATTTTAAATAAAAAAGATAAAGGTTAAATCAAGTATTTTAACAGAGAAAAAAAGTGTTACAAGTGGAACACATGATTGACTTGCGCAATCAGCATCTCCCTTTTTAAACGAGTACAAAATAAGACGTTAAACTGAACATAATTTTATATATTACCAAAAAGCATATTAGTACAGCAATACTTGATACATGTAATATTTGATCACTCTTTAAGTTTAAAAATAAATACATCATCACTCACAAAACATGAATATTAACTTCAACTTGATAAACTGAAAAAAATTAGTATCATAAATTATACAATTCAATGTTCATTTTGTAGTTTGCAATGAAATTGATACATCTGACTTCCGGTTTTCATTCAAAATTGAAAGATGAATGTTGCATAGTATATTACTATGAAATTAGCTATGTAAGACATTTAAACCATGTTCAAATGATGTTGTTGCCCTCCAAATCGTTTTTTTCAGTGTTTTACAAAACCAGTATGAAACTTCTTGTAGTTGTTGCTGCAATAGCAAATCGTGGATACCGATTCATGACTTAATCTTCTGAATTTGACGCTGAAAAAAATCCAACCTATTTTTATGCGCTAATTTAAAAACAATTACCAAAATAGCAAGAAAACGAAGGGGGGAACCCTAAGGCATGTAAGGACAGCTTCAGTGGTCATTCTTCACTAAGGAGAACACAATGCAGGCTTGGCATTGGAATTGATAAAAATGACAATTAAGGAAAATAGTTGTTATTCTATAATGAAATACATATATAACATGTATAATAAGAAATGTGTATCAGCCTGTTCAGCATTCCTTACATGGAAATGAAGGAATGCAATATTTTCGATCATGCAACAGCGTAAACACAGGTTTTTTCATGGTGAAAGTTGTTCCTACATTAAATTTTCATCTAAAAATGTATAGGAGTCACTGGATATAAATTTTAAAAAAAATAGTTAAAAGTACTCAGAATATTGGCTTGTTTGCCCACTAAGCACCCTGTAGTTCCCTTTATAAAATCAAAGGCAATGCACTGGGTGTGGTGGTCTATATATGATGTGGATGATATTTACCGGTACTGACATTCTCCGTACAGAATAAAAATTTACTTATAACGATGATAATTAATTTAAATTGACCGACCCATCTGCGGAGGAACTGATAATCTTAAACTAAGCATGCTAAGAAATATAGTTTCTGTTGACATGTTTGATAAAAATCGACAAGAAATGAAAAAAGTAAAGTTGGTAACTGCTTAAAGGGAAATGATGTGAAACTGGCTTGACCATTGTTGACAGGTACATTGTATGTCGATCATGTAAAATTGCTTTTTTTTATGGTTATCAGTTTTTCAAAAGTCAATTAGACCACATATTTACCGAAACAAAAGACAGTAATTGTTTTATTTCATTTTCTGGGAGAAATGTATGTATTGGCAAGTATTTACCAAAACCAATTGTACAGCCTGTACGAACTGTGACGCCCGTATATGACACAGAAACCAGGCGTAAAAATCATACTTTATCCTGGCGGCACTTTTGCAGTGTTTACAAAATGCATGTCCAGGCGTCAACCAGGCGTAAATTAGGCGTAACTAAGGCGTAAACCAGGCGTAAAATTAGGCGTAATATTTAAATGAGTACCCCTGGTTCACAAAAAAATAGGCGTAATATGCAAATGAGTACGCCCGGTCAATAACATCTTCGCTAGCCAAGGGTTACGATCCACTCCCGCTCTCTCCACCCTTGGCAGATTAAGCCAACATTTGTGAAAACAATGTTGCGCCATCTATCGGAAGATTAAAGTCACGCCCATTCCGAATACATTATTCTTGACCAATGGTAGCACTTGAACTCTTCAATTTGGAGGTAAAAACACGGTAGCGTCTAGATTCCACACACTTGGTAAAGCCGGAAACGAAAATAGACGTCAACATTCATGCATTTGTGCATGAAACATACACAGGAACTTCTATTAGTTGATTAAAAACATTCAAATTGTCACTATATATAGTCGTATGTTTAGGGATGTAAAGACTTGTTGCACAATAAACACATGGCAACTGTTTACAAACACCTTCTACATTTACACGTGATCATTTTATAGACGCTTTTTGATTGGATGCAGCGAGTTTCGACTGCAACCAATGACAATCCTTATCCTGTGTCTCCGAAATTTTATCTCAATCCGCCAAGGGTGGAGAAAGCGGGAGTGGATCGTAACCCTTGGCTAGCGAAGATGGGTCAATAAATAAACCAGGCGTAATATCCTTACATAATACTACACTTATTTTAGTTCAGTGTATTAACCTAGCTGTGTACTTTTGTGTATTTGATACAAACTTCTGTAATGTTGCTTTTCTTTCTTATTGTTTGGCAAAAAACTTGAAATATTAACCATTGAAGAAGCTAATCATGCTAATATAGAAATAAATACATTTTATGCACACAATGGCTCAAATAAGTTTAAGTTTAAATAAGAGTTATGACAATTATTTTTTCTTGAAATAAAAGTAGCATTTAAACTAAGTTGTTTTTGAAAATTGTTGTCTTTTGAACTAAAATATAAATGATAATACTGCAATTTAACTTAAAGTAAAAGATTTTAATGTTATTATCCAAGGATAATGGTTTTGGGATTTCAAAAATTCTGATAGAACATTATATACTTTAAATAACTTAGTTATACTCACATTATTATTATTTACCATGTACAATGTATTACTTCTTTCCTTTTATTTCACAATTTTATTTATTTGATTCAGTATATTTCCAATTTCAGATTCTTCCAAAAAGCACAAAACAAGCAAATTATCCCTGAATATATTAAGCTGCAATGTGTCCATCTCTTGCAAACTTAAACCAAAGAGCCAAATTTTGAAAAAAAATCCCATGATCCTTTAAACAAAGCATTATGGGTATTTCTATTTACCATGTTTACACCATACCAACAGTTTTACGCCCGTATGAAAATTTACGCCTTGCTTATTTCAATTTACGCCTGTAAGAAAACTTACGCCTTGCTTTTTTCAATTTACGCCAGGTTTACTGCTTTTTTCTACGCCCGTAAGGACTACAAAGGACAAGGTATGATAAGGGCCGTTTCTGGCCCCCCTTTTTCCAGAATTTTTAAACTTTGAAGTTGAAACCTATCACGCCTGTGTAATGAACTGCAGTATCTGATCGTCCATGTAGAACCTTATTTTTAGGTGTTATGTACTTAAACGACGAAAAGTGTAAAAAATCGACAATTTCGTCATGTTCGGAGACAAAATTTGACATCAGCGCCAACGTAGACCATCTTGAAATTTCCAACCATCAACTGTACTCTTATGTATCTTTCACATAATAAAATATCATGGTGGTCTACGTTGGCGCTCATGTCTAAAAATTTGAAAAATAATCCGATTGTTTACATATTTTGACAAGTCATTATAATACGTCAAAGTGAAGGGCACGGGTACGAAATTATTCCGGGATCCATAATTGATCAGAATATCACGTACGGATTGTTCTATGTCGTATCCAGTCATCAAGACATGTCACTCTCTTAAAGAAATATGTTGTACGTGAAATTAGACCCATAATGATCAAAATAGTCTAACACTGTGCAGCCAAATACAGAGTTGTGTCCCTTGAAATATGGTGAATTAATTTTTATTCATTATAATTTTCAAATATTCAACGAAATCTTACAAATGAATTTCATAATAAATTCTCAATATATTCAAACTCTTTTTGTAGTTCTGAAGAAAATCATTTCATCAAAACGTATATATTTTGCACTGTGAAGTTTTCTATTTAACCTTCTACAGAAAAATAGATTTATGATACATAAAATCCATTTCGTGCACAAATTTGTTATCACAAGTTTACAAGTTTTAGGACTTCACATGTGCTCTGTCCATCATTTAGTAGTTAATTGAACCTGAGACTACTGTAACACAATAGAAGTTTTAGATGGAACAGAGAATTAAGAATATTCAAATCACTTTAATAGACAAAAACCTGCGTACAGTCCTAAACTAATACGTTATGCATGTGCAGTCAGTATTAAATCCAAAGTATTCAATGTAATTATAAACATAATTCCAGGTAAAGAGCAGATGATACTGAAATTAAGTTAACTACACTTATACTATACTGTAAATTATGTATTTACAGCCTATTCATATATCTTTCGGTACACTAATGAGTTTTCTTATATATGTCAGAGCACTCTTTTGACAAGATGTAATCATAAAATAAAAGTACACATGTAGCATTCAATTGACTCAGATCCTATATGGATTATCAAATAAAACATGCTATAGCAAAATTACTTTTAACATATTTCACTTGCATAAATACAAATTGGATAAGACCCATTGCAAACAAACTTATGATGTATGCGCGAAAAAAAACATGTGTATTTGTTTGCCATTTCGAATGTGTATTTTGTTTTGTCTGGAGTTCTATGTAAGTGACAAAATTTCATGCCAAACCTATACCGATTCCTGGAGTACACTGGTACTTCTTACCTAGCTGTTTAATGTACATGTAAACTATGTCCTCTTAATTCTATTTCACATTCCCCCTCCCCTCACGGGACAAAATGTCGAGCATGTTCGTTAATTTAGATCTGTCCGTCCACCCATCCGCCGTACCGTATGTTTCTGCCCGGACATATACGTCTAGCTATCTCCTTCAGTTTTTTTTTACCTAAAAGGCTTTTTATTTATAATAGAGGTGTGTATGTCTACAGGGTTTTGATTTTTTTATAAAATTTTCTTTAAATGTCCGGTATTTTTGGTACAAGCTATATATATAAAGAGTCGGTTATCCTCCTACAGTTTTTGAGATACAGCTTTAATACCTAATAGGTTTATTGTACACATAATTGATGCATGTATTGCCATCGGATTTTTATTATTCTTCAAATATTCTAAAAATATCAGATTTTTGGACTTAGTCAATTTTTCTTGCTACTTAAAAAACAATTAGGGTAGTTGTTGAATATTCACCAAAAACGGTAGTTGAACTTGTTTTCCCTCTCACTTGCTACTGAAGGCACAACTTGCACTACTAGTACTACAGTTTAATGTCCCTAATGCAATAAATAAGATTTTTTAGTAACTTCAAATATTTATTCAATACCGGAAATGTTGAACTTGGTGAATACTACACCCGATTTCATTGAGTGTGAAGTCAAAGGTAATATTTTTAGTTAGCTTGCTTGTTAGATGAACCATAAAGTCATTGTTAGGTCAGGTTAACTACCCTCCTTTTAGAATATACTAGTCCAGCAGATTACCAATCTATCTGCCTGATGGACTATGCTACTTCGAAAGGATGGTAGTTAACCTGACATAATGATGACTTCACGGTTCAGCTAACAAGCAAGCTTACCAAAGATTTTACCTTTGGCTTCACACTCAATGAAATCGGCTGTAAATCTTGAAAGTTGAAACCTTTTAGCTGGACATTCAGTCTTGCAAGTGAAGACATTCAGAATGAAAATAATAAATAGATCAACATTAAAAGGAGAAATTAAGGTTGAAAACGAGTGCACCCGCACGAGCGGGGATCGAACTCACAACCTCAGTGTTGACTGGCTAGTGATTACAGAAGTAACTTCTTAGACCACTCGGCCACTGAGACCTTTTAATGAAGTATGTCTACGTTTCTAATCAAATTCGAATGTTTGGGGTTACATGAAATACTACTTACCAACAACTGTTTCATTAAAAAAAGCATTTCATTTTGGATAAGATAAGGAGATGTGGTATGATTGCACATGATACTATATACCGGCGATCAATGTGCTAATTTCAGGATATATATCGTAGAAATAATGAATTTTTAGAGAAGCTTGAAGATGGTCATGCCTCTTTCGTCTACATATCTGAATGAGTTTTTAACGTCTTAAACCCTGACCTCATTGAAAACTTTGAACTTTTTTTCAGCATTTCAGTCTTTAAAATATTGTGTTTAGTGTTAAAAAGCTCACAGTGTACAATTCTTTAACTGACAAACAATGACATTGTACAGGCTATGCATATTTGCTATACATACTGTATAAATCTGATACTGAATCTTCAATAATAGTTTTAATCCATTTGCGTTTTTTTAATGTACCGGTAAGCAACATGTAAATGTGAAATGCTATATTCATAACTTCAACTATTATTTATGAATTATAAGTGTGCCACTTCTTATATAATTTCAAGGTTTTTTATGCCCCAGTTATGGGCATTATGTTTTCTGGTCTGTGCGTCCGTCTGTGCGTTCGTCTGTTAATCCGTCCGCCCGTCCGTCCGTTCGTCCATCTGTCCCGCTTCATGTTGGCGAGGTAGTTTTTGATGAAGTTGAAGTCCATTCAACTTGAAATTTAGTACACATGTTCCCTATGATATCATGATATGATATTTCTAATTTTAATGCCACATTAGAGATGTTGCCCCATTTTCACGGTATACTAGACTGGGGACACATTCTTGTTTATTTTACATATTAACTTGTTAATGTTTATACTTACTAATTATTATGTGACAATATGATTTGTATTTATCCTTTTTTTTTTAATAAACCGACCATTTCCTTGATGGCTAACTTTTATTTAATACTAAAATTGAGAATGAAATGGGGAATGTGTCAAAGAGACAACAACCCGACCATAGATCAGACAACAACTGAATGCCACCAATGGGTCTTCAATGCTGCGAGAAACTTCCACACAATGAGGCATCTTTCAGCTGGCCCCCAAACAAATATGTATATTAGTTCAGTAATAATTGACGTCATACTAAACTCCGAATTATACACAAGAAACTAGATTAAAATTCATACAACACTAACAAAGGCCAGAGGCACCTGACTTGGGACATGCGCAAAAATGTGGCGGGGTTAAACATTTTTTTTTTAGATCTCAACCCTTTTTTTGGTAACAGCATATATGATTTAATGTTTACATCATCAAGATATAATTATAATGTCAAAACCTACTTCGGTTTACAAAAAAAAAAAAAAAACATTATTTAACCGTTGCTAAGCACTATTTTGGTTGCCAATCTTTTTATCAGCATGATATACAATTGACTTGCTTTCATTTCTTACTGCTAGTTATTCTTGCATGTATTAACCAATCTAACCTGATGTTACTCTAATTTGTACAATTAAAAAGGTTTTTTTTTGTAGTTCAATTTAATTTCTATCTTTTTCGACTGTTGCTAAGCAACTTTTAGGTTGCTATGGTCAATTTCATTTTCTTGAGAAAAAATAATGATGACTCAGACATCATATATATGAAAGAAAAATCATTTACAGTAGCTAAATCATTAAAAATTGCTATATTTATACCTCATATGGCCGAAATTACAAATTTTTGAACCGTTGCTAGGCAAAATTTTTGTTGCTAGGTTGTTGTTAAGCATTTTTCAAAACTGAAATTGAAGTGACTTTTCCTTTGAAAACTCAAGTTAGTGTTAAACAAACAATATTATTTTGAATTATGCTAATGTGTAATGAGAAAGCAATGCATATGTGATAATTTGGCTATTTATTTAAACCGTTGCTAGGCAACCTTCCTTTCACCGGCACATACAAAAATCATAGTTTTGAATAGTTTCTATACTAAGGCTATCAATGATGTATATATAAACTTATTTGGGAAGGGGGCCAAAAACGCCTCTTATCATACCTTGTCCTTTACGTTTCCTGCTCCCTTACGCTTGGATCTAGACACGTAACTACCACTTACGCCTGGTTTACGCCTTATTTCCAGGCGTAATACGCCTTATAATTTCGTACGGGATAGAATGTTTTTTTAACAAAATTATGCACGTAAATTAAAGCACCTGACGTTTTGCAAGGTGGATATACTTATTCCGCAGGTGAATATGCTTATTTATTCAAAATCCCATTCATATAGAAAAACTTACTTAAATTTTATCAATATGGAATAAGAGTTTATATTAAGGATAGTAGGTACCCAATTAGCATGATTAGCATGATTAGGGATTAATGAGAATTAGTTGGTAACCATTATGGATTAACATGATTAATGAGAACTAACTATATATAGTACTTATATCCGTTTAATGATTAGGGTTTAATGAGAACTAGTAGGTACCCATTTAATGATTAGGGTTTAATGAGAATTTAAGTAGCTATACATGTAGGTACCCATTAAATATATATGATCATGAGAATTAAGTGAATATTGCGAATGATAATTGAATTGTCAAAAAATTTAAATGTGAATGGTAGAAATATAGATTCCACAACTGCAACAGGTGTGTTATGATATATCTCCACTCGAGACAGTTAAATTTTAATATTTAAAGCACGAGGCTTACCAAGCTTTTTAAATAATTCAAGTTTAACAGTTAAGAGTGGAGAAGTATCGTAATACACTAGTTATAGTGGTGGAATCTGTTTCTCTAATGATTTTTATTGTTTCTTTTCAAAGATTTGCAGAAAATTGTGTACTTTTTATTTGATGTCATCTTGCGCGGTCGCCTTTTTTCATGAAGTCACAATAAGAAAATTCAGAACAAATCAAGAAAAGTTAACGTCACAATTAAATTTCGACCAATGATTTGCCGAGAACAGATTTTTCACTAGTAAGGAGAAATATTTTTCTCACACCGATCAAGAAATGT
Organism: Mytilus galloprovincialis; assembly: GCF_965363235.1. NCBI lineage: Eukaryota > Metazoa > Mollusca > Bivalvia > Mytilida > Mytilidae > Mytilus > Mytilus galloprovincialis. The sequence continues at coordinate 70,273,211 of NC_134842.1, read as the reverse complement.
GAAAATACAATGAACATGACGAAGCATGTGTTCAAAATTAAACTTGGACATTTGAAGCCAAATTTATAAAACTGTTCAATTGTAATTTTCTGAAATTGATTTAATAGATATGGGAAGATGTGGTATGAGGGCCAATGAGACAACTCTCCATCCACATGACAATTTAAAAAAGTAAACCATTATAGGTCAATGTACGGCCTTCAACACGGAGCCTTGGTTCACACCGAACAACAAGCTTAATAATCATGATAATACATTTTGTAGTTACTCAGCCTTCATCCTTAACATTTGAGTTCACAAGCCAGAAGATAATTTTTTGTTATAATCCTATGCCGAAGGACTTGTGGTTACGCATAAAGACTGGTTACTAGAACATTATATATCCTTGACCTACATAATTACGCCTTATTTCAATAAAATTGGGAATGGAAATGGGGAATAGATCAAAGAGTCAACAACTCCGACCAAAGAGTGCTCAGTCAACAGCCGAAGGCCACCAAAGGGTCTTAAACGCAGGAAGAAAATCCGGCACCCGGAGGTGTTCCTCAGCTGGCCCCTAATTAAAAGTGTGTACTAGTTCAGTGAAAATGGACATCAGGGGTTAGGGGGAGGGTTGGGATTCCGCTAACATGTTTAACCCCGCCACATTATTTATGTATGTGCCTGTCCCAAGTCAAGAGCCGGTAATTCAAGGGTTGTCGTTTGTTTATGTGTTACATAGTAACATATTTGTTTTTCGTTCATTTTTTTTACATAGGCCGTTAGTTTTCTCGTTTGAATTGTTTTACATTGTCTTATCGGGGCCTTTTATAGCTGACTATGCGGTATGGGCTTTGCTCATTGATGAAGGCCGTATGGTGACCTATAGTTGTTAATGTCTGTCATTTTGGTCTTTTGTGGATAGTTGTCTCATTGGCAATCATACCACATCTTCTTTTTTATATATTTTTAGACATCTGCAAAGGACAGACAATTAAAAAAGTCTATTAAGGCACATTTAAGAAGTCCTAAGAGTTTAAGAAAAGATAGGATGACATTTTTACTTGTATACATTTGTAAGTTAAAAAACATTGAAATCTAAGGAACATAACTCAGCCTATTTTTGTTTACCTATACAAGTCAATAGAATACACTTGTATATGTACCCCACAAATTTACTTATTTAAGTATATAATATTTACTTCTTCAAGTAAATAAAAAATACTTGTACAAGAAGGTACCCTGACTGATATACATGCCATTAAGCTTAAAACATCAATTTTATATTTAAAAAACAATATTTGTTGGTTTATTGTTTTGCTTTTGAAGCCATTTTGTGGTCATGTAAATGTATAGGACAACAGAGTTGGTGTACGTGGGTTCGATTCCCACCCTAGGCATTCATTTATATTGGCTGGTGCAAAGTGGGCAGTTGAGCTTAGTGGCCCTGCGCTGACTGTTGTTCCTATATCAAAATGTCAACTTGCCATGGGGAGGGCTTGCTTGCTTTCTTTCTCCTTTTTTCAAAGTCTTAAACAACCAAACCCTGGTACATTGTATATTTTGAAATTTTTTACATTGTATATTGTGAAATTCGTGTTTTGGTTATTTAGATTAATACTCTGGTTGCATTACCATGTAAGGGTCCATTGAACAGCAAAAGGTAAATGATTAGTAACAGACAGATTTTACTTTTTGCTCTGTTCTGCTCTGCTCTGCTAATTATCATGAAATTATATTGGCTTTGGAATTTGAAAATTTCCGGAAATTAACAGTTATACGGACTTCTTTTAAAATGCCTTCAGATATTCAGCTGATATTTGTTATATATCAGTCTACTATGAGACGTTTAACCGATCAAGTAATTATGTTTCATTCTATTCTGCTGTTTTTGTTAAAACTATGGATTTTTTACTTAATGTTATGAAAATAAGACATTTCCAGAATTTCTTTCTATATATATATATTCAAATAATGGGCTGGTTTAGGTATGAGAGATAGCTATAATGAGTTACATATGTAGTATTGTTCAGCATTGTTCAGTTCCACTCTGGTGATTTTTCTCAGATACATGTACATGTATAGAGTTATTTTTTTTCCTTAAATTGAAATGCCTTTTCATCATGTTTATGAAGTTGCCAGGTAAGAATTCTAAACAACTGGGAGTTCTTCATTGATAAAAATAGCTAATGTGCAACATTAATTTCATGATCCCAACTTTTAGGATAAAGGGCTTCAAGTTTTACTAATCATTTTGCTAATGTCTGTACATCTGTACTTGACAATATATTTTCAATATAACTTTATGACATCAATCACAATTTCTGTTGGTTATGGTGTACTGATGATTGATAAAGGTCTCAAATTATCCAGTCATGAGTGACAAAGATTTCATCATCATACCATGCACATGAGCATGCCATTACTTCTCTGATTCAGAATTTCCAAAAAATATTATCAACAAATATAGATAAAGATTAACAATTTCTCAACATAAAAATGTTCTCATTTAGTAGGACTCTATCATGTGTGTCCCCACTTGATGGTACTTGGACAATCATGTGTGTGCACGTTTCCCTTATTGATTTTGTTATAAAATGTTAAGTTATCACCTTTACAGCTCACCTGGCATAACAGGTCAAATGAGCTTGTGTTGATGTTCAACATTTAAATAACTTCATTTCAGGGGCTTTAAATATTTATTGGTATGTCCCAATGCATTTTCAATATATCACTTTATGCTGTCAATCACAGATCTTGTTGGTAGTGATGGTCTGATGATTCACAAAACTCAAATTCTCCAGTCATTGGAGAAAAAGATATCAGCATTATACCTTAACTTTTCTTATCTCAAATAACCAGAAAAAAAAACATATTCAGGCAACAAATATAAATGAAGAATCATGATTTCTCAAAATTTCCCCTAAACAGCTCATCTGGCATTAAATGTCATGTAAGCTTATGACTCAACTTGGTGTCTGTGGTAATCCATTACTTCTCCAGTCAGAATTACCAAAAAATTATTGTAAGAAAATAAAAATAAAGATTCAAGATTTCTCCAAATTTCCACTAAACATGTCCTCATTTAGTAGGACTCTATCATGTGTGTCCCCACTTGATAGTACTTGGACAATCATATGTGTGTCCAATATTGATTTTTTTAGAAAATGTCGTGTTATCACCTTTCAGCTCACCTGGCATAAAAGGTCATATGAGCTTGGTTGATGTTCAACATTTCTTTTATTTCAGGAGCTTTAAAGATTAGTTATGACTGTTTATCTGTCCGTCCAAATACATTTTCAATATGTCACATTATGCTGTCAATCACTAATCTTGTTGGTAGTGATGGTCTGATGATTGAGAAAAGTGTCAAATTTTCCAGTCATTGGTGAAAAAGATATCAGCATGCTACCTTAACTTCTCTTATCTCAAATAACCAAAAAAAAACAACATATTGGCAACAAATGTAAATAAAGAATAATAATTTCGCAAAATTTTAAGTAAATTGCTCACCAGACGTTGAAGGTCATGTATGCTTTGCCTTAACTTGTTGTCTTTAGTCGTCCATTACTTCTCAGATTTAGACACACTCAAAATACTATTATCAGCAGATATAAATATAGAATCAAGACTTCTCCACATTTCTGCTAAAAATGTCCTTATTTAGTAGGACTCTATCATGTGTGTCCCCACTTGATGGTACTTGGACAATTATCTGTGTGTCCCACATTGAAATTGTTAGAAAATGTTGTGTATCACCTTTCACATGTTTCAGCTCACCTGACATAAAATGTCAAGTGAGCTTGTGCTGATGTTCAACATTTATTTCATTTCAAGGGCTTTAAAGATTTACTAATGTCTGTTCATCTGTACCTCCCTATACATTTTCAATATATCAATTGATGTTGTCAATCACAGATCTTGTTGGTAGTGATGGTCTGATGATTGACAAAAGTGTCAAATTTTCCAGTCATCGGTGGAAAAGATATCAGCGCTATACCTTAACTTTTCTTATCGCAAATAATTAGAAAAAAACATATTGGAAACAACTATATATGAAACATTTCCACTAAACAGCTCATCTGGCATTAAATGTAATGAAAGATTGTGACTTAACTTGGTGTCTGGAAAATTCTCGCCGGTTTGTTGCAAGTAATAAGTTTATCATAACCTCACAAATTTCGTGTTGTAAACAAGATATACGCCGGGCTATCTGATTAAATTTTAAAAAAAATCAACCAAAGGCTAATAATTAGTCTGAAAGACAACGAAGTTATGATTGACGGCCGACAAATTGAGACATAAAGGCCACACCCAGCAGGCAGGTTTGAGTCTGGTCTTGACAAAAGTATTCAATATATCAGTTCGGCGAAACAGATATGCCGGCCAGACATGCAAACTCTTGCCACAAAATAAAATATGCCCGTTGTTATTTATCATGTTCATTGAATGCTTAATAATTCTGTTGGAAATTTTCGTTTCTAATAGCAACAATGTGGACAAGATTATTGTTTACAATCCAGATACGATCAGAATTTTTGTTTAAGGCAAAAATCAGAGTAAATTTTTTTCTCTCTAATATCTAAGACTATCGTCTCAAATCAAATTGTTCGTACATTAGACTATAAATTATATAGAGCTTATACTGACTGGGGATCATTATTCGCCTATGTATTTTTTAAATAGGCTGGGGCGTTTGGGGTTAAACATGTTTTCGTAGGTGTTTAATATTGATGCGGATTTTTTCTGTCATGAGAGTGTAATCGTCTATATATATAGAGTATTACTTTCTGTTTGGTGGAATAATGAAATAGAATTCAATACATTCTTGCTCAATCCTGTGTTGCTTTGAAGGTGCCATGATTGTCACCCTCAGCAAAAGCAATGTGTTACTGTTATTTGAATATTAAAATGACTGAATGACGTTTTTTTTTCGATGCACTGGTCAACTCCACCATAGCGAATCACAGACACATGACTTTGCCGATAATCAGTAGATTCCAGCGAAAAATATCTTTATAATTAAAGAACTGTTGCATAAAAATAAAATAAAGCGTACACGGGAAATGGAAAAGTTCGAGAAGTCTAGTCTGATTAATCATTTTACAAAAAAAGAAAAAGTCCGAGCAAAGGGGGAGCGTACGCCCTCTACGCCCCCTCTGAATCCGTCACTGGCAATCGAGAGTTGAGATCTCACAAAACATGTTAAACCTCGCCGCATTTTTGTGCCTGTCACAAATCATGAGTCTCTTCCCTTCTGGTGTGGAATTTTTCGCTGCGTTGTAGACCTAGTGGTGGCCTTCGGCTGTTATCTGCCCTTTGATCGGGTTGTTGTCACCTTGACTTATTCCTCATGATTATTCTTCATTTTATTTGATGGAAACCATACCATACTATTAGTTACACTGTGTGCAATTACGAGAATTTATCGGGTCAATAAAATTCATATCGGGTGAGGCGTAATGACCCGATAAATTCCGTATTAGGTTAATTGAACACTGTGTAACGAATTTATCCTGATTTTGTTATATTACATATTATTATATTCAAATTCAAAATTACGACAATATCAACCAAATATATTTTAGCTATTTAATCTAAAACTGTGAAAAATTAAAAATATTAGAACTATAAAGCAACTCAAATGTTATATTTTTCTTATTAGGTCAATGGTCGAAGGAAGATAATTCCAATTGACATAATAAAAAATTGTACTGAAATTTATTAGGTCAATATCAGCCAATCAAATCAGGGTAATTTCTTTTATCTGTCAACAAAAGTGAGCATGAAGAAAATTTAGAGTCTAATAGTCAACGGTTTTGTTCGTTGGGTTTGAAATATAAAGGCTGACAATTTCAATGGTCATATGCATCCGCAGCAATCCCATAGTAATTCCCAGCGGAATTCAGGAGACCCAGCTATTTTGTATACTAGTACTGCCTAAAGGCATTGTTAAACATGTCATGTTTTTTTTTTTTGTTAAGTATCATTCATTTTACAGCCAAAAACACCTAAATGGAAAATCAAATCAATTTTAACAATTGTATACTCCTAACACATATAATTTATATACTTTATTTTGAGCAAACGACACAGTATACCTGACGATTGTCTTCGTATGGTGGGCATGGCAACGGTCCACATTTAGTATTTACCACATACATCAGATGACCATCATTTCCGGTTTTTCCAGATAGAATATATTCAGGATTGTTATCTACACAAATAAAGTTTGAAGCACTATGAATATGACTTCCTGCCGCCAGCATACCCGTATATTCCATATTCCAGCCAGCATAACATGTCCCACGACCTGGAATCTATATTCTGTACCATAAAGATCGATTGCATGGTATGTATAAGATGAGGTTGGTATCTTGGGGTTGTTTGGGAGGCAGAGTGTGTTTGCTGGTCCACCAAGAAGAGTGTTGTAGAACTGACCAGCAGTGTAACCTACGACAGAGATCATACTAGCTCATTTGGTTAATTTCTATGTATTAAAATACATGTATAATGGTTATGCATTGATAAAATACATTTTCATTATGCATTCCAGCTATAAACTACTTAAAAAGGATGATAATGGTAAAAACATTTATTATAAAAATTTGATTATCATTAGGGACGACATCAAAAGTTCAATGAAGAATAAAAAACTTAATTCACATAGTTTTTTCACTGACCCCCACACCCCCCCCCCTTAACTTAATTTGGGAAAAATTGATTGACCAATAGGGATATATGTAAAATCGATTTTAGATTAACAAAACGTGCAGCAATGTTGACGCCCCCCCCACCCTCAAACTATTTGATTTAAGTTTTTTTATCCTACATTGATCTTTTGATGTCGTCCCTTACGGCATAATAATAGATATATAAATCATGTTCCTGATGAGGACGTTGAAAGAAGCTGCATTTGGTATTTGAACAAGTTAAATGAAAAATTGAAGCATTGGCAGTCAAACAACATCTTTTATTTTTATTCTAACCTCGCACCATTTTTCACCAGTTCGTCATTTGCTAACTATCTTAAAAAAAATACATACCCGAATAGATAAGTTCACCATTGGAACCGTCACAGCTAGTCCGTCCCCATCTAACGTAGGTTGAACCATGCCCTATGAATATTTACAAATAAAATATGAAATTAAACAACAAAATTCAAAGATTTTTGTTTAGTTTTGTTGCATTGAAAATAATAATAAACTGTGGTTTCTAAGTGTTAGTGTAAGTGCATTGTATATGTCGGATGTAGATGATAAGAAACTTTTGCAGCTCAATGTATATGTTGCACTTAGCTACCTTGAAAATAAGAAAACTTTGCAGCTCAACATCTAAGTTGCACTTAAATTTAGCTGCCTTGAAAATAAGAAAATTTTGCAGCTCAATGTATATGTTGCACTTGGATTTAGCTGCCTTGAAAATACATAATTGGTAGTTGAAGTAAGCAACGTCCATTGTACAAAAAATTGGATAAAAAGGACGATGCTTTGTTTTAAATTATTCTTTATCTTTCCTGTATCTTTTCTCGTCTTTTTCTAAAGACCATCAGGTTCTAAAGTGTGGAGTTGGTGGATCCAAAAGTTTTCTCTTCTCCTTCTCGTCGTGGTATCCCACTCGGTGTTGACTTCTATAATTTGGAAAGTGACATTATCAAAAGGATGTTTCGTTGAACGAAGATGTCTTGTGAGAGGACAGTTTTTGTTGGTTTTGTACGATGAACTATGGTTATTGAGCCGAATATTAAATTTGTCCATTGTTTCTCCCACATACTGAATGCCACAAGTGTCACATGTTAATATATAAATTGAGTTCTCCGTTTTACAGTTGGAATTAGAGTAGATGGTATAATTTTGTTTAGTAACAGAGCTGATGAAAGAACTGCTTGTATTAGCAGTTTACAACACAAACAGTTCCTTCGACCACATTGTTTTAGCAACCGGGCGATGGAGTAGGCTGCTTGGCTAAAACAGATGTCACTAATTTGTTACGGATGTTTTTAGGTCTTCTGAAGGCCATGACTGGTGGTGATGAAAAAACTTTTTTTATAATTTTCCAATGCTTCTAAACAATGGATGACACATGTTTAAAATAAGGATGGTAAGTGAGTACAAGGGGTGTTCTGTTAGCTGCTTTATTCTTATCTTTGTACTCAAGAAGTTCTTGGCGACTAGTTCTGTTTGCTCTTTCGAAAGCGCTATCAATGATGTTGTTATTGTATCCTCGAACAACTAGATGTTTACGAAGTTGTCCAAATCTAGCGTTTTTCGTATTTTCAGTAGAGCATATTCTCTTGATTCGCAATGCCTGGCTGAATGGGATACCATGGGAGCAGTGTTTAGGATGACAACTTTTAGGAGAAAGGAATTGATGTTTGTCCGTTTTTTTTTGGTATGAAGGTCCGTTATAATGGTTCCGTTCTTGATGTAACTCGTAATATCGAGGAAGGTTATTTTCTCCATATATGATTCATATGTAAATTTTATTGAATGGTGGAAAGAGTTACAGTGTTCTAAAAATTCATTAAGATGTTCTTGTGAATCTGTCTATTTGAAATCAATATCGTCAATGAATCGGAACCATGATAAGGGCTGATATGGAGCACTAGCCAAGAGGCGTTTTTCAAGTTGGTCCATAAATATGTTGGCATATGACGGGGCCATTTTTGTGCCCATACTAGTACCGTCTATCTGGAGATAGTGTTTTTCATTGAAAGAGAAGATGTTATTCTCCAGTACTAGTTTCAGAAGTGTAACAAGGCACTCAGTAGGAGGATTTTTTTCACTACGAGTGTTCCATGCCTCTTCACACGCTGCTACTCCTTCGTCTTGTGGAATGTTGGTATATAAAGAAGACACGTCCATGGATACAAGTATAGTATTGCTTGGTAAAGGATTGAGGCTTTCCATTTTATTTAGATAATCAGTTGTATCTTGAATAAATGAGGGTAGTTCTTTCACATGAGGTCTTAGATGATGGTCTACAAGTTCTGATATCCTTTCAGTTGGATGACTATTTGCTGACACAATTGGTCGACCTGGATTGCCCGTTTTATGTATTTTAGGCAACATATAGAATCGTCCGACCTTTGCTTCGTTCTTTGTGGCGATTTAGTTTTACGATTTCCAAATTTACTTATTTTAGTTGTTAAATTCATACGAAAAGTTGATTTATTTTTACGATTCCATATTTACTCGATGTAGTTATTAATTTTGTAAGAAAAGTTCCAATTTTAAAATCCCCCGACTATTTATATTCGCGTTATTTTTCTACTATTGTCCAGGAAAATAAGCTTTAAGCTAGGTTCACACTGCCGATCAGATCAACTCGATAATGCAGGGTTCACACATTGCCGATTATTGCTCCCGTTTGAGATCAGACAGCGATACGACACGAAAAGTGAAAAAGTCGGATTAGTATCCTCAATTATCTGGAATGTCCTATTATTGTCTGAACGCAGTCGTTTTAGTTCGTAACAGATTCCTACTGGTCGGGAAGGGTCCGAATAGTTCGGCAAAGCACCCCGAGAATTAGGAGCGTCCGGTAACATTCGGGGACACTCTAGTCTAGTCTAGTTGGATTACAATCGTGCCTACATGTATGTCGTGACAGATTCTGCTGTATCGGATCGAATTCCTAACAATGTTCTGTGTATTCGGGACGGTGTCCTGTGGAACGGGAATGATCTGGAGAAATTTTTCATTGCTGTTTTTCTGCCGATTGAGTCCAGATTGCATCCAGATCTTGTCGATTGCGAACCGGTTTCGAAACAGTCCCGTTATTAATTCTAAATTCGTCAATGATACCCACATCAGAGTCCCGACAATTACAGAATACAATACGACTGAGACCAGACAAAGCCGTTTGCAATGCGATAGAGCGGACCGTGATAGGATTACGTTCCGACAGTACCCGATCATCCCGAGTATGCCGACAGTTTTCGAACGGATAACTTCCGTCAGCGTCGATTCACTGTCTTGTCACTATCTGATCTCTGTCGGATTACATTTGGTAGAATCGGGACGCAGTCGTGATAGACTCGTTCGAATTTTAACTGGCGAAAGATACAAATCAGATTAGAAGCGATTTTAGAACGGGATTATCGGGATAAATTCACTTGGAAACGGTTGAATGTCGACGCTTCCTGAACAATATCTGATTGTTGTCGTGATTAATTATTTTTTTTTACAAATTTTAATTAAAGTTTGAATTTCCATCCACGATTCATAGGATCTTGATCAGACTTTTAATAAATTTTATTCGGGAATGGTTCAGTAAAACTCGTGAATGTGTGACCCCAGCTTAAACCCGATTGTCCAAATTTTCACGACCAAGCTCAACCAAAATCTTGATCGGGCCTGTACAGTTTACGACTTCTACCCGACCGCCATCCGACTGTACACGACCTTTACTCGACAATTCACGACCCCATCAGGACTCCATCCCGACAACAAAATGAATACTTATTCGATAATTCCGATCCATTCACGATCTTTACTCAACTAGCTAGACCTAATCAACTTTTTCACGATCTCAGTCTGATCTTGACCAGGTCGTAGGGATAATCGGGTATGCACAATTTTAGTATAAAAACGTCCGAAACTTTTATTCTCCGCCGCTTCGGAGTGAGCATTACGTGTTACCCTTCTCCGTCCGTACGTATGTGCGTACGTCCCAACAATATTAGTTTCCGTTCTCTAATTTTATTTTGCCTCAACCAAATTTTATGAAACGCCGTATACAGAATGCTGTATTACCATAAAAGTTAAACACAGTTCAAAAGCCAATTTGGGTAGCCGTTCTTGAGTAATTACCCTTTATATTGTTATATATGATAGCTGGGGTATAATCAGTGTCCCATGGACATATTTTCCGAATATTTGGTTATATTCAGTAGAAGGTCCGAGTAAAATCGTACATTTAAAATATCTATATAGAAATAAAGCAATTAGATTTGTGGGCAAGATGGTAAGAGCTCAGAGATACAGATTAATATCTGTAACGGATCTTGGAGAGTGAAAAGAAGACGAACAAGAAGGTGTAGACAGCAACGGACTTCGGAGTGAGCATTACGTGTTACCCTTGTCCCTCCGTACGTCCCAACAATATTAGTTTCCGTTCTCTAATTTTATTTTGCCTCAACTTAATTTTATGAAACGCCGTATACAGAATGCTGTATTACCATAAAACACAGTTCAAAAGCAAATTTTGGTGGCCGTTCTTGAGTAATTACCCTTTATATTGTTATATATGATAGCTGGGGTATTATCAGTGTCCCATGGGCAAATTTTCCGTATATTTGGTTATATTCAGTAGAAGGTCCGAGTAAAATCATACATTTAAAATATCTATATAGAAATAAAGCAATTGGATTTGTGGGCAAGATGGTAAGAGCTCAGAGAGACAGATTAATAGCTGTAACGGAAATTGGAGAGTGAAAAGGAGACGAACAAGAAGGTGTAGACAGCAACGGACGCCGAGAAATCTAGATGAGGCAGTGGCCGACACGCCGACCACATGTGGACAGTATGAGAGACGTGCACTAACTTAACAAAGAGGAACCCAATGCTTATAAAATTTCCTCGTAGTGGACACTGATATGTAATGTTAGTTGTATTGTTCTTTTTTGAAAATGACACCACAAAATGAGATTTGTCACTGGATTATTACTTATGTTAAATAGCAATATACATCAACTTTACCATCCCCTTTTCCTTGCTTTCTTACAAATAAAGCATAATGTTTGTGTAATATATATGTGCATAAGTATGCAATCAGTATTTTTCATAGATTTGATATCCAGTAGTTGTATGGTTAAAAATACTTATTTACTTTTTTCTGTATAGCAACAACCTGCATGTATTTGCGTATTAATAAACATATTGCAAAAAGAGGGCAAAGATGACACATACTACCCCGAATTTTTACCCAAAAAAGAATTTCAATCCCCTGCAGTGATAACTTTTCTGAAACTGTTTACAATTTTACATATATCTATCAAGAGATCAAGAGTGCATTTCTTTCTAACCAAAGTTTAGTAAACGTTGAGTGCCATTTGTTATAGTTTGTTTAACGTTACTATAGTAGAAACAAATGCATCGTTTAATCGAAGTTTGCTGACCCTGTTTGAACTGTTAAAACGCATGCAATGTTTGTTGTTATTTGAACTTATTACGCGGGGAAATAGGTTTATGCAAACTTTGCAAAAGTAAGTTAGAAACAAATGATCAAAACATGTGCACGCTGACCTGTTTGTATCGCTAGGTAGCGTAAGAACGAAATTCACTCCAAATAAAAAAAAAATATTTGTCTTTCGTTTCCATTTTGTGTGAAATTACGTAAAAAAGTTCGAATGAAAACAGTAATGTGACCTATAGTTGTAATTAATCATTTCTATGTCATTTGGTGTTCTGTGAAGAGCTGTCTCGTTGGCCATTGTACTACATCTTTTTTTTATACTAGTACAAACATTTCTAGACAAACGAAAAATATGGACAGACAAAACAGAAAATATCCCATAAAACGGGTAAATATAATCTTGTCAATGATCGATGCACTTATAAACCAACTTCGAAAGATAACTAAGTCGTTAGCAGTCTAATAATGAAATAATCAGAATGTTATTGCTCAATTACTTTCGTGTTTGAAAAATCCGCCGGTGCTAAAATTGCAGGATATTCTTCCCTTACGGAATACCTGACTTCATCCCAGGTTTTTGTCGGGTTATGCGCTGCAAAGTTTTTTAGTTTTCTATGTAATGTGGCCTGCTGTTTGTCTTCTTGTTGGTTTTCTTTTTTTGCTATGGCTGAGTCGCTTTGTTTTCGACCTTTGAGTTGGATTGTTCCTCTGGTGTCTTTTGCCTCTCTGTAAAATGTTACGTCTACTTGCAAAAGTAAAGACACGTACTGTACATAGAGGAACTTTTGTACAGTTAAATATGATGTTGCCAATATATTTTTGCGGAGACAGAGTAATGAGAGTTAATCAGATCTGCACACACTTTAAGAGAATCGTGTAGCAGTCATCTGTCCTCGTGTATGGGCGAGTAGAGACCGAAGAGTGGTCGAATGTGGTCGCGAAGGGATCGGGTATTGATCGAGTTGGTCTGGGATAAAATAAATATAGAAGTCGTAGTGATCTGGAAGAGATCGGACATTGGTCGAGTTAATCTGGAAATGATCGGACTTAAGTCGAGCAGAGGTTGAAATGATCGAGTACTGATCGGTAATTGTTTTGTATTCTGACCAAACTCGATCTCTACACGATCCTTTCCCGATCAATTCGACCGCTACTCGACGAATTCTCGATCTCTTCTCGAGTGGCTTCTTTTCAGTCCTTACTCGATTGTTTTTGACATGTCAAAAACTCTTGGGTAGAAAGTCAGATCGATGGCGAGTAAGGTAGACTATCCCAAACATCCTTGTCGATTGAATCAGACCAGTCTCCCGATCACGTAATTTGTCTTGATCGGGCTTGATCGAGTTGTGATCGGCAGTGTGAACCTAGCTTTACAATTTACAGTTTTTGTAAGAAAATAATTGGGCATTAAAATAAGAAAGATCATACAAATTATCATAGGAAAAATGTGTACTAAGTTTCAAGTTGATTAGACTTCAACTTCATCAAAGTCTGCCTTGACCAAAAAATTTCAACCTGAACCGAGACAGGCAGACGCACAGACCGAAAAAACACAATGTCCATAAATGGGGCATAAAACATTCAATTCTTAAATACACAAATATTTTACAAACCTTGCATTACTGACAGACTTTGCTTCAAATCTGTAATTGTTGCATTCATTTTTGTAATGGTTTGAAGGAACGATTGGAAGTTTTCACTCATGAATCAATTGTTGCGTGACCTCCAACTGGTGTAAGCGTGCTGCTACAACATCCGGGTCATTGAGTAGAATTCGTTTCGAATCTTCCATAGAGCAAGATGTAAATAGAATTCGACTGCACCATAAACAGACAGTAAAATAAGGCAACGTCATATTGTGTGATTTTAAATTCGTGTACTGTTTCACCTTAAGTGACATTATCAGACAAAAGATAAGACTATTTATTCCAACAATGAATAATCAGTTATAGATACTCTGTAACATCTGAATCAGTTAATAAATTATGACCAGATACGGATTTATTGAGGGGGAAGGGGTGGCATGGGACGTCAAATAAATCATGTATATTCAAGAAGAGATATTGTTTTTAAGTTAAATGTTTTATTGTTATAATTAGTTTGATTTTGTCAGTTTGTCTATCTGGAGGAAAATAGTAAATCAAAATCTTACTGAAAACATGTCTTTTTGGATGAAACAAACGCTTTGCCCACCTATGAACCCCTATATTTTTGTTGTTGTGTTTCTAACTAGAACTGCGCATTTATGAACCCAACAAAGAAAACCGAGTTCCCTTACTCAAGCCTCGGAAAATGTTTTCCTGTGAGTTTATCAATCTTGAAAATTGTTTATTTTTTGCCATTATGTATTTGATGTATTACAAATTCACTGAGTTATTCAAAAAATCAGTCTTAATTGGTATATGATGTATAAAAAAAAGTATGCCCTTTGCCGTCGTTTCTCTCTTTATGAAAATTTCATGTATTTTAGTCTGTATTTTACAAAAATATATCATATAATAGATATAAGAAGACGTAGTATGAGTGCCAAGAGACAACTATTCATTCAAGTCACAATTAGTAAAAAGTAAACCATCATAGGTCAAAGTACGGCCTTCAAAACGGAACCTTTCGACTTTGTTAATGTAAAAAGTGTTTACAAAATAAGTTTGAAATAAGTATGAAAACCCTTACTTTAACGAAACTCATTCTCAGTGTTTCGGTTCCACGTAAACTAATTTTGAATGACAAGTGAAACAGGGAATTATTTTTGGCAAATATCTTAACCGTTCAAAATGTTTTGGCCAGTAACGCACGTATCAGTGTTTTTCTTCTTTAAATTACTTGCTACCGGCCGATGAAATGATTGTAAATTCAAAATTATTTTTGATTGAATAAAGATAATTGACAATTTCTGAATATTATTCTCAATTGAAACTCGAAATTATACCAATTTCATCAATCGTTATGCTTTTTGCTAAATTTTTATTAATATAATAATTGATACTTTTAATTCAAAAAATGATCTGATTTCTACATCATGTTCTAGGTTGGAATCATTTAAAATGCATCATTTGCATAAACGTTAAATTGTATTATTAATACAAATTGTAGACATTTAATACACATGGGACTACACTACGTCTCAAGCTGTTGAACTGCAATGCCAGTAGCAACAAAAATGGTTAAAATTTATAAATTATGAATATCATATTATCGAAGAAAAATATGAGAAGGCTCATTATATCAATAAACATGATTAAGGCGGATTCTTATACTAAATTTCTATTGTATACATGAACAAATATCCTTAACTTTATTCTGCAAAACGTCAGAAATACAGAACGGAAGACGGATATCTTGTATCTACTGCTTTTCTACTTGTGAAGGTAAATATAGCTTTTTCTTTTTGCTATATCCTTCGGTTTGGATCTTATCAGTTAATTTATTTGTTGATTCTAACCAATCTACTTATTTATGGTCGTTATTGTATAGGAGCTCCAGACTGACCTGTTTGGTTTTTATTTGAGGGGGGGTGGGGTTGGGGGGGGGTGGAATTCCTTTTTTATCTTATGTTACAATGATAACCTAACATATGAAAGTAACTGAGACATTAGATTGGCAGCAACAATATAAAACAAACTGGGCTCATATGATGCACAATGCAGACTTAAACTCGAAAAGAACTCCAATAGTCTTAGGGAAACATTCATTGTGAATATTAGCTTTTGCACATCACATCTCTCCCAGTACCAAACTATATGCCAAATAGGATTTCAGGACAACTGCAAAATTATAGAGGAAATACACATAGTAGATATAAGAATATGTGGTACATGTGGTATGAGTGCCAATGAGAGAACTCTCTCATCGAAGGCACAATTTGTAAAAGTAAACATGTATAGGTCAAAGTGCAGTGTTCAACACGGAGCCTTGGCCCACACCGAAGAGCAAACCATAAAAGTCCCCAAATATGACATGTGTAAAATCATTCAAACGGGAAAACCAACGGTCTAATCTAACCATGTAATAATATTTGAAGGGTACCAGAGAAATGTTCCAATTTAAAATTGCAATTCAGCTACCACATGTTTGAAAGAAAAATAAATTAAGATAGTGAAACTTGATTGCACTGCTGGGTCATTAAAACCCCTTCTTTAAACACCCTTCAAGTATCACTAATTGGAAATTGGACTACCCCCCCCCCCCCCCAAGAAAAAAAATATGTCGGTTTTAGAATCGTTTAACATTTTTATTATCCTGAGAATTAATAATAATATAGAATAACTAAAACGAGAAAAATGTTTAACGACTGACCGAACACCATATTATTTCACGTATACGCATTGCGTATCAGTTAATTATCAGCGTTGTTCGATCACGAGTTGAATATTTTCGATATTTGAATTCTTTTTATAACATTGACAATGGGATTTTAAGTTGAATTAAAGTAGAAAATGTCAGGAATTATATTTTTTACTACGTATTCACCGTTGCTCTAATAAGACGTCATCGACAACCTTTGTAGTATGACGTCAGAGGAGTGGAATAACCGAGTTAATTTCACATTGGAAATTATACATTTTTATTTCACTGGAAAATCACGATAATTCATCGCGATCAATATAATAAATGATCTAATCAATAAAACCATTGTTTTGTTCAATATAGTTAGGTATATATACAGCACAACGGCCTTGATAGTATATTTGAATAATAAACACAAAAATTGGCTTGTGTTTGCCACTCCGATGTATAGGGCGCTTTTCGTATTTTACCGATTTAAAATTTTGACTTATTGTGGAGAAAATATCAGGACGAACTTTGTTTAAATAAAATTCTTTCAATAGGATCTTCCAAAGTTATGCCCTTTCGTAAACATTTGGCAAAGTTAAACATTGCAATAAATAATCTGGTGCATAGATACTTTTACCACAAAACGCCCGGGCGTGCACATTATTTTGGAGGGAAAACTAATTTGGTCCAAAGATAAAAGAAACAATTACAGAACACGAGCAATTGTAATGCTTTATTTGATGACTCGTAATTGAAGATAAAAATGACAAAATTTACTGTATAATCAAATTGTATCATATTATATATTTGTTCCTTTAAATTTTCTGTGAAACTTTGAAATTACTGTGAATTTTCTACTTCAATCAATATTGTTTAAAGCAATTTAGCAACTGCCGAGATATAATATGTATGGCTTGCATTTGTATGTTACACCTGATCATCTATGAAAAATAATTATTGCATGCGTCTATGAACGAAGTGTTCCCGTCAAAGGGTGTGAAAATTATATGAAAATATAGATTCTACCACTGCATCGAGTGTAATGCGATATTTATCCACTCGAGACAGTTAAATTTTCAAATTCAAACGCGAGGCTTGCCCGAGCTTGAAATATTTAAAATTTAACTGTCGAGAGTGGATAAATATCGTATTACACGAGATTTGGTGGTGGAATCTGTTTCTCTAATGATTTTCTAACATTATGCAGGCAAACTTGTTCCTTCTTTTCGAATGATCTGCAAAAAGATGACTTTGTGTTCTTTCTATGTGGCCTCATCAGGCATGGTCGCCTTTTTTCATGCCGTCACAATAGGTAATTCAGAGGGAAGCAAGAAAATTCTACGTCATAATCGGATTTTAACCAATGAAGTTCTGAGATCAAACGAACCACACGTTGATTAAATTTTTTAATACAATGGGTACAGAAAGGGATAATTTGACGAAAAATTAGAGAAATGTCTGTTGACGTTAGAAATGTGTATATATCTTTTCTATATTTATAAATTCAGATCGTTCAGTGCAGTTTATTTTGTATTTTTATTGACGTAATCGGTCTTGTACCATCATAACTGTCGTTACCGTTAAAGCTTTAGAAGTGTGCTAGTTCATATTGCACTTTACAAAAGATTCAGCACCCAAATGACGTTTTTGGAGGACAGGAAAGCAGTTATTTATAAGGGAAAATTTACAGATTTACAGATATAGGAAGATGGTGCATGAGTTCGAATGAGACAACTTTCCATCAAAGTAATAATTTGTTTCAAGAAAACCATTATAGATCAAAGTAGGACCTTAAACACGAAGCGAACACCACGCTATATAGGAACCAAACAATTTCTAGTGTTAAACCATTCAAACAGGAAAACCAACGGTCTAATTTGTGTGAAAAAAGGAGATTCAAAAATACAGGTCAGATTTTGTCGAATCAATCTGAACGAGGACAGTATGATTCATCTTTATCACAAGTTAGTTTCATTGTTATCAACAAAGAAAGTCTTCCATGCGTGCGTTGCGAGCATATCAGATATATATTATTTCGGTGCGTTCATTATAAAATTTGCTAAATGTTATATATTATATATGTGAACAATAATTTTGATACTTAGCTATTTGATTACGACATTATTTATTAAACCCCATCGGTACTGGCATTTTCAAATTTTGAAAATGGTGGATTGAACCTGGTTTCATAGCGCTAAACCTCTCATGTATATGACAGTCGCATCAAATTCTGTCATATTTACAACGATGCGTGAACAAAACAGACATAATAGGTAAAATTGTCAAAATATGGGTACAGCAGTCAAATATTAATACTAATAAGTACTTATATTGATATAACAAAAACACCGCTATGATATTTTAAAAGTATCGCATTGATATTAGAAATAATAGCTTTTGTATATCTATGTATATAAGAAAAACACAGCACTCCAAATTTTACACGGACATAAACGGTTGCTTCTAACTAACTTCTGAATGTATATTTAGACTCAATTGTTGATTATATTTGAACAATAAGTTTTAAAGTTAGTATTTTCTTAATTTTTCGTTGCCGAAATCAACATTTTCCGCATGGAATGTCTGCATATTTACAATTGATATTAGACAATATCGCTATGTGATGTAAGAAAAGTTTTTATCGATTCGCTTCTTCCATAGACTGATTATTCATTTCCATCGATATCATTGAAATGGGTTATTTTAAAATTCATTGTAACTAGATGATTACTTGTCAATGTATTCATTTATTTAATGAGTTATTTTGAGAAATGGTGTAATCATGTATTTAATTTAGTCGTTTAATTGACAAAGTAATTGTACTTTAATCTACAGTGTATAACATTGAAAGTAATCGAACACATCTCTGATTCTAGTTAACAAATGAAACAGGCAAATATTTTCGGTAAAATACCTGTTTATCCTTTTAAATTCTTAAGTCATTTAACAATGCATCGGTGTTTTTGTTTTCTATGAATAACAAAGTGATCGATAAAATAACTGTTAATTCAAAGTTACTTAAGGAACGACTGTAATATTTTTTACTGTCAATGAAGAAATAACAGAAATCATGTTGTGGAAACTGAATACGCGAGTTATTTCAAAGTACGAACCACATGTTTCTTTTTCTTTTTCGAATGCACTGAAAACAATACTACAGTCATTTCTGATAATTTAATTCTAAATTCCATTTTAAGCCGAAGTAAACAATGAAAAAAAAACATTGATGATATCGCGGTCACATGCCAATTGTTTGTAATTGAATAAAGGTAATTGAACAATGTCTGAATATTATCTTCAATTAAAACTTAAACAAATATACTTATTTCCCCATTTCTTATGAACGATGCGTACGTTCTGCTTTTTGTTCAATCCAGAATATTTCAAGATTGAAATCATTTAAGTTACATATGTATTTACTTTTCACACGAATTGTTGACATTTATTACAAATGGGACTACTCTACGTCACAAACTGTTAAACTGCAATGCCAGTACTAACAATATATGAAAAAAAGAAGATGTGGTATGATTGCCAACGAGACAACTATCCACAAAAGACCAAAATGACACAGACATTAACAACTATAGGTCACCGTACGGCCTTCAACAATGAGCAAAGCCCATACCGCATAGTCAGCTATGATAGGCCCCAATAATACAATGTAAAACAATTCAAACGAGAAAACTAACGGCCTTATTTATGTAAAAAACAATGAACGAAAAACAAATATGTAACACAAAAACAAACGACAACCACTGAACTACAGGCTCCTGACTTGGGACAGGCACATACATAAATAATGTGGCGGGGTTAAACATGTTAGCGGGATCCCAACCCTCCCCCTAATCTGGGACAGTGGTATAACAGTACAATATAAAAACGAACTATAAAAATCAGTTGAAAAAGGCTTAACTCATGAGATGGACAAAAATACAAGTGGCCGTGGAATATTGTTTGCAGTTTTTCACATGTATAAACTATGAATATCATATTAACAAAAGTAGATACGAGACGGCTAATTCACTGGGGTAAAGCTGATGACCGTAACTGCGTTCACGGTCATCCCAGGATGTCGGATGAAAAATTAGGTCAGTATCTGTATTGTCTGTTAAAGTGTTTCTATATCATTTTCTTTACAAATCATATGTTGATACGATGTAAATTTATAAAAGATTCACACGGAAATCACTAATGACTACCGAGAAATGTGCATGAAACAGAAATTTCGATTTGAAAAAATCGCCAAGATGACCGTAAATCACAATCGAGATGACCGTAACAGAATAAGAGATTCATAATAAGGGTGACCGTAATTGGTTTTAAGATGACCGTAATTTATAAATGATGACCGTAATTTTTAATGGATGACCGTCAATTTTAAGAAATATCCGTATTTATATAACTACTTTTTTGTATCAAATGATTAATTGTGTTGGTATAAACATATTTATATTAGAGTATTATCCTAGGTAGAAGAAAATAAGACGTGCTTCAAATAAATAGTTAACGATATGTATCTTTTTGTCGAGCCTGCAACTTTTGTGGCAGAAAGCTCGACATAGGGATAGTGATCAGGCGGCGGCGGCGTTAGCTAACTTCTTAAAAGCTTTATATTGTAGAAGGTTGAAGACCTGGATGCTTCATACTTTGTAATGGATCTGTAATGTTTCCGTCAGTCAGTCATATGTCCTATGTCCTTGGCCTCATTTTCATGGTTCTGTGACCACTTTGTAATTGTGAATTCTTTCTTATTATAAGTAATACGATAACTATATTTGGTATGTGCGTACCTTGCAAGGTCCTCATGCCAGTCAGATAGTTTTCACTTGACCTCGACCTCATTTTATGGATCAGTGAACAAGGTTAAGTTTTGGTGGTCAAGTCCATATCTCTGATTCTATAAGCAATAGGTCTAGTATATTCGGATTATGGAAGGACTGTAAGGTGTACATGTCCAACGCGCAGATGTCATCTGACCTTGACCTTATTTTCATGGTTCAGTGGTTATAGTTAAGTTTTTGTATTTTGATCTGTTATCTCATACTTTATGCAATAGGCCTACTATATGTGTTGTATGGAATGATTGTAAGGTGTACATGTCTAGCGGGCAGATGTCATCTGACCTTGACCTCGTTTTCATGGTTCAGTGGTCAAAGTTAAGTTTTTAAGGTTTTGTTTTTTTTATCGAATACTATATGTAATAGGTCAACTATATTTGGTGTATGGAAATATTTTATGATCTATATGTCCGTAGCGCAGGTTTTATTTGACCTTGAACTCATTTTCATGGTTCATTGCTCAGTGTTAAGTTTTTGTGTTTTGATCTATTTTTCTTAAACTATAAGCAATAGGTCAACTATATTTGTTGTATGGAAGCATCGTTAGCTATCAACATAATATCAATGATTAGTAAAGAAGGCGAGACATTTCAGCGTGTGCACTCTTATTTACGGTAGAGGGTTTAATTTTTTAAATGAATAGTTGGGAAAACATGCAACAAAAGCGCGATAAAATGACACCTTACTAATATAATAAAAAAGGCGGTGCAAAGCCTACCTAAAAGTAAAGAGATTTTTTTTTATTATTTCTGGGATTCCTTTTAATGACATATGATAAATACTCCTTTTCAAAAATGCTAATACATGTACACCCATTGGTATTATATCGTCTTTGAAAATGTTTTTTTTTCAATAATTACGACCAAACTAGCAAAATAGATTTTTAAAATAGGATTGTACGAATAACGTATCACAAGGGGGAACCTTGTCAATTTATATATATACAGAATGGATATTTCTTTGAATTGACGGACATCCTTTAAAAGTAACGGTCATCCTTTATAAATTACAATCAGCCTTTACAAATTACGGTCATCCTTTACAAGTTACGGTCATCTTTTTACCAATCACGGTCATCCTTGTTATATGTTACGGTCATCTTGAAAATATTTTGATGATGATTTACGGTCATCTAAACGATTTTTTCAAATCGAATTTCCCGTTTCATGCACATTTCTCGGTAGTAATTGGTGATTTCCGTGTGAATCTTTTATAAATTTACATCTTATCAATGTATGCTTTGTAAAGAAAATGATATAGAAACACTTTAACAGACAATACAGAAACTGACCTAATTTTTTATCCGACATCTTGGGATGACCGTGAATGCAGTTACGGTCATCAGCTTTTCCCCAGTGTAATTGAATGAAAAAGGCGGTTTTTTATACTTAATTTCTCCCGAATACTATTTACATAGGAAAGAACATTATTCTATGTTTAACTATAGAATATATTCAGATAATTTAACCGAATGTATAGCCATCCCTGTGCCCAAAATCGAAGACTTGTCAGGCCCAAATAATTTCAGACCGATAGTACTAGTTGGCAACCTTCCTGACATATGCACTACCATATTAACAGAACGTTTGCTTTTATGAACAAAAATTAATGGACAAACAGTTTTTCTTTCGTCCTGGTCGTCCAACTCTACATGCATTTTTTTTTTAAATTGCATGAAATTATAACACATGTATTGGTAAACGAACTTCATCTCTTCTGTGCTTACGTGCACTTCCGTTAGTCTTTCAATAAGCTACACAGAAGAATTTTAATGAACAAATAAGGTAAAAATAATTGTGGGTCTAACGTCTAAAATGTGTTATCTAACTATAGGTATAACGACGTATGGATTCTAGTAAGGTTTCATTTGATTGTGTTAAAACATGTATTAATTTTTGACAAAGCTGGACTACTGCGTAAGAAGATTGTAGCAAAATATTTATTTATAGACAATATAAACCAGTATTTGGTATAGAAAAATACTGTTTGTATTGTACTGTATCTATGTTAACTGAATTGCGTAGCGACACACTTAAACTAAATGTTGAAGTTGGTTGTTAACATAATACACAAAGAGAAAACAACAATTGCATATGTTGCGATATGAATGCTTCAAGGGACGATTATCATAGTTTGACCATGTCCATCAAAATTGTTACCTATTTTTTACTATTCATGGGTACACCGGTACAAGTTAGTTAACTCATTACAATCTTATTGTAAATCTCTGACTGCAGCAGGCGCGGATCCAGAGGGGGGGGGGGGGTTCCGGGGGTTGGAATCCCCCTTTTTTTGGGACGATCAAGGCATTTGAATGGGGACGTGTAATTGGAACCCCCCCCCCCCCTTTGTCCTGGGTTAGGAACCCCCCTTTTTAAAATGGCTGGATCCGCCCCTGTGCAGTATAGCTATTTATTTATTTGAAAGCAGCGTCGACAATAACATCGCGTATATAGCTATTATACTACTGTTCTTTGATGTCTTTTGGTTTTCATGTATTGTATATATCTTTGTTTGTCATAGAAAGTATGGGCTTCTTGCAAGAAAAGTATTAACTCATTCATTCATTCATGCATTCAATTCACTATATATTTGTTATGTAGATTTTTTAATTGGATCGATGAAAAAAGGCTGTAGCAAAGGCAAAAAAAATGTTGTCATAACTATCTTTTGTGTGTTGATCATGTTGATGTTAAACCACTAAAGTGAGCACTATGAATGATTAATGAGGTTTAATCATGCAATTAAAGTATTTGAAGAACTGAGAAAATTCACCCCAGAGTATCATTAGCTATGTAATATAATCAGCATGTATGTGTTGACATGAAATATCTGTTATACATAGTTTATTGAAAACTACAATTAGAAAATATTCAAATTATTCAAAACATTAAGTTGACTGGTTTCAGGTTGGGTGAAGGATGGTCACTGATGAGTCTTATGTAGACGGAACGCGCGTCTGGCGTATTAAATTATAAACCTGGTACCTTTGATAACTATATACACCACTGGGTCGATGCCACTCCTGGTGGACGTTTCGTCCCCGAGGTTATCATCAGCCCTGAAGTCAGCACTTCGATGTTGACATGAATATCAGTTGTATGGTCATTTTTATAAATTTCCTGTTTACAAAAGTATGAATTTTTCGAAATTCTTAGGATTTTATTATCGCAGGCATAGATAACCTTAGAGTTGGGTGCTCATTTTCGCCATATCTTTCCATGTTTTCTTCAGTTTGTGTTCAGGTCTTTGTGTTTTTGAAGTATACTGATATTTCTATATGAAGATAACTTCAAATGCAAAATATTCATAGCTTGAAAACGTCTTTCTTTTGAGAAAAATGATCTGAAAAGTGTGATTAAAAGGTGTTTGAAATTTCATGATTTTTTGCCAACAGGGGACACATATTCGCCGTTTTTACACATCTATTTATAACCAAATAACTGCAGCTTTAAACAATATTTATCAAATTAATTTCATTATAGATGAATAACAAACATTTGAAAGTGTAAAAAACTGAAATTTAGGGCAATCAGTCAAAGAATTACTAATAAATACTTCTTTGAAATCTTTTTTTTTTTTTCATTCAGGAAATTGGCTGAAAATCGTTGTCCGTTTTTCGGTTCTTTGCGGTAAGTGCCGAAATTTTGTCTCATTTTCAAAAATAATCATATTTGTTATAACATATAATTAACCGGCATATTTCTTCCATTTCACCCATCCTTTGAAGTTTTTACACCTCAAAAGCATTAAACGGCGAAATTGTGTCCAAGGCGAATATGAGCGCCCCACTCTAGCTTTATTTGGCACACCATTTTGGAAACTTGGGTCTTAATTGCTCTTCAACTTTGTACTTGTTTGGCTTTATAACTATTTTCAACTGAGCGTCACTGATATAAGTTATAGGTTGCACTTTGTAAAAACTAAATAAACATGTGCATATTGTTTACAGGATTCGAGCGTCACTGATGAGTCTTTTGTAGACGAAACGCGCGTCTGGCGTATATACAAAAATTTAGTCCTGATACATAGGCGGATCCAGGGGGGCCTGGGGGGCCCGGGCCCCCCTTTCGTGGGAAAAATTTGGTTGATTATATAGGGAATCATTGAATCATGACTGGACCGCCCCCCCCTTAGGTCAGTCAGAGGCCCCCCTCCCCCCCCCCCTTAGGAAAAGTTCTGGATCCGCCACTGTGATATCTGGGATGAGTTTATTTACATTGAAATCTGTGGTAACCTTTCATTCGAGGTAGGGGTAGTTAAGAAAATTAGTGTTAGTGTTTAAACTCTGAGAAGTTCAGGGCATATAAACGTTGAAAATATGCCGCACAGACCTATATTTTGACCTTTGAAAACAATTGTGGTGCATATGAACTTTCAATTCTAGGATAAGATTTTTTTCAAAACTTCATAGTAAAAGTGGTACAGTTTTAGCCATAAAAAGAGTTCCTATGGGAAATTGCATTGTCAATATTTACAGAAATGCAACCTATAAGCCTGGAACCTTTGATAACTATTACTGCCTTTTTAAACGTTTAAACCCGCTGCATTTGTTTGCACATGTCTTAAGTCACGAACCTCGTGTTCAGTGGTTGTCGTTTGTTGATATGGTTCATAAGTTTTTCTCGTTTCTTATTTTTATTTAGATTCGACCGTTAGTTTTCCTGTTTGAAAGGTTTTACACTAGTCATTTTGGAACCTTTTTTTAGCTTGCTGTTCAATATGTGCCAAGGCTCTGTGTTTAAGGCGTTATTTTGACTTATAATTGTTTACTTTTATAAATTGTGAATTAGATGGAGAGTTTTATATATCTCTAGGTACTCAAACCACATCTTATAATTTCCAGTCATTCAGATTTGGAACAGACTGTTGGGATTTTTAGTTAACATTTTCTTCAACTCGGTCAATTATTTTTTTTCTTTTACATATTTTTCTAGCGCCAGTGATGGACGTTTTGTTTAAGTATAAATTAGGGTTTAATGAATGACTTCATTTCAATAATAAGTCTGCATACTAACACGCGTACATTCATGTATTATCTGATTATCTATATACTAACACGCGTACATTCATGTGTTATCTGAATATCTATATACTAACACGCGTACATTCGTGTATTATCTGATTTTCTATATACTAACACGCTTACATTCATGTATTATCTGATTATCTATTTACTAACACGCGTACATTCATGTATTATCTGATTATCTATATACTAACACACGTACATTCATATATTATCTGATTATCTATATACTAACACGCTTACATTCGTGTTTTATCGGATTATCTGTATACTAACACGCTTACATTCATATCTTATCTGATTATCTATATACTAACACGCGTACATTCATGTATTATATGATTATTTGTATACTAACACGCGTACATTCATGTATTATCTGATTATCTATATACTAACACGTGTACAGTCATGTATTATCTGATTACCTATATACTAACATGGGTACATTCATGTATGACGATAAGATTTTTTCTCTATTTCCTTTTTTTGGCGACTGAATGATATAAAAAAACTTTTCATAAACACGTTAGCAGAGTAGTTATACTATGATTTGTTTCAGATAGGTGTTAGGAATTTCTTTATAAACCTATATCAACATTATAAATATTTTGTATTCGTTCCAGGACAATGTTGGTTATTAAAGCAATGGTCACTCACTTACTTATCACAATATTGTATGTATTAACTGGTGGAACTTTTCATAGTGGAAAGTACCTTGATTCCAAGATACTGAAGGTGTTTTTCAATGTAGGACCAAGAATGTGCATGTTAAGATGCACCAGATTTGCTGGATGTACTGCTTTCAACTTTGTAAAAAGTCATTTGTACTGCGAACTGCTTAACAGGACTCAACAGGCCACAGCAGTAGATAAGGAACATTACATGTACTCGGAAATGTCAACTTGGACGATAGTAAGTACTAGCAAAAAATATGTTTGATATCTGTAAAACTCGAATTTCCATGTTCCCTCTTTCAACAGCAATTATTGTTTTATTCAGGCATCTTTTGGGAAAATTATCATTTTCAGTATTAAGTAGAGTATATACTGCAACAACTTTTGCCAATTAAACACGCTTTCTTATATTTTGTTCTAATAAAATAATATAATATAAATGTTTAAACCCCCCCCCTCCCAACAAAAATACATGTTGTCCGTTGTTGTTTTCCGAAAAACTAAATCATTCAAAAAATATCGGAGTTAAGTAAAAAGGCTTCTGATTTTCACAAATATGAAAGATTATATAAAAAAAACTTGTCCCTTACTGGTCTGAGTTTATTATAACTAAAGCATGTGGTACAATTTTGCATTTTTAGGGTCTTTTAAATTTTGTCCCAAGTGATAATTTTTCTCCTGTTAGGCCACACCAATTTGATTCCTTGTTCGGACCCGCCCGCACCTATATTTTTCAAAACAGATTTTTTTTATTTTTTTTATATTCCCGCTTCCCGCATCCGGAAATGTAATCATGTTCATTTCCTGCACCGTTTTTTTTTTTGTAAATATTATAAAAAGATATTGACATTTGTTTTTAAAATCACAGTCTAACCTGTATATAACGATTTTAAACATAAAAGTACCCCACCACACTTTGTAAATATCTGTGATAATTTTTGTTTCAGCAAGAAACCTATTTATCCAAAGCGGGAGTGCTCCGATAACAGCGGAAATACCTGTAAAGAACAAAAAAATTGTTACTTTCCCCCTTACTTATATTCCCTATGAAAAAATGTTCGTTGTTAGAATAAAGTACAAAGAACTTCTGCAGGATTTGCCCTCAACTGCAAATATATTGTATGCTGGCGAAACAAAACTATCCATAGCCGCTGCATGTTTATGCACCTGTCCTGATTGATTGAGGGGCCTGTCGTTCAGCAGTTATCGTTTGTTGATGTTGTTCATTGGTATTTTCCCGTTTGGATATACATGATATATAAATTAGATCGTTGGTTTTCCTGTTCGAATTGTGTACGCTAATAATTTTGGGGTCCTTTATAGCCTGCTGTTTGGTCTGTATCAAAGCCCAGTGTAAAAGGCCGTACTTTGACCTGTGTTTGTTATTATCAGGGTGAGAACAACCCTCCCTCAGACTGTCACGGAACAGAAGCTCCTTCATAATATAATTTCCAAATGGAACAAATATTATGGAATATTATTTCCACAGGAATAAATATTACAATAGATGTACCTAACGGAATAAATAGTATAGAACATTTGTTCCATCAGGTACAGGTATTATGACATTGTTTATAACAAAGTTTCCACTGGAAATTCTGTTAGGTGGAACAAATATACGTTGACAAGACAAGGGGTCATTTTACTGATGTAGAAAAGAAAATAGAAATACCAAGGATTTGAAAACTTAGAATTTTGTACTCTAAAAGAGGAGAGTTACATCATATTTTAAACAACTTTTTCTAAAAGAGGGGTCCACTTATTTTGAATAATATTAAACTGTTAAAGTAAATGTGTTAACATGGTTAAAGTCCAGGAATATTACAAAATTCTTGGACATGTTTTGATCATTTTATACCAGATAGATATATAGTTCTTTGAGAAAATATGAGCCCTTTTGTACAAACAAATATATTATAACTTATATTGCTCCCTCATAAAACATGTAAAAGGGATATTTATAACATTAAGGGGTTGTCCCCAAACTGATTATGACTTGGATTGAGAATTGTCTCATTGTCAGTCACACATACATAGACCAGATTTAATTATTTCTTGGTGAACAGGGAAAAAATACTTCAGAAGTTAAAGAAATGTCAAAGTACAAGTGATAAATCAAGCTTTAATATTGTCAAAACCTACTATTTTATGTTTACAAAAAAAAAATTATAATCGCTAGCCTTTACTTTTCAAGCTTCGCCTAAAAAATTTGCAAATTAAATATTTTTTTATTAAAATTTTCAAATCGCTCGCTCGCCCCAAATTTTGGAGTCCAAAAATCCGTAGAACAAGAAATTAAATTGGTGTGGCCTTGCCTCTGCTTTTTCACCTGTGGTGACGTTTGAAAGACCAATGTTGATTTCTTGTAATGCAATAAGAAGAGCATTATTTCCTGAATGTTTGATTCCACATGTATAGGTGAATGGCTGCAAGTTTGAAAAAAATCGAACTCCCCTAAGATCAGAATTTAGAAAAGAATAATTATGTTGTTCTCTCCTGTTACAGCCTTTTTGTGTACCTTTTGAGAATGTTTCATTGCCAGCACTATAATTATAGTAATTCTAATGCAACAACGTTTGTAACGTTAATTTTGATTGGATAACGTCACTTATTTACATGGTATCAATTGACAATTGATGCTATGGAATGTACGCGCAAGCGCAGACGACATGTGACAGTTTCTAAATTCATGTTTTAACGTTATTTTCTGTCAGTTTCATAAGAATGGAGATAACAATTTGTAATTTAAGCTCCGACGGCATCAATTGGGGATTTGGTGGTCGCAAATACCCGTTTACTGTATCCGCTAACTCGTCGCCAGTAAACTTAATTTGCAACCATCAAATCCCCAATTGATTCCGTCGGAGCTTAAAATAAAATACAGTTATCTCCTAAATGTGCTTTTATTGTGTCTTATTAAGTTGATATGTAGATGGAAGAAAACCTCTACACAATTCGAATAAAAAGACAAAAAGTACTGTGAAAGTATTCCTTTCTGCTAAGTTATGTCATGTACATGTACTTGATGAAAAGTAACAGCATAGCCATAATCAGTAAGAGAAAGGATATTAAAGACAATTTCACTGATGAATCACATAATTAATATACTATATGCCAACCATTTCGTTAATTATAAGTTATGAGCATCATATTAAATAAATCTCAACATCATATACCGTATATTGAATGAAAAGACACTTTTTTAGAATTTTTATAACAGCAGAGAACATTGTGCAATTCTAGTATAGAAGATGGTAACAAAAAGGAATTTACTTTAGACTTTCTTTTACCTAGGCATATTTTTCATCTTGCAAATACACGTTCAAAAGAAAAATGACATTGTTTGCTGTTATCTAACAATTGTTATCAATTTGAAATCATGTATTTTTCTTAAACCATGGAAAAACGCAATTGTTTTGAAAAAATAATTCCTTCTTGTTACCAACTCCATCCTGTTACATGTCCTGTTACTCAAGATTCTTTCATGTTACAGACATAACTGACTATATTTTAGTATATGTCTTAACCTTTTGTATTGCAAGGGCTAAAATAAATAATTTGCACTTGATAAACTATTACAGGATATATTAGTAAATAAACTCATCATAGATACCAGGACTAAATTTTGTATATACGTCAGACGCGCGTTTCGTCTACAAAAAACTCATCAGTGACGCTCGAATCCAAAAAAGTTTAAAAAAAAAAGCCAAATAAAGTACAAAGTTGAAGAGCAACCACAAATAGTATCTTTAACTTATTTCTTATTCCCATTAGAAACTTTTTAAAATTGTTTCACTTTGGTAACAGGAAACAACTGGAATTTGTTTGTACAATTTTTAAAATTGCAATAATTACAACATTTAACAATTGTTTGAATTACACTCAACAGTTCTTGAATCATTAATGTTTGTTCTTCGATTTGAGCTATGAAAATACCGGTTCAAAAGACATTTTTTTTTTGTTTTTTCCTATTGCAAAAAAACAGACATTTTCAGATATTGTCTTGTTTATATTTCCCCTTTTCAATATTAATTGTGAAGTATTAAAATCTCAGGACATTCACATATAAAATTATAAACATTTGGCAAATATTTCTGTTCATTCATTTATATTGTTTTTATTCTTTTATTATAATTTATTTCATCTGATAACTGTATGCATGCTTATGTGTGCTGCACATATTTTGACGGATTGTGCAGTCTTACTCTATCAAAATATGAGTTTTCTTCTATGTCGTGTCCACAGTTTTATATTGTTCTGTTGCATAAAACCATCATCTGTTGTTTAACGTTGCAGGTTGACTATAGACAGCTACTCTATGTTACATATTCCTTGCTTGCAAGATAGACACATACATCACATAGATAAAGGTTAAACTACTTACACAATAGTATTTTTAAGCCTAGTACTTTAAGAGATTACATGTTTTCGCTCATTTTAAGTTCAAGACTAGAATATTATCTTCTCTGCATTGATAATCTGAACAGGTTTTTGCAAGAACCAAATTATCATCACCGATTTCTTAGTTTAAGACAGCTTGGTTTCATTTAAACAGAACGAGTACAGTGAGCTTGCTTTAGTAACAGTTACATTCTTACGTCTAATAATTGAATTGATTGTTTAATTGTTTTTGTCTTCTATTAAACTTATGTTGTAGAGTTAAGTGATTGTCCTGCTAATATTGAAGTCACACTAGGCCACGATCGCACTATGATCTGAGATTTTTGACGATCGTAGTGCAATCGTGTAGATCGCAGTAAAGTCGTATCACGGCCTTGGTGATGTCTTCAAGATCATGATAAGCGTGGCTAACTTATAAGAACATCTTCAAAACAATAGTGGTGCGGTTGTGGTGATGTCAGGTCGTAGTAGAAGCATAGTGAAAGCACAGTTAGAACGTGGTAAGATCGCAAAGGTCGCCTTACCATCGTAGTGAGAACATCACGTTCTCACTACGACCATATCACGAGTTATCCGATTGCAACACGATCTTACAACGCTTCGAATGCGATTGTAGCACATTCATACCACGATTATACTACGTCCATACTGCGATCGTTCAACGTTCTCAGCGTTAACGTCAACTTCGTGTTCCATATCAATTCTGTTCCATTCATTCTGTTTCTGATTAATACGTAGATTTCTCGGAAAAAACAGTCATGCCACCAAAATCTACCAGAACATGTGTGCGTGGTGGTAGGGGTATATGTTGAGGCAGAGGGAGCTCTGATAATAACAACTTTTTCAGCAAAGAAATCGGACCGACATATCCAACCTGAGTCACAACCTTATGCTAGTTCATTAAACTTAAACTAAAGATGTTTTAGTGAACGATAGCAGGGATGACACAAATGTGTCAAGCATAGTTGAGACGTTACAGAAAAGAGACAAGAGGTCCAAATTACACACAGACAAACAAAACCTGGAGAGCTTTTATATATTTCATGTGAAAATGACAATAGGCGTGGTATATTTGTGTGGTCGCAGTGAGAACGCGATGGTCATATATAGTGAGGTCGTAATAACGTCGCTGTGAGAGCGTAGCGAAGCCTCTCGGAATAGAGTCGCGCTTTCACTACGCTCTAATAATAATAGTAATAATAATATCTTTATTTAGAGAGAGTAACTCATTTGGATTACACAAATTTTCAATAAGGCTCTCTTAATACAATAATAATTACATTAAAAATAAACAATGCATCAATAATAATGATAAATAAAGATTATATACAATTTAAAATACAATAAACAAATATGGCATTACAGTACAAATATGATGGTAATGTTAAAAGTACAAAGATTTCTATTTATGTTTAAATTCTGATACTGTATTAGATTTTTTGATTGAACTAGGAAGAGCATTCCACACTTTTGGTCCAGTGTACGAGAAACCAGACTTATACAACTCTGTATTTGGTTTTGGAATTATAAAATTATCTGAGGATGAAAATCTCGTATTATAATTTTGGTTTGCAAAAGCTGATAACATAAGACTGGACGTATATTCTGGAGCTAAGCCATACTTTCCCTTA
This sequence comes from Mytilus galloprovincialis, assembly GCF_965363235.1. NCBI lineage: Eukaryota > Metazoa > Mollusca > Bivalvia > Mytilida > Mytilidae > Mytilus > Mytilus galloprovincialis. The sequence goes on along the minus strand of NC_134842.1, from coordinate 70,240,240 downwards.
AACATTAGTAATGATTTGTGATAAAGTATTCTTTATGTGATTGGCACAATGTTACGTTCGTGAAATAATTCTCTTGAAGGTTTGGTGTAATCATGTTCGTCTAAAATTATTCTTGCTGCCAATTTTTGCAGTTCTTGTAAACTATCTAATAGAACGTTATTATAGTTTCCCCATATTGAACAACAATAATCTAAGTGAGGTAAAACGTAAGCGTTATACTACATTTGTCTAGCTTTGTCATTTTAATAATTTCTTTATCCTTTTTAGTAAAGCTAAAGAAGAGTTAACTTTTTTGATTATATAATCGATATGAGAAGCCCAAGATAGATTTGCATCAATAAAAACACCTAGAACCTTTTCACATATACTTTGTATAATTTGTTGTCCATTTAAAGCAAGATTAATGTTTTCATTTGATGTAACGGAAAGCTTTTGTTTAGATCCAATGCGTATAGCTTTCGTTTTAGATACATTTACAGTCATTTTATTGTCATCCCACCAGCGAACAATATCTTGTAAAACCGTATTAAGTTTTTGACTGATGCAACTTTTGTTTTGTCTAATGACTGATATGGTGCTATCATCAGTTAATAGATCGGTGTTATGATTAGAATTAGACAAGGGAATATCATTAATAAAAATTAAAAACAACACCGGTCCTAATACGGATCCTTGAGGTACACCAGTTTTTTGTTTTTGTACGTCTGATAATGTATTTGGAATAGATACTTTCTGATATTTCTCAGCCAAATATGATTTAAACCAGCGTAATGAGGTATAAGCAAATTTGTATTTGTTTAATTTTTGAATAAGCAGTTCATGATTGAGAAGATTAAAGGCTTTTGCTGGATCTAGAAATACTGCTCCAACAATATCGCCATCATCAATGGCTTTAGGCCACTTATCTATTAAAGCTGTTAACGCAGCTTGACAAGAATGGTTTGCACGAAAGCCTGACTGCATTCTATACAATAACTTGCATTTATAATAAGGTATTTTACTAAGTGTGTTTTCACATGTTTTTCAAGGATTTTAGAAATGAGTGGTAAAATTACAATTGGTCTGTAATTAAAAACATCTTGTTTTGAGGCTTTTTTCTTATAAACTGGTATGACTTTTGCCAGTTTAAATGAAGATGGAAAAATACATTTTTTGATACTTGAATTAAAAATATGACAAAGTGGTATTGAAATAGCATAAGAAGACATCTTTTAAAAATTTTGCACTTATTGTATCAAGGCCTGTTGCTTTTGATTCATCTAGTGCTTTTAGTTGTAAACACACACAATCATAACTCATAAGTGGTATAGAAAAATACACGTCATCTGGTACATGACCCGATATAAAATCGTCAAGTTTGTTAAAACAACTACTAGAATTGTTTATGTTTTAATCTATATAAAGATTAACTGTGATATTTGTGAAATGAGCATTAACAACATCAGCAATGCTTTTTGGTTCTAAAATTTCCTTTTTGTTACAATCACTTATGATTTGTATACAGGTATGAGTGTCGGTACCGCTGACAGTATGTACGTGCTTCCATAATTTACTGCTGTTGCCCTTTTTTTGTTCTATGATATTGGTATGATAATTTTGTTTAGAGTTTCAACTTCGTACTTTATTTGGCATTTTTAACTTTTTTTGGATTCGAGCGTCACTGAAGAGTCTTTTGTAGACGAAATGCGCGTCTGGCGTATACAAAATTTAGTCCTGGTATCTATGATGAGTTTATTTACTACCACTGGGTCGATGCAACTGCTGGTGGAGATTTATTTCCCCGAGGGTATCACCAGCCCAGTAGTCATCACTTTTGTACTGACATGAATTATCACTGATATGGTTATATTTATTAATTTACTGTTTACAAAATTTTTAATTTTTGAAATACTAAGGCTGTTCTACCTCAGGCATAGATTACTTTTAATTAGCTGTATTTGGCAAAACTTTTTGGAATTTTGGTCCTCAATGCTCTTCAACTTCGTACTTTATTTTGCATTTTTAACTTTTTTTGGATTCGAGCGTCACTGAAGAGTCTTTTGTAGACGAAACGCGCGTCTGGCGTATATACAAAATTTAGTCCTGGTATCTATGATGAGTTTTTTTGATGAGATATTTGACTTTATTTCTCCATAGTCTATAACTATACATATATGTGTTCTTATGATAAAAATCACGTTTTCTTATCCTATCTAGAATTTCATCATTCATCCACTCATTTTGATACAAACGTTTTACTCTCTTTTTAATGAGTGGAGCATGATGATTTAATACTTCAGTAAAAATATTCAAAAAAGACAACAGTGCTTCTTCGGGGTCATCGATTTCTAATACACAATTAAATGAACACTGTGATATATGATTGATAAAATCATTTTCATTAAAAAATGTGTAGTAGATCTGAACGTAATATATTCATGAATTTTCTTTTTCGATTTTAACCCTCTTTTGTGAGAAATGCATACTGGATAATGGTCATTGACAGAATACTTCGGAACAGATATAAAAGGAATATTATCTGGTTCATTGCTATAAATATGGTCTATCAAAGTGGAAGATGTTTGTGTGACTCGAATGGGAACTGAGACTATTTGAGACAAGTTAAAAATGCTGGAATTTTTATCGACGCCAAATTAACATTAAAGTCACCCAAAATAAGCATTTCCTTATAATCAATATCGACATTTGTTAACATTGATTCAATTTTTTTAATCCACTCTGCATTACTATTTAGTGGTCTATAAATGTTACCAAGTAATATAGGTTTTGAATGAACAAAAATAATTTCGATCCACATTGACTCTATATCATCATTTTCTAAATCATATCGTCTTATTGTGGTTAACATGTTAGAAATATAAATTAAAAACCCACCGCCAGATTTTCCAATTCTGTCTTTTCTGTTTGTATCATAACCCTTAATATCTATTTCTTTATTTTGGACATAATCTGACAAAATGTTTCACTTAAACATAGCACATCTGTGTTTGATTTTGATAGCAAATATTTTATTTCAGAAAACTTTGGCAATAAATGATTTATGTTTAAGTGACATATATTAAGTGACATGTGTGGAATATAAAAGGGTTTGTAAATGGAGATGATTTGTAATTAGATAAGAGAATATGTGTTGCAATACATCAATACAAAATAACAATACTGACAAGATTTCCTAAAATAGAATTACATGTTCTGGTAGTAGAAAAGTTATTGGTTAAATTATTTACCGCCAGTACGTTTGACTGGACACATTTTGTAGTTGAGTTGGTGTGTTGTTGAATGGTATAAATCTCCTCCCTGCTAACCTCACCGATTGAAAATTTGATTGAGTTTCAGATGTACAATTTGAGAATTCAAACAAAGTGTTCACGCAGAAGATAATGTTGTGGCTTAAAACTTTGGCACCAGCAACATTTGTGTGAACATGGTAAATAAGGTAAGATTAGACTGGTCTCCATATAGAAACTCTAAAGTATTGTCCAAAATTTCCACATGTTGTTCCCCTAGGGAGAATAGATGATTGCTGACATTGTAAATTGTACGATTAGCTTGATAATGGGTTGACCTTGGTAGAATTGAGGAAATTACCAGCTTAGTTCTTGGTAAGCTTTGCCTGACTGTACAAATCAGTTTTTTGAAGTCGTCCATAATAGCATGAACAGAGTCTCCATCTGATACATTGTTAGTGCCCACATGAATAACAATAACATCAACACAATCAAGTCTGCCTTCTGAAATGTACTGAATTAGGCAATCTTCAATGTCTCTGCTCCGTCCTTCCCGGATAGTCTTGACTTTGACTTTGATTTGTTGAGTTGACATTTTCCTAGGAGACATCTTCTTTAGAGTTGAAATCTCAATAAGAAATATTTTTTTTCTTGTCAAAAGACAATAAGTAGAGTTGACTTCACGGTCCGTGTATTTTGTATTTATTAGTGACCTTTGTCTTTCCACATAGGTAGGACTTTGATCATTATGGTTGTTACCTAGATTTGTCCTATTTAAAGAAACTGGCTGATTAGAGCTACTTGCATTTAACATAGACAAATATAATCGTATAATACAATCAAAATGAGGATGTTAATTTGATGTATGCCTTTTTGTGCTTCTTCGTTACATTTGTTGTTTTTATAGTGATTAAGATGATAACACAATGTTGACTGCTGTACCCCTATTTTTGACATTTTTACCTATTATGTCTGTTTGTTTTGTTCACGCATCGGTGACTATATAATAGAATTTGATGCGACTGTCATACAAGTGAGAGGTTTAGCTAGCTATAAAACCAGGTTCAATCCACCATTTTCTACATTTGAAAATGCCTGTACCAAGTCAGGAATATGACAGTTCTTGTCCATTCGTTTTTGATGCGTTTTGTTATTTGATTTTGCCATGTGATTATGGACTTTCCGAATTGATTTTCCTCTGAGTTCAGTATTTTTGTGATTTTACTTTTTGGTAATCCACTTCTTACAGCGTTGCTGTATGGGCGTAGTTGGATCTTAAAAATCGTAGAAAAGGCGTGGCGAGAACGTTATATAATCGTAGGAGGATCGTTATAGAAGCGTAAAGAGGACGTAGTATCATTGTGAAAACAACAAAAATTAAAAGGCATGCCTCTCATATCGCAACCTTACAACGATCTGAATTAATTTAAGATCGCGATGAGCGTTGTGTGGTCGATGTCTAGTGTGACTGGGGCTAAAGGTTATTGTAGGATCTCTTGTGTTAAGCTCTGATCGAGATAACAAGACCGAGAGATTAGATCTTCAATAAAATTATTTTCTGCGGCCGAATGGGCATGTGCCTGAATCAAGTATTACCTGAATCAAGTATGAACTGGATCAGGTATGACCTGAACTGTGGTTGTCGTTCGTCAAAGATGTCCATGTTAGTTCAAAATGTCAGATCTTTGACAGAAACTGTTTATTTATTTACAAGGTTTTAAGAACTTGGTATATTATAAAATTTACCATTGCTGAATACCATATGAAAACCAATAGATGGGTTTTGAGTTTTAGGGTTACTGTCTCATAATTTCATATTGAATATTACTTTTTATTCTTCCTTTGTTTAATTGTTTTATTTGATCTCTAATAATTAATGAACGAGGAAATGTGAGTTTGGAGATATTTTCAATTGGAAGCTTTCCTTTTCTATATTTAAAAATCAAACAGTTTACTCTTGTTTCCAGAGGATAATAACAGTGTAATTTTAATCTGCACTTTTTGTACTAGTTTTGAATTATCTGGAACATTCTTTAGAAAGGAAAATATGTTTTGGACTGTCAATCCAGTCATATGATTCCGATTTATGTAAATACTTCCGTTTGCGATGAATAAGTTGGTCTGAACATGACGTTCAACCAACTCGTTCCGAAACAACAGTGACGTACAAAATAAATAACTATGAAAGAAGATCGGGACAACAAAGAACTACAACACATCACAAATATATTAAATGAAAACAAAATTTGTCTCAGATTTACAACATTAAGTCGATTAAAGATGGAAGAAAAAGAATATAAATTGATCACTGTTTGTAACAAAAATTTGAATTTTTCGAAAACCTAAGGATTTTCTTATCCCAGGAATAGATTACCTTAGCTCTAGTTGGCAACTTTTTGGAATTTTAGGTCCTCAATGCTCTTCAACTTTGTACTTGTTTGGCTTTTATAACTATTTTGAACTGATCGTCACTGATGAGTCTTATGTAGACGAAACGCGCGTCTGGCGTATTAAAATATAATCCTGGTACCTTTGATAACTATTTGTTCATTTACTATGATCTCAGTTTCTATTAATGCAAATTTAAAACTAAATATCAATATACCTATTTGTGTTTGAAGCGCTTTTTCTTGATTTACCTTCATCAGGAATGCTCATATCCGAAAAGATATATACTAGTGATCTCATTGAACAAGCAAAACGGAACAAAAAGTAACAAACGAGAGGCTGTAAATAACACCAAGCCAAGATCACAATCTAAAATGCTAAATAGTCGAATACCTCGATGAGTTGTTAAAGTTGTATAAACATTCATTTTTAGAAATTGTGTTCGACTTGGTGTCCCAAATTTTATAGACCATAAGAGGGATAAAGTTCAACTTTCTACACTTGACATACAAACGTATGTATAATTCAGCAAAATAATTCAAACTGGCAGCATAAAAATTTGCAATTGCTGAACGAAAAAAACACTTAAAGAGGTATACGAAAATACCACATTACTGCCAATATTTATATACCACATTCCAATCACAAGGAAATTTTCAATTATGTCTTACCATTGCGAAACTATGTCACTGAAATGCAATTTGTAAAATCTTTTGTCAGATTGAATGTAACCAATTAATAAAGAGTATTTTTACAGGAATCAGACACATGCTGGCCGAATCCTTGTTCATTTGGAGAAACCTGTGTCATCACTAACAAAGACCTTCCAGTTTGTGTTAAATTAGGTATGATTGTCTTATAGCGCTAATACAATGCATTTACTCATTATCTGTCAGCAATCAGTTTGATAGCATTGTGTAAATGAATAACCATATAACCATCCGACTGAACGTTTCAAAGCACATTAATGGAGAATGTCATATTGCTTTTTCAATATCACACATGTATCAACCAGAGACATCAAATTATCAAAGGAGCTCTGCACTAGGGATTAAAGTAGTTGCGGGTTGATGTGCTGTGTGATATTCAAAAGGCCATATAATTTACATTTTATTATATACATGTACTTCAAGAAGAACTAATATATCTAGGATATTTTTCACGAGACGTAACACAATATATATGGGCGATATCTTTTTGCGCTAAAAAGTAACTCATTTGCGCCAATACTTCTTTTGCGCCACCTAATTTTCAAATCTATAGGTATCATTTGCGCCAATATAATAATCATCTAATTGCGCCAATAAATAACAGCTAAATGATTGACTAGGTACCATCAGCAAAAAATTCCTCTGACATTGTACACAAAATTTTTAAATTAGGCTCGCATCCTAATAAAATTATCCCGATCCCTCATTCTGGATCGATCGTTACACAATACAAATTCATCATCTTTAAAATTGAGAATGGAAATGGGGAATGTGTTAAAGAGACAACAACCCGACCATAGAAAAAACAACAGCAGAAGGTCACTAACAGGTCTTCAATGTAGCGAGACATTCCCGCACCTGGAGGCGTCCTTCAGCTGGCCCCTAAACAAATATATACTAGTTCAGTGATAATGAACGCCATACTAATTTCCGAATTGTACACAAGAAACTAAAATTTAAAAAAATACAAGACTAACAAAGGCCAGAGGCTCTTGACTTGGGACAGGCGCAAAAATGCGGCGGGGTTAAACATGTTTATGAGATCTCAACCCTCCCCCTATACCTCTAGCCAATGTAGAAAAGTAAATGCATAACTATAAGCACATTTAAAATTCAATTCAAGAGAAGTCCGAGTCTGATGTCAGAAGATGTAACTAAAGAAAATAAACAAAATGTAACAACACCTAAATCATCCAATATTCTGTGAAATTCTGCTTGATTTTAAGGTTAAGCCAAACGCAGTTTTCTTCTCTCTCTATACATTGACTGACGCACATATTAACAAATTAATGTTTCTTTTCTAAATTTCTTTCTTCAATTTTGAAGAGCTCTGAATTTATTATTTTTTGAAGGTCGCTCTGACCAGATATTGGTTGCTTTTCTTTTGCACGCAGTTCTCAAAATTTGACGTTCTAATTTCTGGACACTGATAATGAAACTTTACATTTCTTTTTGCAAATGAAAATATGGTATTTTATACTGCCAAAATCTGCTATGAAATTTTAATAAAGCAAAAATGTATTTTATACTCATGATAAAATTGAGAATGGAAATGGGGAATGTGCCAAAGAGACAACAACCAGACCATAGAAAAAAACAACAGCAGAAGGTCACCAACAGGTCTTCAATGTAGCATGAAATTCCCGCACCCGGAGGCGTCTTTCAACTGGCCCCTAAACAAATATATACTAGTTCAGTGATAATGAACGCCATACTAATTTCCAAATTGTACACAAGAAACTAAAATTAAAATAATACAAGTCTAATAGTTGACTTGTATTTGTATTATAATTTTGCTCAAAACTCTTTATAGAGTGGCTTTCGTTGTTGACTTGTGTTTTAAAAAGCTGTATATTATAAATGTGTAACAAGTGGTGAGACTTTATTAAAGTATTTGTCTTGTCTTGATATAGGTAAAACGGGCCATGCACATTTATGATATGGGTCAAAAATATTAACAGGTAAATGTGGCGCAATTTCATTTCATTTATTGGCGCAATTAATACTATCAAAATAAAAGAGAGTGGCGCAATTAATACCTTTTCAAAACTGCAATAAGCGCAAATTGATTCTGCCCATATATATTAGGGGTTTTATAAAGCTTTTGAAACCGTAACTGATATAGACTACCTGACGTCAAACAGATTAGGGTTGATAAAACCTATGTAACCGTAACTGATCTAGACTGCCTGACGTCAAACAGATTATGGTTGATAAAACCTGTGTAACCGGGACTGATATCGATATCGTCACGGATGGCAGATACAGCACGATTGTCATCAATTGTATTACACATACAATATACCCGTATATAGTACTAAGTATATTATAACATCTCAGATTTACCCTTGTGTTTTTAATATATTTTATTTGCTTAATGTTTAATGCAATGTCTGACTAAAATACTAATATGAAAATAAATTGTATGAAAGTTACTTAACAAACCAGTGGTGTACCATTTTAAAAATTCAAATTGTTATGACAGAGCTATATATTTTGCAATTGTGCAAAGTATTTTCAGCAAGACTGAAAGGACAACATATACATTTACTATGCAGAAAATAACCTCTTATATATTTTAGAATTCTGAAGCTATCATGATGGTATTGCAAAATGTTTTTATTAATATTGTGTTGATAATAAATGAGATTTCCTATGAGAATGCAAAACATAAATCTAAGCGGTCTTCGTGTCGAAAAACTTGATTAAGGTAGTTCGGTATGTGGTGTATAAACATTGTGTCTAATGTCGTAGATCAAAATTTCCTTCTCTTGGTTTGTTCAATTTTGTTGTTTTATGTTGTTTTTTTTTAAATTTCATTTGGCGGGGTAATGGGGCGGGGTAATTGGTTTGTCATACATTCTAGATTGCTTCTTGTACCAATGTATTGTTTAGTTATCTATTAATTAATTAAAAATACAATATTGTCATTCTTTCCTTGGTTACGAGGAATTCACTATACTGATATACGATTTATCAATATTCTTGTTGTTCGTTTTAAAACATTTAAAATTGGTACCCCTGATGGAATATGATTTGACCTACATTTAGATAGTTGTGTTGACGTTCCGCCTAAGATAAGAATGTTGATTCCTCTATTACTCATCTCAAAATTGATGTCAGGAAAAATAATTTGTCTCTCTGAATGTACACCTTAAGTGTTTTCATCGAGGTTATCTGCATATAACTTGTATAACCAAACAAAATATAACAGCAAATATAAAATGTTCCATGTGAAAGTGTTTACATTCTTTAATTTGTTTTAATATTTACCATGTTTACGTCTCCAGCAAGCCTTAATATACTGAGCTTTTAAATTTTAGTCAAATGTGTTCTGATCTATGTGTTATATTATGTATAATATAGCCAATTAGATATGTCTGGATTTATCCGATTGGAGAAACAATCAAATCGTTCTTATTTTGATGTCAAAAGAAGCAAATGATACTTTTAGAAACATCAAGTCAAAAATATTGACAAAACCTCACATACATTTCATTGTAACACGCTGATTGTATAATCAACATTTCAAAACACTGTAAAAGTTATATCGTTGAATTCATTTTTATATGTTAACGGGTGCCACATGTATAGCAGGATCTTGAACACTACCAGAGAACCCTAGATCACCCTCAGTTTTTGGTAGGGTATGTGTTGCTAAGTCTTTAGTTTCGTGTGTTGTGTTTTGTTTACTGTTGTTTGTCTGTTTGTCTTTTCCTTTTTTAGCCATGGCATTGTCTTTTTATTTTCTACTCATGAGTTGTAATGTGGCGTTGGTATCTTTCGCCACTCTTTTATCTGTCTATTATCAACTTTTATTCTTTTTACTGAAGAGACAGCAGATTACTTAGGTTGTTACAAGGATGATACTAGTAGGCACTTGAAACACAACCAGACAAAGAGTGGAAAAATGTCCCTTGCATTTTGTAAGCAACATTGCAGTGGATACCGATTTGGTGGCTTGCAAGTTTGTATCTTATAATATTAATTAAAACTTTGTTTTTATCCAGGATGAACAAAATTCAATTTAAGGTCAAGATACGGTTAATGAAATTATACGTTTAACTGCATTCAAAGCCGTTTGCTCTAAATGAGTCAAATAGCAAATAATCTCAGCAATAAAAAGAAATAACCAAAATCCCCGCCTTCAATCAGGTATCACTCGCTTTGTATTCCTAGACACCTTATAAAACTTTTCGTTGTTATTCAAAATAAGTAGCTATTCAAGAATTCAAGAGAATAGTAAGTAAGTAAGTAAATTATTTATTATAGTGGCATGTGTAAATATGTACAGATTATTTACATATAACATAATTATGATAAATATGAATACACCCGGCCCAATGGACCTATAAGTGACCTCAAATGATATTAAATAATTATAAAACACTTATCCCGTTCTTGAAAATCACAAATTATTCATGAAATTGTCTGTTTGTTGAAGAAAGTTAATTTTAGATATATATGTATATTTTAAACTATTTGTAAACAGAATTGCGTCTTTTGGAATATGCATGTACGATTTATTTGGCTAGTTTTCGAGTATGACTCATATTTAATAGTTTGAGCTTTTCACTATTGTCCAAAGATATAACGGAAGTACTTATCAAAAGTTCACCAAAACACACGTTCTCGTATACCAGATTAGAATGTACAGTCTAATAAAAATTGAGTTTCAGTTTCGGTCACGTCTTCAGTGCAAAATCTACAGAGTCTTTCTGTTGGTCGTTCACCAATATATCGAACGGTTTCTATCCTCAGAGGTAATATTCACATTTTAATTGTGCTAAATATGAGCGTTCGACTTTGGTTGAATTGGTTTTTACATATTGTTCCTGATTAAATGCAGATTTGAAAGTTATATAAGTACGCAGTTTTGGCACATGTTTTATATTATCATTCCATATATTTGTATAAAGGCGCTGAATCTTCATTTCTACAGTTTTCAATTTATAGCAGTTTTTGATTCAAAATAATGTTCTAGATTAAGTTTACAGAAAATGTCCTTCAATTTGCTACACCAGTTGTCGGTACAACGGCTATAGTCTGCATTAAAAGCGAGCAGTTCGGTATGCGATCGTCTTCAAACGTGAGTAGTCTGTTCCAATACCTCACCATGTTTGTCCATCTTCGAAACTGGCTTGGAATCGATTCAATATCCCCATGTAGGACGAGCGTAGGCGAAAACCGATGAACACCAAGAAAATAACGGATTGTACGGTTTTGAATATTGTCTATTGTTTGAAATTTTCTGTATCCCCAGACAGTTGAGGCATAATCCAAGATAGGAACTACACACGAGTAATACAGTTTTTTCGTAGGCATTAAATCCGAAGTCTTTACTGTTTGGATTTTTTTTATCTTCCCTAGTGCTTTTCCAACGCCTTTCGACAAATTTTCCGCATTGGTTATGAAATTTCCATTATGACCGAGTGTATCCCTTAATTAGATATTTGAAATTTTCAACCTTCTGCAATTTGTTTTTTCCAACTGTAAATTCAAAATTAGTTTCCTAAAATGAATACATTTAGATCTGTCCGTATTGATTACATGTAACACCCTCCAACGTTTACACCATTTGTGAAGTGTATTCAACATACACTGAAGATCCTCAGCCGACTTTGCAACAAACGCTTTATCATCCGCATACAATAATGTTGACAATAGCGTTTCAAGTAAGTCTTACCAAAGATTGAGGTCATTAATTTCTTGGACAAAATCGTTTATAAATATGGAGATGAATGTCGGCGACAAATTATCTCCCTGTTTTACACCAATTTTACAGCAAAACCACGATGTTAGTTTACCGTTTATATGAATGCATGACTCAGAACTTTAGTATATACTTTTATTATTTCTAATAACACAGTAAATGTATGGTCTTCACATGATCTATTTTTTCTAAACCCATTTTGTTCGTCTGCAAGAATATCATTATTTTCAAGATGACTGACGAGCCGTTGATTAATAAAAGAACTATACAATTTGCTAGTGCACGACAAAAGACTAATTCCTCTGTAGTTTATTGGTACTCGGAGATCTAATGACGGGTCCTTCAAGATTGGACATATGATGACTTTTCTCCAAATGGTTGGAATTATACTGGTGTCAAATATTAGTTGGAAGATCTGTATGAATATCGGAAACTTTAAAACGGCCGTACGGAATTTGGTCAGGTCCACTTGCTGATTCTGATTTTGCATGCATTACAATATAAGTTTTTAATCAATCGTGATATTCGAGTTTAGATCCTCATTCGGCATAAACAACGGATCTTCCATTTCAGATTCCAATAATTGTTTATGAACTTTTGACTGATTATAATGATCGTTCTCAAATCGGTGTTGTTATTCCCCTTGTAAATGATTACTTTCAATTGAATTTGTACAATTTATACCATGAAGATAATTGACATAACATAATTCAATCTGAATGAACTGCGATTTGTTTTGAAAAATAAATTAATTATTCTTTTATAAATATTAAACTGAAAAAAAATACTGCTAATAATTTATACTGCTCCATATAGTTTTTAATTCTTAAATTCCTTCCTGGTCATTCTCTTACCAGATTCTTACGTCTATGTTAAACTTTTGCTTGTTAGATTGTCAGTAATCACCAATCCAAAACATGCAAAAAAAAAGAACAATATTGAGCTTTTTATTTGCCTTTACTCTTCAACCGTCTTCATCTTTATCAAGATATATTCTCTGAAAACATTTAGCCAATTTGAACTTAAATTGGAAGCATTATTCCTTTAGAATTTGCAAACTCCAGTAATGGACCAATTGCTAACATGCTGAAGATCGTTCTCTTGAATATACAAAATATTAATTCCTAAAAGGTTGAAAGATCAAAGGTCAAAGATTGTTTCTTTAACGTCTTAACTCTTTAAGTTGTTGTTTTTCGTTTTCAGTTATTATTGGCGATCATCACATTTATCTATATGTAATAAATGAAAATCCGAAACATTTGAACAGCTATATGACATAAGAAAGGTATCGAAAAAAAAGGAAATTCTTCATTGTCAGTAATTATTGATTTCAAGAAATACAAAAGGGTCGAGGAGGGTGAAATTTGCAATCTTAACAACGGAGAAAAACATCTGGATACGTTTTGACAATTCGCCGTTTTAAAATCTAAAGGATTATGGGTAATCTGGTTGTTCGTACCCCAAAATAAAAATAACGTCATGTCATTAGTTGAATTTCCTATGTTTAAGACCTTTCATGGCCAATCACTACGTTTTGGTATACGCTTTTGAAAATATTAGCCAGAATGCTTTAGATTTTGAAACGGCCAAATACGTACCGAGTATGAATATTTGTGACGTCAAATTGTAGAATTTTATAAGGTTTGGAGAATATGATTACCAAAAGGGTACACACAATGCATTTGTCATGTTTGTGAATAAAAAAAACCCACATATTGTGCCTAGCGAATGTTAAGTCATTTAATAAATTCCATGTACTTTTTATCGACATGTCCAGCTGTATACCAATTACAGTTTAAAATTTTGTAGTATGGTACATATTGTTTGTGCGGAGATGTCCTCATTGAAAGTAAGTATCCGAAAGTCCCGGAAACAGAATGCAGCTTCGACTGCAGCGGAGAACCAGCACGGAAATGTGGTGCAGGATATAGGAATTCAATTTATTTAGGTAATAAAATGTCTTGCACTCTAATAAATATCATCTAGTCTCGGTTAAAATTGAGTCTTGGATGAATACTACAAGACTGAAAAGTCGAAAATAAATCATGGCCAGCAGAACTATAGGTCCCTAGGGTCCTGAGTCATTTTTAAGATGTTAAAATACAACGTTTGAGCATCAAGTTTTGATAGTTTCACATTTTGTTCTTCGTCAAATTTGGGGTATTCTCACTATCGCAAGTGTCAATATTTAGGGACGTTTTCTACTCTTGTTTTGACTTTTTGTCAGTTATTTTAGAATATATTTAGAATACTCTGGATTTATCTATGTAGTGCAATAAAAAGGTTTTTTTTTTACTTTTTCATAGTTTTTGAAAGAAAAAAAAGCAAAAGTTAAATGTTTGATGCAAATATATAGTCTGCAACGTACGTGTTCTACTAGGAGTGCCTTGTAAAGTAATTTTGAATAAATTAGCACTCAGGGAATATCACATGAAGTTCTTCATGGTGTCAATGAACATTATATTGAAAAAAAATTGGCGGACTTACTTTGTTTGTATTAGATACCTAAGTTTCACACAATTCCGTACAAACAACGATACAATAAGAATAAGAAGATGTGGTATGATTGCAAATGAGACAACTCGCCACCAATTACCACTTGATAGAAGTTAACAATTATAGGTCACCGTATGGCCTTAAATAATATGCAAATAGTACTTTGGTTGCTAGTTGTCTCAATGATAATCCCATCTCTTCTTCTTGTGTGTGTGTGTTTTTTTTTTTATAAAACCCATACTACATAATGAAAAAATTTGCAAATGTCATTGCTAAAGGTCAATAATTCCTCTAAGGGTCGGACAGAATCCATTATTTAAGATTAATAACTTATAAAAAATCATTTCGAGACTTTAATCGTGTAAGCACTTCCAAAAGAACTCGACTTACTAATAATTTTAGCGGTTAGTAAAACTCAAAGTTGTATTTATCTTTTTTCACATTTAATCACATGGTATCGTTTTTCCAAGAAAATTAAAAAAGTATCACTTTAATTGATTTTTTTGATTTTTTTAGTTTTAAGCATCACATTTTGTGCTATTTCGTGGCGGTCAGTTGTTATTGGTGGAGAAAGCCGGAGTGCATGGAGAAAATCACCAACCTTCAATAGGATAACTGACAGTCCTAGTCAATTAAGATTGGAGTCGAGTGCACCTGCACGAGCGGGGTTCGAACTCACAACCTCAGTGTTGACTGGCTAGTGATTACAGTAGAAACTACTTGTACTTAGATCACTCGGCCACAGAGGCCTCTAAAATAACACTTTAGAAATCTTACTCTACCAAAGAGCTTTTCTACATTTATCATCATCAGGAACGCTTAAAACAAAACAAAAAATGAAAGTCATGTAGCATTAAAACGTTTAATCCCGCTGCAAATGTTTGCACCTGTTCTAAGTCAAAAATCTGATGTACAGTAGTTTTCGTTTGTTTATGTAATTCATACGTGTTTCTCGTTTTTTTTTTTTTTTCATATAGATTAGACCGTTGGTTTTCCCGTTTGAATGGTTTTACACTAGTAATTTTGGGCGCCTTTATAGCTTGTTGTTCGGTGTGATCCAAGGCTCCGTGTTGAAGGACGTACATTGACCTATAATGGTTTACTTTTATAAATTGTTATTTGGATGGAGAGTTGTCTAATTGGCACTCACAACACATCTTCCTATATCTATAGATAGAAAACCCATAATTGTAGTTTCTTTGGTATTGGAAAATGAAACCGTGGCAGAGTTTTATTCAATCTGTCTGTGAAATTTTAATATTAATAAGAGTAAAATGGTTAGAGGAGTGATACGCATCAAGCAGGGGGCGAAAGATAACAAAGGGACAGTCAAACTGATAGATCGGAAATAAACTGACAATGCAATGGCTAAAAAAGAAAAAGACAAACAGACAAATAATAGTACATAAACACAACAAAGGGACAGTCAAACTGATAGATCGGAAATAAACTGACAATGCAATGGCTAAAAAAGAAAAAGACAAACAGACAAATAATAGTACATAAACACAACAAAGGGACAGTCAAACTGATAGATCGGAAATAAACTGACAATGCAATGGCTAAAAAAGAAAAAGACAAACAGACAAATAATAGTACACAAACACAACAAAGGGACAGTCAAACTGATAGATCGGAAATAAACTGACAATGCAATGGCTAAAAAAGAAAAAGACAAACAGACAAATAATAGTACACCAACACAACAAAGGGACAGTCAAACTGATAGATCGGAAATAAACAGACAATGCAATGGCTAAAAAAGAAAAAGACAAACAGACAAATAATAGTACACCAACACAACAAAGGGACAGTCAAACTGATAGATCGGAAATAAACTGACAATGCAATGGCTAAAAAAGAAAAAGACAAACAGACAAATAATAGTACACCAACACAACAGAGGGACAGTCAAACTGATAGATCGGAAATAAACTGACAATGCAATGGCTAAAAAAGAAAAAGACAAACAGACAAATAATAGTACACCAACACAACAAAGGGACAGTCAAACTGATAGATCGGAAATAAACAGACAATGCAATGGCTAAAAAAGAAAAAGACAAA
The DNA here is from genome assembly GCF_965363235.1 of Mytilus galloprovincialis. Lineage (NCBI taxonomy): Eukaryota > Metazoa > Mollusca > Bivalvia > Mytilida > Mytilidae > Mytilus > Mytilus galloprovincialis. The sequence continues at coordinate 70,223,639 of NC_134842.1, read as the reverse complement.
CAGACAAATAATAGTACACCAACACAACAAAGGGACAGTCAAACTGATAGATCGGAAATAAACAGACAATGCAATGGCTAAAAAAGAAAAAGACAAACAGACAAATAATAGTACACCAACACAACAAAGGGACAGTCAAACTGATAGATCGGAAATAAACTGACAATGCAATGGCTAAAAAAGAAAAAGACAAACAGACAAATAATAGTACACCAACACAACAGAGGGACAGTCAAACTGATAGATCGGAAATAAACTGACAATGCAATGGCTAAAAAAGAAAAAGACAAACAGACAAATAATAGTACACCAACACAACAAAGGGACAGTCAAACTGATAGATCGGAAATAAACAGACAATGCAATGGCTAAAAAAGAAAAAGACAAACAGACAAATAATAGTACACCAACACAACAAAGGGACAGTCAAACTGATAGATCGGAAATAAACTGACAATGCAATGGCTAAAAAAGAAAAAGACAAACAGACAAATAATAGTACACCAACACAACAAAGGGACAGTCAAACTGATAGATCGGAAATAAACTGACAATGCAATGGCTAAAAAAGAAAAAGACAAACAGACAAATAATAGTACACCAACACAACAAAGGGACAGTCAAACTGATAGATCGGAAATAAACAGACAATGCAATGGCTAAAAAAGAAAAAGACAAACAGACAAATAATAGTACACCAACACAACAAAGGGACAGTCAAACTGATAGATCGGAAATAAACTGACAATGCAATGGCTAAAAAAGAAAAAGACAAACAGACAAATAATAGTACACCAACACAACAAAGGCAACTAACGACTAAGCAACACGAACCCCGCCTAAACTGGAGTGATCTCAGGTGCTCCGGAAGGGTACAAGTTTCTGTTCCACATGTGGCACCCGTCGCGTTGCTTATGTTATTACAAATCCGGTAAATAGTCTAATTCGGTACGTCCCATTCGTAAAAAGGGAAAGGGATTGTAGTTAAGACATAAGGAACATATCCGAATTCATCTGTGAAACGGTTATTCCATAACGGTCAACTAACTCGTGATGGCGTCCGTAAAAACAAAGGGATGTTTAACTTCACCATTTGGAACTCAATTTGATGGCAGAGATGATAGATTTAAGTTTTATATATTCCCAACGATTAATATTCATGTCATTTTTTCTCTCGCTATAAAGTCGCGAAAATAAGAGGTTTTACAGTATATATACATAGAAGCATTACGTCACCTTGTCTCCTCTTGTTGGTCTATCAATTATTATGACGTATAAACTAGTGATGTGGCTAGGATTGACATCATCATAGTATTTCTTAATATTTCCAATGAATTTTTTTATATCGGGACCTTTTATTGTCGACTATGCATTATTGGTTTTCTCATTTTTGAAGGTCATACGGTTGTCTATAATCCTGACAATCGAATTAAGGTGGATAGTTGTCTCATTTGCAATCATATCACCGTCTCCATATTTTTAAATTCTATTGTAATTTCACGCATCTGAGTCGATTTTTTATTGTGAATTGGCTAAATTCAGCACTTCATTATTTTCTATTTGAACTTATGAAATATTCGTGAATTTGATTTAAAAAATAACTATAACATGCGATATGAAGAACAATTACATCTTACAAAGCCTTCAAAATTATTTTGCCAAAAATTAGGAATTTTTGGTAATTTTTGGTACATGTACTCAATGCTTTTCAACTTCGTACTTTATTTATAGGCCTTTTCATCTTTTTTTTTATTCAAGCGTCACTATCAGTATCATTGCAGACGAAACGCGCGTCTGGCGCAAATATCTATGATAAGTTTACTTAAACTTACAGCGACATGAGAGTTTTTTGCTCCGTGTTGAAGGCGTTTTTGTTGTTTTGCTGTGCATGTACTGATTTTGTGCCATGGATGGATACCCCATATCCTTTGTTTTGATCAACATAAAGATGTTTTATACAAATGTGAGCCATTTACAAAATATAAAAACTCGATGGAAATATTCCAATAAGCTTACAGACACTAACATACAACTTATATTGGACAAGTTAAAATGTCAAAATTAATATAGATACTTTTCAGTCTTGTATCATCATACTAATTATATTTATTCTATCTATTTTACAGTTTGAAGGGAATCAGGAATAACATCTTTCCCACTGTATTTAAGTACAGAAGAGAAGTATTGGTGAACCATGCAGTTGACTTGTTGTCTTATTTATATATATTGTTAAATTTGGATATGTGTATTTATATTCTAACTGTTCATACCTGTGCAACACATATATTGGTTTTGTTAGATGTTGTAACGTTGCAAGCTTACATGTTGTTTCCATTCATAATGCTAAATACTTAAGTTTTCTAAGCATATCCGTATTACATTCGTTACGACTCGAGTGATTCCGTAACTTCATCTAATGATAAGAGCATTCGTCTCAACTCGGCTGCTTCCGTACCCTCATCTATGAGAGTAGAGGATTCTACCGAGGATTGCCGAATGGATAGAAGAGGAGAAGCGGATACACCCGAGGATTACCGATTGATCCGCATTAATGTAGCTCACCTGAAGCAAATAGTAACTGCTTGCTCTTGCGATCACAATCATCAATCGACAACGAATATGTTTGACAAATTTCTCATATCAAACTACTGGGATAATCAACAATCAGTATGAATGAAAATGGTATTCAATCAACGTGCTGATCATGAAGTAGGACATAGTATGACATAGTTTGTTTACACCAGTGTATTAATTTCAGTCTAACTTTATGCAGGCCTTTTTTTGGTGGACTAGATCAAACCAACCATTCAAAATATTTTCTGAACTATAGCATGTTTATGTTTAAATAAAATTTGTTATAAACAAAAATTAGTGGTGTGTTCCAATTTTTTTTGGTGTAATTGGTCTATTTTATCTTAACTTTATTCTGTAATAATTACAGCTATCATATGCGTACTAATCGGCGCGTACACCTGGTATATTTATTTTTTTTTGTTTTTTTTTTATATAGTACACACACATATAATCCGTTCATCCTATTTCGACTCTTTAAAATTCAAGAGTCTTTCCTAAATTGAGGTAAATTATAAAAAAAAATATTGCCTTCCAAATACTGTTTCGATCCCTAACATCAATGAAGGGACATTAATATGGTGTAACAAAAAATATAGCACCTTGTGTTGTGGTTTACCATATTTGCCGCAAGTTTATTGTTTTCTGTTAGGTATTAAATTTATTTAAAGATCCATTTTGTTACATCTTTGTGATCTAACCGTGGTATGACTGACAATGAGACAACTCCCTACCAGAGACTAGACTAATAATATACTATTTAATACAAATCATTATAATAAAGAAAGATGTGGTATGACTGACAATGAGGCAACTACCTACTAGAGACCAAATTACATAGAAATTGTGTATAACTATAGGTCATCATGCAACGAGCAAAAACCCATACCGTATAGTCAGCTAGTCAAGGCCCCGAATTGATATATTTTTTAACAATTCAAACGACTGTGCTTGAATTTAACACATTCTATTCGAATTTCTGTCTGCTTTAAGACTTCAAATTTCAAAGATAAGGCATGTAAGAGTATATGGCATAACAACCCGATGACACACAAGGTGTATGTACAGTCTTCAACATGAGATGCATTCTATGCAACACTAAACGATGACGAGATTACCTGTAAAGTCAGTCTTTACATATTTGTGAAAACTTGGCAGTGTAAAACCAGATTCGTTACATCCTCGGTTAACGGACGAATGCGTACTGAAGTACAGTACATGTGTAGCCTTTGTGGTTGAAACATGTTAGATTTTTTTTTTCGAGTTTACATAAAATTGTGTATGTGTAATCAAGTGATCATCTACGGCAAGCTTGCTTTTTAAATATCATGAGTATTAAAGTCATTTTTAAGACTATTTTCAGTTGTTGCATGTCGAATTTTCATATAAAATAATAATGAAAGTTCACCTGCAAAAAATCCACATCAGAAATGATTGCACTTTCAGTGATAATTCAGCGCAACTATAGTTAAAATGAATAGCATCCAGTCAACAATATTATGGATTGAGCTGCTTTAATTACACTTTTTTGGACTTTAATCTTGTGATTATAAATTAGAAAGTTATATTCTTATTTAATTGTGTTAAAACATACATTTAAATCAATTATTTCGTACTTTCAAAAAGTAAACAAACGCAATTTTTCCCGTCATCCTTTATTCTACAAAAGACAACCTCGCATATAACAGTGAAAATGAACAAACTGGATTCGCACTAATATTGTATAAATGCATCGTGTATAGTATCACTTAATTCTTTCAAATATTTTACTTTTTATGTAATGATTTAGTATGGTGTGCCCTAGAATTGAAATTATGTCTATTGTACACAGCTCACAATATTGACAGCAGAATTCCATCCTGAAACTTAAAAGGAAGCTGTCTTGGAATGATGATTTTTTATAATTGGTTATTGGTTTGAAACTAGGGTCCACTAAATCAACTTGATTTTATTGTTTAAAACCGATCTGGTAAATATTGCATGTATGCCATGATTAAGGCGAAGAAGAGGTTGGGGAGTCCGCAAACATGTTTAACTCCGCAAAATTTTGTATATACTGTCTCACGTTAAGTGTCTGTAATGCCGTGAATATCGTTTGTAACTGTATGTCAGATGTTGCTTTTTATTTTGAACAGAAATTAGGCTGGTGGTTTTCTTATTGGAATTCCTATACATTGAATTTTGTCGCTGGCTTTTATAACTTACCTAGACGTATGGTTTTGCTCATTCTTGAATGTTGAAGGCCTCTTGATGACATATAGTTGCTAACATCTACGTCATTTGATCTTTGGCGAATATAGTTGTCTCATTGGCAATCGTATTGCATCTACTTATAACGTATTACTACATGTACATTGTATGTGCGTTCTTATGCCTTTTTGTGTTTCAAATGAAACAATTGTTGTTAATTTTGATAGTAACTCTTCATTTTACTCGACAAGAATTACATAACTGATTCATGTCGAACATGAACTAAACCATCACACGAATGAACCGAACCATGACACGGATATTTCAGTAATTTTTAATTGAGTGAAAAAGTAGGTATTTTTCAAAATAATTAACGGCAGTATTATATCACGAGGAAAGTATGTGATGTAACAGACAGAAAGATAATAACTTTTTTAATGCACGTTTAACCAATTAGCAACTTTTAAATTTTGACATACGCAAGCTTTGTTCTGTGTTAAATCATTAACTATATGATACAACTTGTGATGTACTAACATATTTACTTCATACAAAGGTACTTACTAGCTTGAATTATTGATCAGAAGTTCCTTTTACAAAATATCCGAATGTTTACATTTTTGCATTGATTGTCATCAAAAACACTTAACACCGTCATGTCAAACTTATCCAAACTATGACAAAATCACTGTACTAAACGCTCCTCGATATAACGACCTTACTATCCGTGATTTTGATATCCTCATACATATATCTCTTGACTCTATAGTTATGATAGTTCTGTATTTCAATCAGAGTGGACGTAAAACATGTATGGTGAAAATACAAACTGAAGTAGAGCGATGTATAAAAAGTAAAACAGTACCGGCATTTTCTTATGAAGCAAATAGTGGAATAAACCCGGTTATATAGCCTTCCAGAGAGCCGTGGTGTAGTGCTTAGTGCATCGGCCTACTATCACAAAGGTTCCTGGTTCGATTCCCGTTCGGGATGAAAATTTCAGGAACTCAATTTTTGGCTCTCCCTTGACACCATTTGCGAGTATGGTCTTGAGGAAACGATGATAGTCCGTCGGAAGGGGACGATAAATGGCTGACCCGTGTTAAGAGAGACATATCTCTCGCACGTTAAAGACACCCTTGCAGATTTCGAAAAAGAGCAGGCTAATGCCACTACAAGGCAGCACTCGCACCCGCAAATTGGAAAGGGATTAATATAAGTTGCAAAACTTATTTCCCAATCCACTATAAATAAATATGTTCTAACTAAACCTCTCACTCATATGACAGTCGCATATAAGATGCTACATTGACAACAATGTGCGAACAAGCTAAATTCAGACACACCACACCGGTCCGTGTTACACTTATCAATTCAAAAACACTTCTCAATTCATTTTTTTTCTAAGTTTTCAAATTTTAGTAATTCAAATTTTTTATCAAGTTTTTAGATATTAAAATTCCAAATATTTCATTTTTTGAAAGAGGCAGGGCCAATTTGTCGGGATTTTTTTCATTCGATAAGATGGGTAAATCATGTTTTAAATAGCCCGATAAATGCTTATTATAGTTCATGAAAATACGTCACATCATCTATTTTCATACCTTGAACAGGTATTCCTACAAAAATAAGGCTAAGACTATTGATTTTTTAATATCGATTTTATCCTTTATTCAAGGTGCCATACCACGTAACTTGTCAAGGAGCCAAATAATATCGAACAAATTCTAATTGTGTTTTGATCATTCTGAATATAAATATATCTGTATTTGTCTTGTTCTTTAAATCTAAGGTTTTATCGCCTATTAGATAAGATAAGATAAAACATTTTTCGATATCCTCATACATATATCTCTTGACTCTATAGTTATGATAGTTCTGTATTTCAATCAGAGTGGACGTAAAACATGTATGGTGAAAATACAAACTGAAGTAGAGCGATGTATAAAAAGTAAAACAGTACCGGCATTTTCTTATGAAGCAAATAGTGGAATAAACCCGGTTATATAGCCTTCCAGAGAGCCGTCGTGTAGTGCTTAGTGCTAAAATTTTAACAGGAGAAAATCTTACATCAGTTGGTCATAGATCACTGTGTGTTACTAACACAACTTATATTGCCTTTTCTGGCATTTTAACAAATCGACCGTTCGTTGTGATATAGATGCAACAGGTTCTTGATGTTTTATAATTACCTACAATTACGATTTATAGTGTAATTGATTTAATTTTATGATGACTTAGGTACCGTTGTAGGGACAGTGGTCAAAATTTCAGTGCTAGTATCTACACAGTTTGTGAATTGGCGACGAAATCGCTGTTGACTGCATTTGTTACATATAATCCGATGTTCAAAAAAGATTTCGAAAAATTGTCTGTGCTGTTTGAAACTTGTATACAAAGGCCTTATTTTAAGTTTTGTGTATTTTACACCCGCAACATTTGGGCTTCATTGCTATTTCAATTCTCGTGTTATTGGTTATGTACAGGCACCTACATCAGTATGACGGCAGTTGTTCCTTGAATATATGTAATAAATGTAAACACATGAATAGAAAGTAATTAATTCAAAAGTATGGACATTCATAGGAATGCACACAATAAGCGTTACATTATTTTTTTCTTTAAAATACAAGAAAAATGATATACTAGTAAATTATATAGTCAAAATGAACCAGACTGACTCTATGAATTTAGCAAACATCAAAACAAAATATGATAGAAACATTAAAATATAATATAACAACACAAAAAAAAAATGCAACATTTATGAGCGAGATTCGAACCCTTTCTTCTAAAACCATGATTTATAACTAGTTCTGTGCTGTACTGATTGAGCCACTACGCTGCTTATCCATAATTTTCTGATCAAAGAGCTATATCGCTACAGTTTTGCAGTGTTACAATTTGTCTTTAAACAGTTTTTTTATGTAATAAGGACACACTAAACCTTTTTATTTTTTATTCTGTCGGCACTTTTTGAAATTGGCCCTTCTGTAAAAACATTTCCGACAAATTGGCCCTACCTCTTTTGAAAATTCCACAAAAATATAAATTCCGTTTGTGAAATGTAATAGTTTAGGTATTTAAGCAAACTTCTATAATACTAAACTGACCTACAGTTTTGATCATTTCGATATTAGAAAGTTTGAATGTTTTGATTTTTGATAAAAATATAGGAAAGGGTAAAATTCTTAAAAGTTGATATCTGTTACAAGTGCAAAACGGAATAAGAACGGAACGAAACGAAATGAAATTTACAAAACCAAATCAAAACGAAATCAATATTTTCTGAAAAACTTGATATAATATAAAATGAGTCTCTACCTTGCTTGATACACAGAATGAACATGATAAATATGTTCTTTAAGTAGACAAACTCGTTAATTAGACTTGATTTTGACACACTTAGATTCCCTTAAGTTATATATACAGCAAGCAAAACATATTGGTCAACATTGTGGTTACTGCTCTAAATGTGGTTATTGTATATATTAATCTTGAATATCTCCACGAGGGGCTTCAATAATGGCACATTTTCAGGCTCATATCCAGGAATTTGAACAAGTTGAGGCATAGTTAGCCAACGTTTTGACTGATGCTTGCAACAATTATAAGTATTTATCAAATATGTAGTTCCATTAGGGGTTGGTGGACTTCCTGAACCCTTAATTCACCTCTGTCTTAATAGTGTATTGACTTGAAATATCACGATATGAGGATTCGGCCCGAAACGGGGAAAAAGCTCGGCAGAGCCTGTCATTTCCCCGTTTTTAAGCCTCATCTTTATATCGTTGATATGTCAAGTCAATACACTATTATTGTCTATTAACAATAGCTCCATGTAAAGAAATAAATAGTAATAGTTTGTTTGATATAAAAAAAGAAGATGTGAAATGATTGCCAATGAGACAACTTTCCACTAGAGACCAAATGACACAGAAATTAACAGCTATAGGTCACCGTAGGGTCTTCAACAATGAGCAAAGCCCATACTGCATAGTCAGCTATGAAAGGCCCCGAAATAACAAATGTAAAAATAAATCCAACTAGAAAATCTAAAGGCCAAATTTATGTACAAAAAAGAATAAAACAAATATGTAACACATCAACAAAAAAGTCAAACGACAACGTAACCACTGAATTACAGGCTCCTGACTTGTGACAGGCACATACTTACAGAATGTGGCGGGGTTAAATATGTTAGCGGAATCCCAACCCTCCCCTAACCTTAAGTCGTCTTAAGTAATACCCGACCATATATAAGCTAAAGACATTATATGCCCCTTCATAGGTAATGAGGGCATTACTTAGTAAGTGTTGCCCTTAACTAATTCTTGCCAAAAGATGACTGGTATATTGAATTAAAAATTGATATTTAGTTTGTAACTCTATAATGTTTATGTCATACCGCATCAGCATTTTTTATGTCCCATTTATAGGCATTATGTTTTCTGGTCTATGCGTCCGTTCGTCTGATCGTTCGTTCGTCTGATCGTTCGTTCGTCCGTTCGTTCGTTTGTTCATTCGTCCGTCTTTTAGGTTAAAGTTTTTGGTCGAGGTAGTTATTGATAAAGTTGAAGTCCAATCAACTTAAAACTTTGTATACATGTTCCTTATGATATGTGATCTTTCTAATTTTAATGTCAAATAAGAGATTTTCGTCCATTTTCACGATCCATTGAACGAAGAAAATGATAGTGCGGATGGTGCATCCGTGTTCTATGGACAAATTCTTGTTTTAGATCTGTTGAGCAAAAAACTATATTAACCGTCATTGAATGTACCATTGTACTTCTTGAAAATTTTCTCTAGAAACGACGTTCAAGACCCATTGCATACCAGTAACTTAATGGTAATATATACATGTATTATGTATGAATACGTGAAAATATATGAAACATAAAATATAAAATCAATAAAATTAAATTATAGTTACTGTCCCTTTGATATTTTTCGTCCCTCTTAATCTAACGATTATAATTACACCCATCAGTACTATTGTAGTACACGTTCCTTTACATTTAATTCAAATGTTTTATCGCGTAATTACGAGTTTTTAATGGACACTAGTATATTATCATATTATATTTCATTGTTTAACATTTATAATTCATTCATATCCATATATAACATATATAACATAAAAATATTTTTTCAATACCCTTTTTATTTTGATTATTATAGCATTTTAGATATTAAGACATATTGAGAAGATGTTCATATCCACTAGTAATTTTGTCAGATGACTACGATTACAGTAGCAGTTATGAGTCTTTGAAGCATGCTCCTAAAGGTTCTTTTGTTAATATTATTTTCATACTGGTCAACACTTTGTTTTGCTTTCACCAGGCTTTGGAGAAGATATTTTTCGAAGAATTGATAGAAAATAACATAGCAGTTTACTATCTAGCTCATCTTACCCAAATCATCAAGTCAGGTGCTGTCATTACTTAAAATCATTATATGTCTCCTAATCTGGGAAACAATTTTAACATTTAAATGAACTTTTTTACTTATGATCCTGGGAAGATCCACCACAAAGTAACATATATAAAACCATACAAATAGTACACAAATACATGTTTTCATATACCATCTGCAATATAAAAAAAAAAAATACATCACCAACAATTAAATCTTATATGTGTTCCTCTCCCAGCTACAAGATGCGTCCAAAATCAAAGATGTGGAACACATTCGATCATAATCATTTGGTAGCCAATGCAATAAGTGTCTCCATGACAGTCTCGAACATAAAAAAAAACTTAATATCAAATAAAAAACACTCTTTATAGTAGTCAGCACTTCGGTGTTGACATGAATATCAATAATATGGTCATTTTTATAAATTTTTCGAAAAACTAAGGATTTTCTTACCCCAGGAGTAGATTACCTTAGCCGTATTTGGCACAACTTTTTGGAATTTTGGGTCCTCAATGCTCTTAAACTTTGTATTTGTTTGCCTTTTTAACTATTTTGATCTGAGCGTCACTGATGAGTCTTATGTAGACGAAACGCGCGTCTGGCGTATCAAATTATAATCCTGGTACTTTTGATAACTATTTATGGTCATATTGGCTGTCATTGTGCAACATGTTTAATAATATTGAACCCTATGGGAAAACAGAGAGCTCCTTTTGTCAGAAAACACTGTCAAACATCCAAACATACTATGTTTAGAATATAGATTAAATAGAATACTTAGTTTGGACATTTTTATAGCAATTCAAAATAATAACAATTCCTTCAGCATGGAAATGACTATAATATACCTATACAAACTGATAAACTGAATATGTCACAACATCATTAAAGTGAAGTTAAAGTCTTATAGGATTGTAAGTATGTTTTGTCTTATCACCTTGCACTTTCACTACTTGACTGTGGTTTTCTACAGCAGTTAGTTCAAATTTCTGACCAGTTGAACAATTTGATTTTATAAAATAAATTGCAATTTGGTCAGAATTTTGAATAACGCAGTGAGGTCGTTGATACAAATCAGAATTAAGAAACTGAATGGGTCTATCAATGCCCATGCTACGTCAATCTTTAAAGACCCAAATGTTGTAAAACACCTATCCTACCTCCATGACAAATATGTTGTTGTCCCCGCAGATAAAGCCCCAAACAATATCGTTTTTGTATGTAAAACTCATTACATTAACTGCTTGATAAACGAATTAGGTATTGACAATTCACTTGGAAACTCAACATATACCCTCACGACACTTATCAAAGGGGAAATCCTGGATAATCATAGGTCTGTTCTGTGTTCCTTTGGAATTTCAACCAAAGCTGAAGAACTGGATCTGCCATCACCGTATTGGATACCTAAACTACATAAGTGTCCTTACAAACAACGGTATATTGCTGGGTCTTCCAAGTGCTCCACTCAACCTCTTTCTAAATTATTAACATCTATTTTATCAGCAATCAAAGACGGGCTTCAAAGTTATTGTGAATCTGCCTATTCTAGAGGGGGCGTGAATCAGATGTGGATACTTAAAAATTCCAAAGATCTTTTAGAGTACATACAATCTAACTCTCTTTCATCTTGTAACAGCATTAAAACATTTGACTTTTCTACTCTGTACGCTAGAATTTCACATTCCAAACTAAAGACAAATTGAAAGAGTTGGTATTGCTTTGCTTCGTAAAAAAGAATGGCCAACGTAGATACAAGTATCTTGTCTTAGGGAGGGATAAATCCTACTTTGTAAAGGATCACTCTGATTCGAACAAAAAATTCTCTGAAACTGATATTATCAAGATGCTTGATTTCTTGATTGAAAACATATTTGTTACGTTCGGAGGACGTGTTTTTCAACAGACTGTTGGCATTCCAATAGGAACAAACTGTGCCCCTCTACTTGCCGACTTGTTTCTTTATTATTATTAGGCTGACTTCATGCAGGAACTTCTTAGGAAGAAAGATAAGAAGTTAGCAATATCCTTTAACTCTACTTTTCGCTATATAGATGATGTTCTTTCACTAAATAATTCAAAATTTGGTGACTATGTGGAACGCATCTGTCCAATCGAGATAGAGATAAAGGATACTACAGATACAGTTAAGTCGGCCTCATATCTTGACTTACATCTAGAAATTGACAATGAGGGTCGGTTGAAAATAAAACTTTACGACAAAAGAGATGATTTCAGCTTTCCAATTGTGAACTTTCCATTTCTAAGTAGCAACATTCCAGCAGCACCTGCAAACGGGGTATATATCTCCCAATTGATACGATATTTCCGTGCTTGCATTTCCTATCATGATTTTCTTGATAGAGGGTTGCTGCTCACAAGGAAGCTATTAAACCAAGAGTCACAAATGATATCGGATATGTTCCTTACGTCGTAACTACAATCCCATTCCCTTTCATGAATGTGACCTACCGAATTAGACTATTTACCGGATTTGTTATCACATAAGCAACACGACGGGTGCCGCATGTGGAGCAGGATCTGCTTACCCTTCCGGAGCACCTGAGATCACCCCTAGTTTTTTGGTGGGGTTCGTGTTGTTTATTCTTTAGTTTTCTATGTTGTGTCGTGTGTGCTGTTGTTTGTTTGTCTTTTTCATTTTTAGCCATGGTGTTGTCAGTTTGATTTAGATTTATGAGTTTGACTGTCCCTTTGGTATCTTTCGTCCCTCTCTTGCAATTGGTGGATAGCAACAGTTACAGTCAAGTCACTGTAAAGGATTAAAATTGAAAACATCAAATAAAAGACAGTTCATGATGAAATAAATAAATAGTGAGATGACAATAAAGTCTTCTAATAATTCAGTATTCACATCTGAAAGATAAAGAGATACTTTAAGTAATGTAAAGGAAGACAAGTTAAGTTCCAAAAAGACAGCACTTCAAAAATAATTCTTAAGATGGAAAAATGTTTTGAATTTAGCAGAAATTATTTATTATTGTACAGTTGATCAAATCTACCCTCTGATTAGAACAGCACACTCTGGAGTTAACATTGGTCATAGGGGCATACAAACAATAATTATAAGGAGTTAAAAAATAACCACAAATTGCCAATATAAGCAGAGACATTATCCTGATTTTCACTCAGTGGACGTGGGCCCGTAAAAGGCAAAGCGAGCAGCTTACCAACTCACTGACATTGTTTTTACTTTTTGGAGCTCCACATATCCTGCATAGTGATAAATAATGGGAATTTCTTCTTGGTCAGAGCTTTGATTAATGCATGATAGACAACTTCCCCCTCAAAGTCATGTGTCCATAAGAATATAGAACGCTGACATAAAGAGTATGATGATTTCATGATCACACGAGAACAACTGACATTGGTCAGAATGATTAAGAATTGTGCAATCTATATAAAAAAAACAAGTAAATAAATAATTATAATTAAAACCCAACTGTAAGAGAACAATTGAATAATTGTTTCCCTCCATCTGATCATTTTTGTCCATTGAAAAAATAAAAAATCAAAATAATTGGAAGAAGATTATAATTTTTTTTATTCCTTTCAATGACTCTGTCACTTGGCACTAGTACTCCGTATTTTAGTTCCACCTAGTTGTTTAGCCCAATATGCTCAAATCGTCATGTTTGCTGAAGTTATTGCTGAAAAAAAAACAGATGGAAGGAAGAAACAAATAAAACTAAAAGATGGCGAGCTGTACAAGTTATTATCTTTTTCTCAACAAAAACTGTACAGGTAATTACTCGTACAATTATATTTGTACAAGTAATAACTTGTATGATGGCATAATACGAGTAATTACTCTTACAAAGTTTTTGTACAGGTAATTACCTGTACAAAATAATCAGATGTACACGACATATACATAATGTACGCAGCCATGTATCACCATCACTGCTGGTGATCCGATGGATAAATCTGTTGTAGAGTTGTCACTGACTCAGACGTACTTATATTGTATACGGCCTATAAAATACCCACTCCGTAGTCTCCGGAATAAAACATATTACAATTTAATTCATCGACAACCATTGAACTACAGACTCCTGATTTACTACTGGCACATAAAGAAGCATACTTTACATACCATGCAATTATGCTCTAAAGATCCAGATCCAAATGTATACGAAACATATCTATCATATGAAACGAAGAACACCAAAGAAGAATGGGATTTCATTGAGCCGCGTTAATACAATTGTTTACATAAAAACTTTCACCTGTGTTTATGTACGCAATAAATTGACTTCTTTTCTAAACCGGTTATTTATAGTTAAAGGTAAGATGGTGTTTGAAATTGGTTAAATTGCAAATCTTATTTCAAGAAAGTAACATTTGTTAAGTCATTTTGTTATTTATTATATACTGAATTCACATTTACTACATTGTCCAGAATTCACACTCTCCTCAAAGATAACTACCAGTTTTCATTACTGCCATGATGTGTACTCTTACTGTTCGTCTCATAAAAGTTTAGGCATTATGTAGGGCTCAAACGCTAGGACTCGGGAATAAACTGGGTTAAATGATACATTTTAAAAGTCCCTACTCAAAGTAAGACCTTTCCCCACTTTATTTAACTTCTGAATTGTTGTACAACTAACTGTCATAATATTAGAATATTTATTGTGTATTTTGGTATAAAATAAATAAGATAATTTAGGTATTATTTCTTTAAGACTTCCCTGCCTAGAATGCTGGCTTATACTTGTCCAAATCAATATCCGGTCAAGTATTAGCTTTGTCCTCCCAGGGAATTGTCCGTTATGTCGGTTACACTTGTCGCCTAGTGTGACAAGGTGTCCAGGGCAGAGTTTATGTAAAGAACCTGGGTTAGTTTGGTTATTGCGTGGCTGCGCTAGCATTAAGTAAAAAGGTATTCGGACAACGTTACCTTTACTTGAATGTTAGATCAGTCCTTTCAGTGACAATATAATTAGTAGAATCGTTACTTACATGTACATGGCTAAAACACTAATAACCTCCTTTTGTCTTAATACATTTCTTAAATTATGTGAAAAATAATAGAAATTGATGTTAGACGGTATATTTTGCTCTACATAGAATGTCGTAAATAGATCTAAATCTTAGCGAAATGATACACAGGGGGTGGATCCAGGATTTTGGAAAGGGGGGTGAAGTTTTGAAAGATCGCCGAGCGGAGCTTGGCGAAAAATGTTTGTGACCTTTTGGGGGCTAAAAACATAAAATAAGTGTAATATGCACTTTTCAAACGGTTACTGGCGTGGGGAATATACATTATGTAGTTGCTGTAAAGTGTAAGGGTTGGATATTTTTGATGCTGTATTCTCTCTATTAATTGTCTATCATAAAATGATAGTATGGATCCATGAACTGATAAATTTGATGTGGGACTTGTCAATAGAAAATAGACATGGAAAATTCTCGCTGTTTTGTTGTAAGTTAAGTTATCATAACTTCACAGATTTCTTGTTGTTATCAAGATATACGCCGGGGTATTCACAGAAATTTATAATATGGCCTGCACAAGTTAAAAAAGACAAACAAGCAATTTCTTATCCAAATGTTTGGTTGGTATGTTTCACCCAACAAAATTAAGGGAAGTTAGGGGTTCCAAAGCAATCAAAGGCTAAGAATGAGTCTGAAATGACAACGAATTTATGAATGACGGTCCACAAATGGAGACATAAAGGCCACATCCATCAGGCAGGTTGCAGTCTGGTCTTGAGAAAAAAGTATTTGATATATCAGTTCGGCGAAACAGACATTCCGTTGAGACATGCAAACCCCTGCCACCAAAAAAAATGCCCGTTTTTATTCATCATGTTCATTTAACTGCTAAATAATTCTGTTGATAATTTGTGTTTCTAATAGCAAAAACAGTGGACATGATAATTCTTGTCAATCCAGATACTGCCAGAATGTTTGCTTAAGGCAAAATCAGTTATTTTTTTTTCTCAAATATCTCAGACTGTCTCCTCAACTCAAATGGTTCATACGTTAGGCCATAAATATATCTAGAGCTTATACTGATTGGGGATCATTATTCAGCTATGTTATTTCAAAATTGGCTGGGGCGTTTGAGGTTAAACATGTTTTCGTAGGTAAATAATATTGACGTGGAACTTTTTTTCATGTGAGTGTAATAGTCTATAGATTGTTTGGTGGAATAGTGAAATAGAAGTTAATACATTCTTGGTCAATTCTGTGTCGCGTTGAAGGTGTCATGATTGTCATCCTCAGCCTAAGCAATGTGTTACTGTAATTTGAATTCCCAAATGACTAAGCGAGGTTTTTTTCGACGCACTGTTCAACTCCACCATAGAGAATTACATGACTTTGACAATTAGTAAATTCCAGCGAAAAATATTTTTATAAGTAAAGAATTGTCGCATAAAAATTAAATACTACAGTACATGGGAAATGGCAAAGTTCACGAAGTCTAGTCTGATTAATCATTTTACCAAAAAAAAAAAAAAGCCCGAGCAAAGGGGGGAGGGGGCGTACGCCCTCTACGCCCCCTCTGGATCCGCCACTGGCTATGAAAAACGAGTTTACAAACTGGTACGCAGAATTGGTTGCTGAAGATCTCAAAGATTCAACCACCATCAACAAAGTTGACCTAAGACTCTCTATTCTCAAGCCGTTACAGCTAAATGGTTGAGCCAAGTGTTTCCCGAGTTAAAGTCAAAGAAAGTCTCACATTGCTAGATTGGAAAAAGTCTGGTATAAGTGACTGTATAAAGTGTTAATTGATTGTATCTTTAATGAACTACATGTAGTGTTGAACTTTTGCTTAATGAACAATAGTAGCTTGTGATGATTATTGTTATTCTTGCATTCAATTTTATAAATTGACACTTAAATAAACTATTGACATACTTGTGCGTTATGAACAATAATATCTAATGATGATTTTTGTTATTTAAAGTCTATTATTTATTTATTGTAATAACTATTATTAGATAATTTGTTTTATTTCTCACTTTCTTACGGTGTTTACTTAAACCAACAATACACATGCTTCACTGAATAATTTCAAACAATATTAAAGTCATAAGAAACCTCAAATTAAAAAAAAAAATAATGCATGTGTTTTTTATAACTCAATGGATAGTTTACATTATAAAACGTATGTACATATACTTTTTTCTGAAGAAAATTCTTTAATTTATTCATATTTAGAAGAAGTTTACTATATTTTAATTGCTTCCAGGAAGCAATTCCCCCGACATATTTTCCGTATGCAAAGTGACCTCAGAGTGACCCATCTCGTAAAAATCCGGTGATCGCAATACGCATGGATGTCCTTAAAATAAACTAATATCTGAATTTACATGTTGAATACGTGCTCAATTTCCATGCTTTTTTGTTGATTTGTTGTTGATTGAGGACAATCGTTAAAATTCGGCTTCAAAACACGAACTTTAATTACCTGCCATATTTTCACAACAGCACTGACCGATTGAAAAAAAAATGATGATTATACGAAATTTATGCGAAAAAAATGAAAAATTCTTGAACAGAAGACTAAGTTTATGATGTTTGTATGCATTGGTTCAAGAATTGGAAGAACATTATTTTTCACCGGTCACTCGTTTTTTTATGACTTTAACAAAATAAAGTAACATCGTAATTTGTCACTGGATAAAAGAATCGAACAGCATGTCAATAGTTATTTTCCAATTCATAAAATTCCCGGCAGCATTTTATCAAACACAAACTTATTACAAACACATTTCAATTAAAATTCAAAGTGTTATAAAAATGGCACCCAGCTTCACTGATAACACAGATTAGCGGAAATCAGTTGTAAAAAAACATTAACCTTAAATGCCACAGGTGACAGGTTACTTACATCACGCCACTGAACAAAGGGAGATAAGTCAACCACAAACTGACGAGGGAAAAATGAAAGTAGGAGTGCGAGGTTAAATTTAATATTGCGATCGTCGGCCGGTCGCATTATTCGCATTAATAAAAACCTGGAAATAATTTCTGAATTAACACTACTCTGTTACTTCTGTTCTCTTTTGTATTTTGTTTGTCATGTATTGTATATATCTTCGTTGCAAGTATATGCTTCTTGCGAATATCAGCATTCATTCATTCCTTCAATTCACTATTATGTTTGTTATGTATAATTGAAATGGATCGATGAAGCATTTAGTAAAGGTAAAACACTTAATTGTTGTCATTACTATATTTTGTGTGTTTATTTCAAACCACTAAAGTCAGAACAATGAATGATTAATGAGACATATTAGAATTGCAACTTTGATACTTTGAAGAACTGCATGAGTACATGCATCCAAGGTAACATCAGCCATGTATTCAACATCTCTGTGTTGACATAAAATATCTGTTATACATAATTTACTGAAACTACTAAAACATTATAAAATTATTTGAAGCATAAAGCTCTTTATCAAATGATTCTAAACTTCAGGGGAACCTTCGACTAACTTATCAATTAACAAAATGCAAAAAGCATATCGACACCAAACATATCGACAAGACTGTTGTAGAAATCAGTCAGATTTGGCACCATTATTTAGAATATTTAGTTCAAATGTTTTTCAACTCTTTTTTTTATTATTTTTGTTTTAACTATTTTGATAATTGTTTTGTTTAGTATAAGTTACAGTTTAATAAATTGACTCATATTCACATTAAATCTATATACTAAAATACGTACATTCATATATGATTGATTGCTGGTTGTTTAATGACATGTGACAATCTAATTATCAATATACTAACATGCGTACATTCATGTATTACAATCTGATTAGCTATAATATACTTACATGTGTAAATTTATGTATGATAATCTGATTTTTCTCTGATTAGTCATTTGTCTACAAAATGAGATGAAGTAATTTTCAGTATACACGTTTGCAGATAAGATATACTTTGATTTGTTTCAGATTGGTGTCAGGGATTTCCTTATAAACATATTTTAACATTGTAAATATTTGTATTCGTTCCAGGAAAATGTTGTTTATCAAAGCAATGGTAACTCACTTAATTATCACAATGGTGTATGTATTAACTGGTGGAATTTTTCAAAGTGGCAAGTACCTTGATTCTCAGATACTGAAAGTGTTTTTCAATGTAGGACCAAGAATGTGCAAGTTAAGATGCACTAGGTACGCTGGATGTACTGCGTTCAACTTCGTAAAAAGTCATTTGTACTGCGAACTTCTTAACGCGACTCAACAGGCCACAGCAATAGATAAGGAACAATACATGTACTCAGAAATGTTAACATGGACAATTGTAAGTACTTGCGAAACATGTGTTTATATGTCCACTTTTTTCACTTTTAAAAACTCGGTACATGCACATATAAAATATATACATCTCCCAAATTTTTCTATTAACTTATTTATATTGTTTTATACTTTTTAATTTGAACTTATAACTGTATATGTACATGTATGTGTGATGTACATATTTTGAGAGATTGTGCAACCTATCGAAATAGGAGTTGTGTTCTAATATGTAAGGACCACAGTTTTATATTGTTCTGCTCTACCTAATTGATTTTAATTTTACATTACGTATAGCAGAAACATATATTAAGTGATACAGACCACCTAAGGGAGTTAACTCTTGAAAAAAAACAACAGCTGAACGTTTTAATCACATGCTATTAGTAAAGCGAAATCAAGCTTCTTATTGTTCAAAATTAGTGTTTGTCAATCTGATATATATCCAATAAAATTATTTCGGTAAAATTTGTGAAGTTTTTATATTTGTATCAACAGGTCAAAGAAAATATTTTTTCAAAATGTAATGAATGTTAAACGAGCCAAATCTGTTTTATTCAAAGTGTTGGGTTCCTCCTGAACAATAAAGGCTTTTGTTGTATCAAAGTTCAATCAATTGATTAGCATTCTTATATGTTGTAAGATAAACAGAACAACCTGTTCATTGTCTCTCATTGGTGGAAATGTTCTGCTGATTCATGTTCTTACCCCTCATTGGTGGTAATGTTCTGCTGGTTCATGTTCATTGTCTCTCATTGGTGGTAATGTTCTGCTGGTTCATGTTCTTATATTGAATGTTTATTCTCAGTTAGCCTGGTATAAGCATGGTTGCATTTCAATTTACTATATTTAATTTGGAATATCTTTTTCCACCTGACAGAATTTACGACAAATAGAAAAAAAACTGTACACTCCTTAATAACACCAAACTGTCTGTGTTATCTCCTTGTATACGTTTTTAATAACATTGCTAACACAAAACCTGGTCTCTATAAAAAAAAAATCACATAATTTTCTGCATGTGAATGGACAGTTTTATAAATAAGTAACATTTTAGCCTATTGTTTTATTGCATAGACACATAGATAAAGATTAAAATGCACATCAATTCGCTCATTTTAAGTTGAAGGAAAACTGAAATGTTCTGTTCTCTATTCTATATTGATTATATGAACTGGTTTATTCAAGGCTCAACTTATCACATCTGATTGTTTAGTGTAAGACAGCTTGGTTATATTCAAGCAGAACGAGAAATGTGAGCTTGCTTTAAGTAACAGTTACATTCTTACTTATAATTAAATTGATTGTTCTTTACCTGTTTTTTTTCTCTATTAAACTCGTATTGTAGAATTAAGTGAATTTCCTGCTGAGTTTATTGTATGCATTTTGGTGTGTTACGCTGTGATCGAGATTAGAAGACCGAGGGTTTAGATCTTCAATAAAAATAGTTAACTCTCACCACGTGTTCATGTACCTGAATCAGAAATGACCTAAACTGTGGTTTTTGACAGTTAGACTCTGTTTCCTGAGGATAATAACAGTGTAGTTGTTAATCTTATTAGGTTTGAATTATATGGAAAATTCTTTAGAAATGGAAAATATGTTTCGAGTGTCCATCCAGTCATTTGATTCAGATTTTTGTCAATACTTTCGATGCATAAATCGGTCTGAACATGACCTTCAACCAACATTTTCCAAAACAACAGTAACGTAACAAAAAGACAACTATGAAAGAAGATTGGAACAACAAAGAACTACAACTTCTCACAATTGTCTTAAATGAAAACATTTTTTTCTCAAATTAACAAAATTTAGTCCATTAAAGATGGAAGAAAGGATTATAAATTGATCACTGTTTGTACATTTACTTTTTTCTGTTTACAATGCAAATTTAAATTTATTTAAATATGAAAATACGTTGCGTTCGATGCGCTTTTCTTGATTAACCTTCATCAGGAATGCTCATATATATCCAAATAGAAATAGGATGTGATCTTATTAAACAAACAAAACAGAACAAAGAAGTAACAAACAAGAGGCTGTAAATAACACCAAGCTCACATTCTGAATAGTCGAACACTTCGACGAGTTGTTAGAGTCGTATAAATATTCATTTTTAGAAATTGTGTACCAAATTTAATAAATCATGAGAGGGAGAAAGTTCAACTTTCCACACTTGACATACAAACCAATTCAAACTGCCTGCATAATAATGTCTAATTGCTGAACGAAAAAAAAATGAATTGAAGAAGTATTCAAAAATTCGACATTACTACCAATATTTAAATACCACATTCCAATTTCAATGATGCCTTACCTTTGCGAAACTATGTCACTATGTGACTGCAATTTGTAAGATATGTTGTCAGATGGAATGTTTCCAATTAATAAAGTGTATTTCTACAGGAATCAGACACGTGTTGGCCGAATCCTTGTTCATTTGGAGAAACCTGTGTCATCACGAGCAAAAACCTTCCAGTTTGTGTTAAATTAGGTATGATTGTCTTATAGTGCTAATAAAGGGCATTTACTCGTTATCTGATAGCATTGTGTAATTGAATAACCATATTACCATCCGACTGAATGTTTCAAAGCAATTAAAAGAGAATATAATATGGCTTTTTCAATATCACACCGGTAGCAACCCGAGACACCAATATAATTATCATAAGACCTCTGCACGAGGGATGACATTGGTTGAGGGTTGATATAGTGGGTGATTGTGAAAAGGCCATATCATTAAACCTATATTATATACTTGTACCTCAAGTATACAACTAATATATCTTGAATGTTTTTCACGAGATATGACGTAATACATATAACGAATTTGATAAAGCTTTTTTAACCACGACTGATATTGATTACGTGACATCAAACAGATTAGGATTGATAAAGCCTTTGTAACCGGGACTTATATCGATATAATCAATAATTGCTGATACAGCACGATTGTGATCAATTGTATTATACATACAATATACCCATATTTACTACTAAGTATATAAAAACATCTCTTATTTATCCTTGTGTTTTACATATAGTTTAGTGACGTAACGTTTTATACAATGTCTGACTAAAATTCAAATTCGAAAATACATAATAGGAAAGTTACCTCACAAACTAGTTGGGTACCATTTAAATCTAACAAAATATACCAAGATTACTGTGTCAGAGCTATTTTGCATTTGTTCAAAGTATTTTCAGCAAGGCTAAATGAAAAACATATACATTTACTCTGCATAAAATAAAATAACAAATAATATATTTCAAAACATCTGAAGGTCTCATGATGTGTATTGCAAAATGTTTTTACTGGTATTTCGTTGATAATAAATGAGTTCTCCTATGGGAATGTAAAACATAAGTTTCAGCAGTTTTTGTACCGGTGTGTGGTGGGTAAAGATTGTGGCTAACATCTTGGAACACAATTTCGTTTTTTGGTTTGTTAAATGTTGTTGTTTTATGTTTTGTTTTTCTTTCGGCCGGGGGGAGTGTTGCTTAGTTATCTATTAAGGATTTACTAAGGTGAGGTTAGGTGAAAATTAATAAATTAAAATTAATACTATAAACTAGTAGAGCATCAATTAAGGATAACAATAAGCTAACAATATTTAAGATTTAAAATATGGCGGGAAAAGGCTGACTCGGACTTTTACCTGATATTTGCATTGGTATTATTAGTTCTCAAAATAAAAGAAAGAAAATGAAGAATCTTCTAAAATTTTGGTAAATGACCTTTCATGAGCTATTAAGTCTTATATGAAAAAATAAATGGGTGTTATGGGGCAAAATATTTTACATTGTATTGTATGGAAAAACACCAAGGAGTCCGAACATTTGACACAAATTCCAAAACCTCACCTAAGTACATCCTTAAGGATGCAGTTAAGTCAGGTTTAGGAATTTTGTCAGATGTTCGGACTCCTTGGGTTTTTTCCTACAATACAGGGTAAACTATTTTGCCCATATCACCAACTTTTCTTTTCATAGAAGACTTCAATAGCTCATAAAAAAGGTCATTCCCAAAATTTAAGCAGATTTTAGATTTTTTCTGACGATTTGAGACCCAAATAATGCCAATGCTAAAAATAAGGTAAAAGTCCGAGTCAGCCTTTCCCCGCCATTTTTAAAAAATCAAATATCTTAACAAAGAGTTCTATAACCTATCAATATTTTTGTTGTTGCTTTTTCACTGGGACGTCATTTGCAATAAATCTGATATCAACATTACAGCTTTTTATAAGAAAGTAAAACATTACTACCGACGAAACAAAATAGGGTTCAGCATATTTACACAACAGCTCTACTTTTGGTTAGCAATGGAAAGTCTGAAAAAACAAAGACACGGGAAATAACTGAAAAAAAATCAAAGAAGGGAGAGACACATTTTGGATATGCTGGATTTAACTGAGAAACAATCCAATCGTTCTTATTCTGATATGAAACTAAGCAAATGATACTTTTAGAAGAATCAAGTCAAAAATATCGACAAAACATAATATGTATTTCATTGAAACACGCTGCTTTTACGAACCACACTTTAAAACATCGTTCATATTTTATATGTTAACGGGTGCCACATGTTTAGCAGGATCTTTAACACTTCCGGAGCACCCAAGATCAGCCTCGCTTTTTTTTTCGGGGGGGGGGGGGGGTCATGTTGCTGAGTCTTTAGTTTCCCATGTTGTTTTTCGTGTTCTGTTGTTTGTCTGTTGGTCTTTGCTTTTTTAACCATGGCGTTGTCAGTTTATTTTCGACTCATGAGTTGTAATGTCCCTTTGGTATCTTTTGCCACTCTTTTATCTGCCTATCATCAACTTTTACTTATTTTTACTTCAGAGACAGCAGATTACTTAGGTTGTTACAATGATGATGCAAGTAGGCACTTGAAACACAAAATGATACAGAGGGACGACATGTCCCTTGCATTTTGTAAGCAACATTGCAGTGGATACCGATTTGGTGGCTTGCAAGTTTGTATCTTATAATATTAAAAAAAATCTGTTTTTATTCAATTCAAGGTCAAGATACAATTAATGTAATATACATTATCAACTACATTCAAGGCCGTACGCTCTACAAGAGTCAAATAGTAAATGAGCATGTCATTACCACAGCTAAGCATCAGGCCTCCTCGGAACATTTAAATGTCCCCACTATGCATTGGTTACAAAAAAAAATAAAAGTAAAATATCGTTCATCGCGGCCTCTAGTGAGTGTTCTTCTTATAATTGTTAAGTGCTTTTAACGAGCTCCTTAACTACTGTCAAGGAAATTGTCATTAAATTTTGTAATAAAACACATGAAAATAGTGGAATTAACTATTATCAGAGTATAAAAAAATCTTTAGATGTTTTGGCTAAATTACGTGCTTTTACTGACCCTTTTGATTCGGTTGACAGTTTTGGCTTTTCCACTCATTATACTACACTTCCAAACTACCCTTGAAGCAAACATTTTACTATTTAACTAACTGATCGTTTGATCAATCTGATAGCAAACTTATTTGATGCATCTCATATTAAGCCTTTTTTATTCTCTAATGATAAAGGCAGATATTTTAGATATACTTATTGCAATGAGATTATATTAAAACTGTAAATCTTCTCCTTGGCAACATTTATGTACGTTTCGGAAATAAAGTTTTTCGACAGGATGTATGTATTTCTATGGGCAACAATTGTCCCCATTGGATAACAGACTTGTGTCTGTACTGTTATGAATTAAAGTGTATGACCAAACTCAGAAACAAATCCGTCTTAATTCCGATTAATTAATGAATTCAACAACACATACCGTTATCTTGGTAATATTGTTGCGTTAAATAGGTAAGAATTCTCTAAATATACTGCTCAAATTAAGCAAAGGAACTTACTTTAAATAAATCAAATATTAACAGCTATATCTGTCCTTTCCTCGAATTAGATATTTCAGTTTTACACCAGAAACTCTACACAAAAAAGACGATTTGTCTTTCCATATCTTCAATTTCCTATGTTCCTTTAGCACCATCTCCAGATGGTTATGCATCCCAACTCGTTCTCTATGCCCGTATCTGTAGTGACGATTTTGGATTTCAATGAGCGTAATATATTACTGGTAGACAATTAAGTCGGGGTTTTTGTTACAACAAATCACTTTAAACCTTTACTAAATTCTTCCATATATACAAAGATTTTGTTTGCAAGTTTTGCAGAACCTACAGTTATCCTATTTCAAACAAAATATCACATCCTTGCTAACGGTAATGTTGTTAACCTAGCACGGAAACTTTATTACTATCCGCGAAAACTTATCAACCCTTTAAATAAAATCATTCAACAAGGATATCAATTCAACATCGTAATATATCTTCGCATTTTGTGTTATTGGTATTAATATTGATTTTGTTATCAGTAAATTCAAACGATACTTAATATAATAGTTATACAGATATGCACTTTAACGGTACACCAATATGTGGATACCTATATTTTGGCATTGCACAAGGTGACGGTTTTTTTTTACTCTTAATTACGTCTTTACAGTTAAGGGGGTAGACCTTGGTTCAGGGAGATAACTCTTTAAATCAGTTATGCGTTTGTAAAAGTCAAGTTTCATCAATGTATTTTAAGCATTTACCTGAAACAGATTGAAAATAGTCTATGTAACCTAGAAGCTTAGAATATATTTTTGAAAATGGTTGACACAAACGTATGGATGATTTGAAGAGTTATTTCCCTTAACCTAGGTCTACCTCCTTAATCCGTTGGATAACAGGTTGAATGTGAGCTGTTATTTAAGTCTTAGATACACTATTTTAGTAATTTAGCTGTCAGTAACTGTGAGTATCCTCAGATCTGTACTTTGTGTCGTTTTGGATGTTAGGGTTTTTGTTTCATTTTTTTCTGCTTTGTGTCCACCTGATGAGTTAAGCTTTTTTCAACGGATTTTAATAGTTTGTTTCATGGTGTGCTGTAACACCACTGCACAGGGTTAGGGGTTGTTGAGTGCTTACAAACATGTTCACCACTGCCTAATTCTGTATGTGTCTGTCCCAAGTTAGGAGCATGTAGTTCAGTGGTTGTCGTTGGTTCGTGTCTGTCATATATGATTTTCATAATTGTTTTGCTATAGCATAGTTTTCTCTAGTGAATTGTTTTATATTTTTATGCCAGGCATTTAAAAACCGTCTATACAGTTTTTTTTTCTTATTTTTGATGGTCGTTCAGTTGCCTACAATTGCTTACACACACTTCATTTGAAATTTGGTCGATAGTTATCTCATTGGCTATCATACAGCATCTCCTTGGTTTTATACAGTCACAACTTTACGTCAAATTTTGCATACAACTTTGGCTCGTTGAATTTAACTCTAAATTCTCATTTTTTCCTGAAAAAAAAACTAAAGACTAACTCTTTCAAAACAGATGCAAATTAACATAGAAAGCTCATACAATTGGTGAAAAATATTCTTACATTGTCGAAGAACCATCAAATATTAAATAATCATTACATAGATTTTTCTTAAGTTCAACGAACCAAAAAAGTTGTAATCAAAATTTCTGTGACAGTACCTTGACCTTTAATCTATTGATGTGTGTCTTCATAATGGAGTACCAGGGCTCATTTGAGGTATGCGTATACAAACTCGCCAATCCTTTGTTTAACTCTACTTATCTAGCATGTCTAGTTCCTTGTATTCCTCATTTGTCATGAATTTATAAGTAGCAGGCGAAGTAAGTTACACGTTATATAAAGATATATTCCCTTAGAATCATTAATCTCTAATCTTAAAAAATGTGTCAATATTCAAAATAATGTCCTGTTTTTTCAAATTATTTAGTTTCAAATCTGTAGCTTTTTGTGTCCCCTCAAATGAAGTTAAAACCATGTTTGTTTTTCGAAATCAACGTCATATAATTGAACTTCGACAAAACTCCAAAGTTAAATATTCATATGCCACGCCTTCAATTGGATATTCCTCAACAGTCATAGCAATGCTGTCATCATCATGTTAAAGAACATTAACATGTTTTGAATAGCATATGATGCTTGTTATTACATTTTCTGATATATTTTCCGTGATTGTTTTCAATATAATATTATACATGTTATAAAACACTTTAAATTCCTAAAAACTTTATTAGACGTTTTTTTGTAATTTAGAAAAAGTAACTATTCAAGAAAACTTTAAACAATTTATATTTTTAAGATAATTGGCATACACATATTCAAGTTAACTGAAATGTAGTGTGTTTTGAATAAGAGATTGATTATTCACAGAGAAAAATAAAATGCTGCATATAATTTATACCTATTCGTATTGTTTTAAATTTTTAAATTCCTTCCTAGACATTCCAATTAGATTCTTTACATCTATGCAATCTAATTAAATATAGTTCTCTGATTTCGTTATACTCGTATGAGATTTAACAACGATGCATATATAGTTTCACTTCTGCATGTGACTTTTTCAACCAATCAGAATTCGAGTTACATGTAACGAATCTGAACAGCGCAAAAATAACATATTACTGAAAGAGGTTCATTGAAAGGTCCCGAGGGTATTTAGAAATTAAAAAAAAAAAAAAACAACGGGACTGACAAGTTTATCGCTATGATTGGTACATTGGTTAGAAATAGTTTTGAATCTCCTCTTTTGTCGTTATGACATCATACAATACCATTCAATTCAAAATATTCTGACAGAAGATAATGACTATAACCATGTATATTTGAAGTATGTGACGTTAGTCATAGTTTTCAGATGTGCCCATTACACTTTTATGGCTTGAGGTTGGGTCGTAATCGTGGTAATTAGAGTACAGTAACTACTTATTTAAACTGTAGCGGTGCTTCCACTCAACAGATATGGATGAAGGAGTTTGAAAAGGATGGGGACTAGGCATCGATTAGAATTAGTCTATACATTAACTATGCATGTAAATATAGCTCCATAAGACCCCCCCTAAGATCTACATCTGCTTACCTAGTAGATAAATAACTGTCCTCCAGTATCTGCGTTGGTGTATTACTTCTTAAGCTCTGTTGGTAGAGGGCTTATTGTCCTATATCTGTGAACTGTCAGCTTAAATCTAATTCGTAGGCTGGGCTATATATGTTTATTCACTATACTATTCCCATGCTGTAAGGGATAAATGTACCCAAAACCAATTAAATTGGAACGAAAAGTAGTGGTTAGTAGGCAAAAGTTTTCAGTAATGCGTTACATGGATTTAAACCAGAAAATTTTGAATATATGGCAAAAATATCAAAAACAAGTAGAGCAAACATCCTTAAATCATTAAATAAATTCTATGCACTTGTTATCGACATGTCCAGCTTTATATCAATCAAAGTTTATGTAATTTTGTAGGGCAATTCCTATTGTTTGTGTGGAGATGTCCTGATTGATAGTAGGTATCCAAAACTTTCAGAGACAGAATGCAACCGGAATTGCAGCGGAGAACCTGCACGGAAATGTGGTGGAAACATGAAGAATTCAATTTATTTAGGTGATTAAGATATATTGCACTATTATTAATAGTCCAGAGTCTCGATTAAATTGTAGTGCCGATTGAATACTTCAAAACAGAGTAGAAAAATCAGAACATATCATGGTCAAAAGAGCTGGATGCCATTATGATCCTGCGTAATTTTTTAAAATGTTGAAATAGAAAGGAGAAGGTTCACGAAGGGTTAAAATTGGCCCTAAATTTTTGATGCTTTTTAAAACGGCCCAAAAATTACAAATTTCACAAAGAAATACTTGTGATAATACTATTAAGAAAAAGATGTATTTTTCTGGCACCTTCCTTTACAATTTATGAAGCTTTGGCCCCTTAAAAAAACATTATTTGTTTTTTATGGTCAATTTTTGGTACTTTTTCCCCATAATTTCAATTGTTTTTGACATAATTAACCATGGCCTCCATCCACGATCAAAAAGCATTAGTTTTGTCTCCTATAATTTTATTTTCTTCGTCATATTTGAGTGATTCTTACTATGACAGTTGTCATAATTAAGCTCAAAAATATGCACGTAACCTTATGATTTGTTTCAGTAAAGGTTTCACTTCAGGAATGACTAATATGTTTTTTGGTCTATGAAGAAATAACATCAAAAATGTGGTGCACACTGATTAACCAGGGTAGCGATTTATTTTCAAAGTGTGCACCACATTTATGACGTTTTTCCTAATAGACAGAAAAAATATTACATTCATTCTTTATAATTTAATTCTAAATTCCAGTTTTAAGGAGTAAATCATGAAAAAAAAAAACGTTGATGACGTCACGGTTACATGACAAAATTATGCCTATGAGTTAATACACAGAAAACCTTTCCGCAAATCAGAAGACGTGTTAAATCCAAAATTGAATTATTGGCACTTAACCTTATGTTTCATTTTTAGTGAAGGTTGGCATGTTCGTTGCTTGATTAAAATTTAATTTATGATCTTAAATCTGAAGAATGTAAGAATTAATCATGACAATCAGTGTTGAAATTGGTGCAGTTTCTATCCCTTACAAGTTTTTTTTTAGAATAAAAGTTATAAAACAGTAAAACAACATAAATACGAAGATGCAGTATGATTACTAATGGAACAACTCGCAACCAGAGACCTCGTGATAAAAGTTGACAACTATAGGTCACCGTATGTCCTTCAATAATGACAAAACACATACCGCATAGTCGGCTATAAAAGGCCCCGAAATGACAGATGTCAATATCATAGTAAAACTGAATAACTCGTGTAAGGAGGAAACTTGTAATTTTTTCAGTTTTTATAGTAATTTTTATAATCTTGTATTTGTAACCGTAATTGAAATTTACAGTTTCTGTTTTCATTATTGCTTTAACGATAGAACCCAAGAGTTATAGGATTTGACAATGTTCATTATTTAAAGTAATAACTCTTATAGAAAATCAATTTGAGACTCTAATCATGTAAACCCCTTACAAAAGAACACGAATTGCTAACAATTCAGCAATAATTAAAAATTGTATTTATCTTTTTTTTTCACATTGTGTTAACTATTCTCTACACAAATAAAAAAAAAAAAAAAAAAACACTTTATAAATCAGACACTAGCAAATAGCTTTTCTACATTTACCATCATCAGCAACGCTAAACCAAAATTATGTAAGCCATAGATAGAAAATCATAATTGTAGTTGCATTGATATTGGTATATGAAAAAGAACCATACAATTTCATTCAATCTGTGTGTAAGTTTTAATAATAATAATATGAGTAAAATGGTTAGAGGGTGATACGCTTTAATATGATTGCAGAGGGGATCTTCGTGTTGTCTATTCTAACACAACTTTTGGATTTGTGTTTAATCAACTTTCATTTCTTTCACCACCACTTGCACCCTTCAAAAAGACAATATGCATTTACGTTATGTCTTTTGTCGGACGTATTTTCTTACATTAAGCATTAGAACAAAGTGTTAAATTTTAATGGATTTGGGTTCAAAGTATTATGGCCATTGAAAAATATATCTTAATAGGATGAAGTATCATCCACATTAACAAGATTATAATGAATGGTATAGTAGTGTTTTATCATAGAAGGTGATATCTATCATGTTTGATAAATAGAAGCATTACGTCATTTGTCTCATCTTGCAGGTCTGTCAGTCATTATGACATATTCGACCTCACTAGAGGTAATTTGGTTGGAAATCATCATACCATTTTCCAAGATATCTGCAATGAAAATGAGCTTTAATTATCATTTCACGGATCTTAGGCTGCATTTCTTTCTAACCAAAATTTAGTAAACGTTGTGTGGCGTTTGTTGCTATTTTCTAAACGCTACGAAAGTAGAAACAAATACAACGTTCAATAAGTCTTTACTGGCCCAGTTTGAACTTTCAATTATGCATGCACATGTTGTTGGTAAACAGATTTTTTACAAACGTACAAAACATATATCGTTTAATCAAGTTCAAATTAGAAACAAATGTAGTGTTTGTACTAACAAACGGCGAACGACAAACTGTAGACTCATCTTTAGCGATTGCATAATTTGTCAAAGTTTACGTAAACTTTGCAAACGTATGTTAGAAACAAATGATCAAAACATGTGCGCGCTTAGTCGTTTGCATCGTTTGTGTTAGAAAGAAATGAAACCCATGTCAATCATCATTGTGAAAGGGCTAAATTTATATTTTTATAATATTTTATTTTGAACTGATGAAATATTCCTGATATTGTTTTATCAAGTAACTATATTATGCGATGTAAAGAACAACATATATAAGACTGAGATTGAGAATAAGTATTTTATTAGTTTAAAATCCAAACAATAGAATTGTTACTAAAGAGAAACATATAACACAACATGCACAACTATAGACAGGAACCAATACAAACATGTACATGTAACATTGAAAAACAAATGTTAATATCTATTACAATACTATTTTTGACACGTGACTCCTCATAAAATTAACATTTCAAATATCTTGATCATATATATATGTATATGATATTAGTCGTGAATCTTACACAGTTCACGTATTGACTTAAATGTAGTTAGTTTTCTCATTATACATTTCACTTCTACTGTTTACAAAGATAAATAATATATCACAGTCTTCACAATAAAATATAAAATCATTTTTTTCTTCATTATTCATTAAATTAAAACAGAGAATAATTTTAGAAATTTCATTAAAATTTGTTATTCTATGTTTTTTAAGTATACATGTTATGTGGGCCTTTAATAAAATTGAAAACGCTGAGGAAAATATTCCTATTATATAACAGACACTTCCATGATCATGCAACTCATATTGGACAATATTAAAAAATCAAAATTAATATCAGTCAGGTATCAAAAGATAATACTTTTTCTTCATATTTTACAGTTTGAAGAGGCTTAACCTAGACTACCATTATTCAATAGAAGGACCCAGTATGTACCTATCAAAAACATTGTTTGTCTAAATTTGAGACGAAAAATATAGATATTATAGTGTTAGCTCTGTGTAACAACGTGTTATCCGATGGACAGTGTCTCTCATAAAGTTGTCAAATGGTTGGACGTGTATATATAAATATTATTGGTATAGGATATTTGTGTATATTTTAACTGTTCATACCTGTGAGACACATACTGATCTGTTAGATGTTGTACTGTTGCAATTCATTCATAAAAACTAAAGTGTTGTAAACATGTAAGGAACTATATCTTTTTTCTACGTATTCACAATTTGTTTTGATCCGCCGTTATCGACGTCTTGACAACGCCTATTGTTGTATGAAGTCAGAGAGTGAAATAACCACGTTTATTTCATATCTGAAATTATCGGTATTTATTTAACTGGGAAATCATTGCAACCAATGTAATAATAAAAAATATCAATTGGAAGTGAACTTCAATAAACCGGAAGTAGCTAAATGTCTCAATTATTATCGGCAAAAGTATGTAGAAACCTATATTTTTGGATTCAGTTTGAAAAAAGCTATCATATGAGACCGGAGGTGACATTTTTCAACCGGAAGTTAACAATGATCTCCCTTCTTTAAGGCAAAAATGTATAGAAACGATATCTTTTTATTTACTCAGATTGAAGAAACCTATGTTTAGACGCCAAAAGTAACGTTGAAACAGGAAGTAACGTCTCATTAAGCATTTAGATAAAACAACAAATTGTTTTTAATTATATATTTACATTTTTTCAATTGACGCAGAGACAACCAATTAAAAGCGAGAGAACCAGTAGAAAAGATAACATTGAATTTGACTGAACATATTAAAAAGAAATAATCTCTTTTGATGTCCAAATTAGAAAAATGTATAAAATTTTTAGGTAATAATAATATTTTCCTTATGCATGGCACTTCCTGTTTGTCGATGTTTGGATATAAATTAGATTTTTGGAATACATAAGAACTTCAACGTTATATTTTGATTTGGTTTGCAAATAGTGTAACCCCGAACACCACTGAAAATACACTGATTGTCGAAATGATTATTTCATGTAGTAAAATGGATTTAATCTAATTTGATTACAATAATTTTTATACTGCACTCGTTCTATTTGAGCACTCAAAATGCGTTGTCATACACAGTCGCTGACCCGATATCACTTTTTCTCATGAATATTTAAATAGAAGTTGCCAAAATAATATTTAATTATTCATACGACCTCTTCAACCTGTCATTGTTTCCAATGCATACAACAATGCGTGGAACGACTCAACCTTGTTTCTTTTGCAATTATTGGAAAAACATATTTCATTTGTTAATATTTTTTGTTTGCAACCTATAAATCATTGTTTTATGCTTATGGTTGATATTTCAGTCCATACTCAAACGATCTCGTTCACCATCGAGTGTAGGATTCAACAGGTAAAATTAATGTACAGTTCATTAATGTGTTGTATACTTCTACGAGAGCATGATATGAGGCCTTTTTAAAGGAGATTTCCCCCAATATTTAAATCAAATAAATAAACTTAACGCATTAAACAACAGTTAAAAATGTTTTTTTTTTAGATTACAGAATAAAGACAATAATGGTGCATTGACTTGACATATCAACGATATAAGGTTTCTAAGCCTCATGATCATCCTTATATCGTTCATATGTCAAGTCAATGCACTATTATTGTCTATATACTGGGTCGTTGCGACTGCTTATCAACAATAAGTCCAAGAAGGTATCACCATCCCACTAGCTCAATACTTTGGTACTGGCATGAAAAAAGGTTATAGTTTGAAAGAAATTTTTCTGTTGCAAACTTTGAGAAATCATCTGAAATTAAAAGAAAATATATCCGAAGGTCACATTATCCCTAAACACTAATTTATTTTAAAATGAGATGATGTTAATTCAAGGATGGTTGATATGTTTGTGCAAATTGTCAACCGTAAAGAAATTTAGTTATATATGCAGATAGTTTTGCTGTTTAGATATAGCCTTAATTTTATTTATTTATTATACAAAAATAGCAATCATCGCATTTTGAAACAAAATTTTATGTCGGAAATTAGCACATGTAAATTCCAAATAAATATGTATTGAGCACGCCTCTGTTATGAACTTAGTTTAATGTGAATATCAAAATGTAACATAAGCATTGCTTTTCTTCAGGCGGCTGTTTATCCTGTTTATAGACGTGATGCTCTGCATTGTTCATAAAAATCTTGCATCATCACGGAAAACAAAGAAGTATGTTAAGAACATGACTGTTAAAATGAACAATATAACTTCTTGTTGAAAAAGTAAAACTGAATGAAAAAATAGGTACACAAATTATGAAATTATAATGTATAAAGAAACTTAAGGTGGTACCTAACACTACAGGGAGATAACTCTGTAAAATCAACTGAACGTTTTAATTACGCTGTGTTGTTAATGGAATATTAAGATTCTCAGTGATCAAAATAAGTGTTTGTGAAACTGCTATATAACCAGTGTATTTTTTCTGATATAACGGTTTATTCAAAATTTTTGAAATTTTTATATTTTTGTTAAAGGATCAAAGTAAATACTTTGACAAAATTTTAAGAAAATTAAACGAGCCAAATTAATTTTAGCGAAAGTGTTGGGTACCACCTTAACGAGTTCTGTGCCATAGGGCCAATAAATTGGCCCCAGCAACATCTGAAAAATGCCACAAGGCCAATATGTTGGCCCTTAATTGGTAAACATATTTTTCACATTTTCTGAACAAATACGGCTTAAAAAGTTTATGTCTTTTGAAATGTTGAAAATAAGTTGGTTTGAGAACTACGACAGTTTAATTCAAATAATTTAACGGTTTTATTTTGTATACTGTAAACAATAGTTTGACGTTGACGTTTATTACGTCACTTTCACAACAACAACAGGTACCCGCGCTGAAACAAACACAACGTTAGAACACTGTAGCCATATATGAAACCAAGTTCAAATTAAAAAAATATATATATTTCTTATAGACTTGAATACATCGGTTTTACTGTGTTAGAAAGTTCTTCATAATCGAAATCTTCATACATGTTCTTCCATCAAATTATTATCTATACAATATATGCATGTAATAAAATCATGAAAAGAAAAGTAGGGATTATCGGGCCAAAATTAAAAAAAAAAAAACAACACGAGAATAACGAACTACCTCTCGTTAGCACTTGCAAGTGCAAGGGGAAATCCGTGACGAACGAATGTAAACAAACGTACACTGCAATGAAAATAGTAATACAAGATTTTGAAGGAATAAATCAAATACACCTAATCATTTAACAATATGCTAAAAGGAAAATAGTTTGATTTTTAACACATGGAAACCCATGGAAAATAAAAAAAGTAGCATGGCTCTATAATCAATTCAATTATTTTTCATATGCAACACGTGCTATGTTTAATTTTAATCAATGTCACAATCCGGTAAACTTCGGCACCACACTCGAAAGTTAATAAACTTCCAATCAACAAGTACTGAATGAAACATTATTTGTCGGTAATACGTTATAGATTGGTAATAAATGTGCATACATGAATTATTTCCGTATAAACATTATGCATACATAAGTTCAATAACTTTTATGACCCTGTTAATGCAATAAACTCGTTTCATGTAAAGTGCAATTTCGAAACTAAACATACACTGATATGATTTATCTGAGATTACATGTGTTATAGTAATCTCAGGATTTATAAAACAAATGTTGTTGGTTTTTTTTTAAAATTGAAATGTTTATTGATAGTTTCAAAACATATCTGACCGGCATTTACAAGTTCTTCTATTAGCTTTGTCTGTGTATTTGCAAAATTGATATTTTCACCAAATACCATTTACATTGTGAACATGGTGAAATAGGAAAACTAATGAAAAATTCTTAGTCGACTTTCATATTCGTGCATTTTTGACGTCAAATGGAACTTTGCATAATACGGCAAATATGACAACTCCTTGTTTCTGTATTTTTCCGCTGGAAAAAAATGCTGAAGACCCCAAATTTATTTGCGAAAGGGTTGTAAAGAATATATACTAGACAGAGGAGCTCCTGCAATAGCATATTTTATGCTCATGTTTACAACTAATCTTATGAAGAAGATAGTTCTTGAAACAAACAAGTAAAACTGTTCGCTATTCTAGTAGTTCTGTTTTCATGAATCTGATAAACTGTTATTGATAGAGACTAGAGTATATATTTTGTCATACTTTAACGGATTATCCTATATATATCTGTAGATAAAAGTATAAATTTAACAGAAACACTTTCCGACTGCATGTGAATTTCCTAAAATCTTATCTAATGATTATTTCATCTCCCCTATCAATCTCCGGCGCAGAGTTCATATCCGTTCCATACATGCTCCGCAATACTGCACTTAAGGGAAAACGGTACTATTTATTCTGCCATTGGCGACAATGTTAACATTTTCTAAATTTACCACTTTTTAAGATAAAAACCTGGATAAAACAGTTATATGTTGTGTTAGTACTTTATTACTCTGTTTTAAAAATTAAAGCCAAATAGTATCATGACCAACTTCCAACGGAGCTTGTTTATGTTATCCATGCCCACCGTCATTTTGCACCAAATTTATGAAATTTTGCAAGTCTTTTCGAATAATTCTCTAGAAAATATTTCAATAGGTTTTAAAATTTATATTGTAAATATACACACTGCAGTTATTCATAGATAAATAAAAAATATATTGTACCCTTACATCCAATCACAGCGCTCCTAATTTGACTTCCTTCACCTGCCTTGGGTACACAAAAGGCCAACCTAATGCTGGGAAAATTAAATACTACCGTTTTCCCTATACTGTGACATAAAGATATAAAGAATTCTTATGACATCATTAATGCAATACTGGGCTATTGTGAAAACCTTGGCTATAATAAATACTTGTATGTCCCCAGTACTTAAAGAAACATAGATCATTTTATGTCCCCACCCCTACATGCTGGTGTACCTCATTCTCTACTTCTTTCAGAAAAGCCTTAATAAACAACCTGTATCCAATCATATCTTATCTTATTTAAAAAGAATGATAAATAGTTCCATTTAAACAGATAAAATGGACAGTTCCATTCAATTTGTATTCATTTTATCAAAAATTTACAAGAAATGCACAAATTCAAGATTTTTCATACTAATCTCCATTCCATGCTTTAGTATATGCCATATTGTGGTTAAAATTTTTAGAGCTTGTTATAAAATCTATTATTCTGTCTTGAGATGATGAAAACAAAGATATTAGACACTTTAAACATTAAATATGCAAACTACTCAGCTGTAAAGTTGCCTTTGTTGCCTGTATTAATCAATGAAAAAGCTGAATTATGTCCCTTGGGAGTATTAATTTCCAACAAAAGTCCTTTCAAACAGTAGGAAATGAAAAATTATTTATGTCTGATATAATAAAAGAAAGAAACTACAAAATGAAGCACTTTTGAAATATTTGCTGCATGCATTATCAAGAATGTGAACAATTCTTTACACAGGAGAGTATAAATTCTATGTAAATTTAGCCTCAAGTGGGCCTCTTTTTTTCTTAGATGAACAATTCTAACACTGACAATGCTTTCAATGTGACCAAATATTGCCTAATTCCATAAACAGTACAAACTAAGCCAGACTATTTCCCATTTTAATAGATTATGTTTACAGAAATACCCAAGTTATACATTTAGGGAATTACGCAGCAAAAAAGGCAAACATTTCAGTAAAAAATATTTGTCGCGACTTGAATTCTGGTGTTTCCAATTGAAAAAATCATTGCGAAAGGTGAAATCAAATACAAAAGAACTATAATATGGTGAATTTTACACAATATAATTAATATTGACATCCTAGAATAAAGTTTTAGATCATTACCAATCAATTTGACCTATCATGATGACTCAGCACTTTTCTCAACACAGTATTGTTCTCAGTGAAAAATTACTATTCGTTGTGATAAAAATCAAATGTACTAATCAAAAGCTTCAAAATAGTATAAAAGAATTGAAGTTTGAGTGACTTTGATTTCCCTTGCTATCTTCAGTATAGGGAAAACGGTACTATTTATTCTGCCATTGGCGACAATGTTAACATTTTCTAAATTTACCACTTTTTAAGATAAAAACCTGGATAAAACAGTTATATGTTGTGTTAGTACTTTATTACTCTGTTTTAAAAATTAAAGCCAAATAGTATCATGACCAACTTCCAACGGAGCTTGTTTATGTTATCCATGCCCACCGTCATTTTGCACCAAATTTATGAAATTTTGCAAGTCTTTTCGAATAATTCTCTAGAAAATATTTCAATAGGTTTTAAAATTTATATTGTAAATATACACACTGCAGTTATTCGTAGATAAATAAAAAATATATTGTACCCTTACATCCAATCACAGCGCTCCTAATTTGACTTCCTTCACCTGCCTTGGGTACACAAAAGGCCAACCTAATGCTGGGAAAATTAAATACTACCGTTTTCCCTTAATATTGAGTGTAGTGTTACAAAGTATTGAACGGAACGGATATGTGATCTCTGCGCCGGAGATTGCTCCCCTATAACAAATCCCCACTTAAAAGAATATAAGCACACTTTCCCGATGTTCAAAAGAACTATTGTAGTCAATGTACAACCGTTAGAAGAAAAGGAGTGAAAAGTCTAGAGAAAATATCATAGTAAATATAAACAAAGGCATTATTGAAAAGTGTTTCAGTATGTCAATATGATAAGTTAATGAAGCAAGGTTGTTTGTTTTTGTTTTTTTGTTTGTTTTTGTTTTGTTTTTTGTTGTTTTTTGTTGATTTTTTTTTTGGGGGGTAGGGGGGTCGGATTAGGGTGCGCGTATCGTGAATTTAAACAGTTAGTGTATGATAATGATCGTGCGTTACTTCTTTTTGTTTGCGACTGAACAGAATTAAGAATCGTTGAAGTCCAATTCTTATTTGCAGACGAAAATAATGTAATACTATAAACATCTCAGAAATTCAATATTCCTTTTTGAATAAACAAAAATCATTTATTTAAATGTCAAAATAATTGTGTGTTTCTATTTCATTTCTCTTAATGGATAAGTGAGAAACCCCCTTTATATTTCAAAACATTAAATATGTACTACATGTATTTATAGATACCCACGTCTCTCGCTCCAAGTAGAAAAAAACAACACAAAAAAATTACCAAAAAGTTCTAAAAAATCTTGGCAAAATGTTTTTAATTTCATGAACATAAAATTAACGAACCGGAATGTTAACAGACAATTGAAAACTATGAAGCGGCTAGCAAAATTATTTCCCCTGAATGTCTAAGATATTTTTTCGCGAACTTATCGATTAAATCGACTATTGATTGATTTCTTATTACATATATTGAAGTATCTACAGCACGGTATTACAAAACGTAAAGTTTCAGGCAGAAACGATGCCACTTTAATCCATCGACAAAGTTAAAGCTGATTCTTCATTGAACATGCAATCTAAATATCTGTATACACCTGAAAGAAACCATCGATTGATTGACCAGTTGGTTGGACCACGTACACGCTCTGTAATGACACAATATATACCATCAAAAAGCCTCAAATTTGGCATCAAACTTTGGATGCTGGTTAAATCTATTTCCTGTTATCTCATACATACTACTGTTTGTAGAGGCCGTCATTTTGATCCTGAGTCTGATGGGGAACTTCAAAGTAGCATTATATTTAAAAGATTTATGATAAATTCGTACACTATCACGCCTACGGTTTATTCATGAAGTAGTTGAATGCTTATCAACAGAACACATAAGAGATCGATTTCTGTGTCAGTTAGAAAATCGGAAGCAAGAACTTTAAAGGTTAGTCAACGACAAAGTGAAAGATTGTGTCGTATGTTCATATGGGAAAAACGGAAGAAGGAAGCGATCAAGACTACAATGTTGCATAACCACATTGTAGATCTCTCAACGGTGTACAGTCTGTGTGTCAACAGACATTTAGTTCTATGTGACGAACAGTAACTGTTTGACATTTACAAATAATAAACTCCGGATTGCTACTTGTTATTAATTCTAATTCATTATTTATAATAATGATTTCTGAAATAGATAAGTGTTATTAGTTGTCAAGAAACTGCCCCCCCCCCCTAAAAAAGGCAATTAACTTTAAAAACACTTTTTAAAAATGTAAGTTTTCCCGTGTAAGGTCGATGGTTCTAATTGGGCCGTTCTAATAGGGGCACTCTGGCTTCCCTCCTACGAAAAAAAAACAAAAAACAAAAAAACAAAAAAACAACAAACTGAGCGTCTCTAACTATGCAATGTCTTATAATCATGCAGGGAACGATATTCAATGTTACGGGGAATTCAAATCATTATACATGTAACATGTTATTTATCATGTTTATACATCTATGTAATTTATATTAGTGAGTTTTATCAGCTGTTGCATAATATAATTATATATATTAGCACGTGTGAAAATGAATGCCACAATTAAGAAAAGAGTACAAAACAAGAAATTAAAAATTAGATAAATATATAAGACAAGATAGTTAATAATCATCCCATTCTGGTAGAATTTGACATTTCTTTGAATTGCAACTTGAACTTGCAGAAATTTACTACGTTTATGTCTTCTTTTTTTCCTTGTATAGGGTTGTATTAGCCATAAAATCATGTAAAAAACGTTAAAATTGACATGTAAACACACGTGTAAAAAAAGAGGAGATGTGGTAAATACGGACGGTCAATGATGAATAAAAGGAGATGTGGTAAATACGCATCGTCAATGATGAATACAATGAGATGTGGTAAATACGGACGGTCAAT
Source organism: Mytilus galloprovincialis (assembly GCF_965363235.1). NCBI lineage: Eukaryota > Metazoa > Mollusca > Bivalvia > Mytilida > Mytilidae > Mytilus > Mytilus galloprovincialis. Next base: position 70,182,413 of record NC_134842.1, on the reverse strand, counting down.
GATGAATAAAAGGAGATGTGGTAAATACGCACGGTCAATGATGAATACAATGAGATGTGGTAAATACGCACGGTCAATGATGAATACAATGAGATGTGGTAAATACGCACGGTCAATGATGAATACAATGAGATGTGGTAAATACGCACGGTCAATGATGAATACAATGAGATGTGGTAAATACGCACGGTCAATGATGAATAAAAGGAGATGTGGTAAATACGCACGGTCAATGATGAACAAAAGGAGATGTGGTAAATATGCACTCCGGCTTCCTCCACCAATAAAAACTGACCGCCACGAAATAGCATTAATCCGGTGCTTAAAAGTGGCATTAAAACATCAAACATCACAATGCTGTCACATATTTTTTTATAGGAAGATGTGGTGTGAGTGCCAATGAGACAACTCTCCATCCAAATAACAATTTATAAAAGTAAACCAGTATAGGTACGGCCTTCATTGTTTTGTTCGTTTACTGTAAACAGTTGTTTTTTTTGCAATTGTTTCTTTTTTTGTTGCAAAAAGCAACTAATTCTATGCTACTAATGTGTACTGCTACTCTCCTAAATTATACTCAACCGCCACAGTGTGCATTGAAAAAATCGTATGCGTCCTATGCATGGAGAAGGGTAGCAAACGCATTAGGAACGTCAACGTTGAACATCTGATATTATCGGTGACGTCGTAATATTGTTACGTTTCTAACGTCTTGGCAATTTTGAAATTTGGTCTTGGCATTGAAAGGGAGTTGGAAGATACCAAGGGATATTCAAACTCGTCATTCGAAGCCATTCTGACTTTACATAGTACAGTAAACAGACATAGAGACATTTATTTTGTAGTTCATTTCTTAGAACAAACAATAAATACAAATTTAAAGAATCGCACCTTCTCTTTCTCATTATTATTTTTACAATGTGGTGTACTACTTTTTGGACCAACTTTATCAAAGTTATAGAAAAGTTTACCAACTCTATGGACAATTTTATGTTAAGAGGCCTATAATTCAAATTGACAGTTTTAAACATACTACGTGTTGAATGTTTTCAATATGACCAAATTACTATCTTTAAAACGGACGACTACCTGTAATTCTTCCTTCTCATTTATGCATAAAATATGAATCATTTATGCACAAAATATGAATAAATAAATGTTTGTGTGTGTGTGTGTAGGTGTGTCAGTCGTGTCAACTGGGGACACACACGTGTAGGAAACCCTTCAATTGGGGACACATATCAAACGGGGACGTCCCAAATTGTCAAAGTGCTGTAAATCGAATTTTTTGGCGTCCTTTTCTATCAGAAACAAATTTTCTTACAAAAACAATTTTATAAACATTTGTCCTCAATTCAACTATTTCAACCGGACAAAGTTTGTGTGACGGCTTACATGTTGGAAACTCGCAAAGCGCGGACGTGATACACTCGATCCCCCTTATTCATATCATGTGACTAAGCACAAAATGGCGACCCATTAACTAGCAGCGAGGTAAAGTTTATTTGTGTTGCACTATCACATGTATTATCATGGGCGGATCAAGGATTTTAGATTAGGGGAGGGGGGACGCAAAGTTATTTTTTTTAGGTATAATTATCGAAAATATTGGAATATTCTTCTAGAGAGGGTGCTATGTAGATATCTTGCCTGCCAAGCAAAACGTGGCGAGAAATATTTTGTGGTAAATCAACACAGGCACAATGTCTCAGAAAAAAAAATCAAAATTAAAAAATATTTCAAAAAATAAATAAAATATTTCTAATTTTATCTACATGTATGAAAAACGTTTCAAATTGAATTGTGAAAATACAAATGTACTTGAATAAAACTTAAATTTGAAGGAGTGAAAAAGAAATAGCTATTTTAAAACTGCCCTGTATATTTTCAGGTCCGTTCTGGTCTTTAGTGTTACCATTATCAGTTTTCGAGTTAACGGTAGTTTTAAAAGCTTCTAAATACACACAAATGTGCATAGGTTTTTTTTTTTTTTTTTTAAATATGGGTAATATATCATTCCACAACATGAATATTGCACTGAAATGTTTTATTTGAGTATATTGGGGTATATTGGGGTAAAAAGTCATTTTGTGATCGTAAGCGGCTGACAAGAACGGAACAAGATTCAATGCAAAAAGTGATTTAAAATTAATTATATTTATAAAATAAAGTATCATTGGTGTTAAAATAACATGAAAATGCATAAAATAATGTTATTATTCAATACTATTATGTTAAAACTGATTTTTGAGGTATATTGGGGTATATTGGGGTATGTTGGGGTATATTGGGGTAAAAAGTCGCACCCTATATTAAGGTATATAGGGGGGGAATTTTGAGACAAGTGCCTGTGTTAATTAACGAGAAATAAAAGTTTCAAGCTAAAACCGCATAAATCCACCCCTGTCAATCTACAATCACCATAATTAACAAGAAATCTGTGAGCTTCTATTCATTGACTTACAGGAGTGGCTCACCTGACTAATATTAGATTTTTAAAACAAAAATTTCTACTTTTGCAAGCGATTTTTAATTGTCTTTTCATAAAAAAAAAAAAAAAAAAAATATTTGTTTTTTGTTGTTTTCTAAGGTCGTGCGAAACTTTTTATATGCATTTTTTACTGCAAACCTAACCACTTAAATCAGAATGAGATGCTTACAACGCAGGTAGGTTAATGCCATAGTTAGCGCCAAATCGTAAAAAATGTTAAAGTACGAGTTATTTCCCTTTTTTCTATTACGTAATGGCTGGCGTTCGTCTCTCTCGGTGAAAAAAATATCTGTACACGATTCCCCTCAAACGCATTCGTGTTACATTGTGGCTAATAAGATGCCAAATATTATTATATTGACGTGCATGACAGAAATAAACTTCATTTGTGTTTTAAAACCCTATAGTTATCAAATATTCTTTGATCAGTCACGGAAGTTAGCTCCGCCCTCTAATACCATATTTGGCAAATCGGTGTAATTTAGAAGCTTGCATCCAGAACAAATTGTGAAAAGCACCTGTTCGCAGAAAATTCAGTATCTGACGAAGAAGTGCTCTTGTATGTATTATTTAGGCTGCAAAACGATCTTTGAGAAGTACATTTTAAAGATTTGAAAGATTTCGACGTAGGGAAGTGTTTTTATTGAAGGTAAAATACAAGAAAGGATAAAGGCTCGATATTGTTGGGTTAATTGGCCACACGTGGTTAATTTCTTGTAAAAAAAAAACCAAGCAGACGTCCCCCTTAATAACTTAATTCTGTTATTATAACTCTCAGTCTGTTGACAAAACTTGGTAAATAAGAACAAATTTTGTCAGAAGTTAGTTTAATTTACATCTGGTTCATTTGTGGTTCAAAATGCAAGTTCCATATTTGTTTTCAGAACCTGTTGGGTTTTAAAATAAAATTAACCATATGCTCCGATTTTCAATCGTCTCAGAATAATTGTTTTTCAAGTAATTAATGAAATACTTCTTTTTTAACTATTCTCAGGACTTGATTTGGTTTCTGATACAGCTGTTTTCCATGTTATCAGTTTTTTTTTCATGCAATGAACAGATGAAATATTCCAAATTAATGGTGTCTGGCAAGGCTATTTTTTTTATCTGGGACGCCTTCCTACAACGGAAGTCCAAAAACAAATTAAATAGCCTTGCCAGACATCGTCCTAGAAAAAAATTAAAATAGCCTTGCCAGACGTCATTAATTATTTGGACATCTATGAAATTGAAAAAAAATAAATATCTATTTCCCACTTCTGTAGTATGGTTCGGTACGGCACAGATTCCTTTCGTCTGTTATGTGACGGGTTTATCTGTGCATAAACTATTCCCTCTTGCTGGGGAGTTATGATTTAAATCCCGGGTTATAGTGATGCAGTCCTGTAGATGATTCCTGTTTACTGTGCACAGTGCCCACAAAGATGGAGTTTTTGAACTGGTCGGTCTTACTAATATGATAATGAACTATGACCGCATGTTTGTTGTTGTGGACCTGCTGGTCTGTAATATTCTTAGTTACAAAATTGTTATATGTTGTCGCTCTTATTTGTAGTTTGGGTCTGTGGAATTTTATTAGATCATCTGGTGGATTCTAATTTGTCCATGTCTTTCATACCTTTGTTTCCAGATTTTCATTACTTTAAAGGTCAAAAACATAGACCTGTACATGCAATTCATACATGTACAGCAATACTAAAAACATGATAGTAAATTACACTTTATTATAAATATGATGTGAAGGCGTTTTAAATTATAGGACTTTGTAAATGTTTCAAACATATTGACATGATTGATGTGAAGGCGTTTTAAATTATAGGACTTTGTAAACACATGGTAAATGTTTCAAATATATGTCACCAAGAGCCAATGCACGTCGAGTTTAAGGGGGACTATCGAACATGCATAGCTCAAGGCACAGGGGGTCAGTCTTTCACAAGACTTAAGCAATGGCAGGCAAAACTATAAAGCAAGCAGCAAGTTGTAACAATTTTATATAGTAACTGGTCCAAATAATAATAATGATGCCGAAACAATTTACAAATCAATAAAGTTCAAATGTTCCAAATAATAAAGTCACTAATTTCACTAATTCACAGTTAAAGTTAAGTCCAAAATATTCGTAATATTCCAAATTGATGTTGTCTGGCTTGAATAGTTACTGTTGTGTTGAGCTGTCTTTTGAGTACGGGTTTCTCCTGAGTAGCTGAGCCTGGTTGGCTTTTGAAGCACTCCTATCTGGATCACACCGACGAGACTACACTGACGAATAACTGTTTGACTCCGATATTTAAGGCGAAAGCTGAAAACTACTCATAAAATGACAGACATTGATAATTTTGATAATTGAGATAATTTGAGTATTAATAATATTGTTTACAATGTCCAAAGGTGAAATATGAATAATGTCAATTAGAGAGATACAAGTTAATTACATTTATAATCCTAATTAAAACATAATATTGCTCAGACTAATTAATGACAATTGACAAGATACCAAAGTGTTGCTCAGAGCAATTATTTACAAGCGACATGTTTAACAAAATTTACCTGATTAATTAAATTCAAATTTATGATAAAATATTTCATAATTTCATATTTTCTAAAATAATATATTTTCTCAATAAAATTCGTTTTAAAAACTTTTACCTAAAAGAACACCTTTGACAAATTCCCCCCTTCTCCAATATGTTTGTCTTCAAACATGAGAAAATATACAAAAACATTAAACGTGAAACATAAATAAATATATACAATAATCATGAAGAATAAAATGATATACACAAGAAAATGCCTAGATAAAGATAGCATTTTTTTTTTTGCAAGCTTTAGACAAGATGAATATTTCAGTTTTTTGATAAAATTGCTAGATTAAGAAAATTGTCAGATAAGATATGAAAAGCAAGCCTAAAATTGAAAAATAAGACAAGACATATGCAAAGAAGAATTCTAAACTCAAAATTCCATAAAAACAAATAAAATTTTATGCTGTATGCTCCTTGTATAAGGTGGTCGGCCCTATACAAGTGCAGGGTGTGGAGTTGAATGACCAGTCCAACTCCAAAGGGTTTAAATCATTGATCATTAATATCCTCTTTTAAAACAAAAATGTTGCATAAAAATAAAACAAAAGATACTAGCTAGTATTACAATAAAAATATAAACATAAAACATACAAAACAATATATTTACAATACCGGTATCTATCTTTTTACAATTCTATAACTCATTATTTGCCATGTGGCTATAGTCTATAATATTTTCATTTATACCAATCTATGTGGTTTTACTCTGTCATATTTTCATTTATACCAATCTATGTGGTTTTACTCTTTCATATTTTCATTTATACCAATCTATGTGGTTTTACTCTTTCATATTTTCATTTATACCAATCTATGTGGTTTTACTCTTTCATATTTTCATTTATACCAATCTATGTGGTTTTACTCTATTATATTCTTATTACCAATCTATGTGGTTTAATTCAAAAATCTATTCTTTGCCCATCTTTGTGGCTAAAAATAGTAGCTACAATTCATTATTTCAATCTATAAAACACTACCTTATTTAACTATTGTACATGAACTATTCACAAATTTATCTTCTCCTCATACTTATTTCTATCTTGTATTGTTGTTCTAACACATTTATAAAGTTATTTATTGACGCATTTGACAGACTATCAAATGTATCCCACTCTGGTGCAATGACTGGATTCCTGTATCCCGATAAATATTCCGTTGTACCATCTATGTTGTATCTAATTTCATGTATTTTACCATCGGAGGCTATTTGAAAACTGCAGTCGCGTTGATTTTCTTTTCCTAATCTTTTCTCCATAGTATATTGAATGTCTTGTTGTAAAAGGGCTTGTTTGAAATGTTCCTTGTGATCTATCAAAACTTGTCGTGCGGTATTTGGTACTGAAGTCATTGATTCATATTTTGTTGTATTTCCAGATTTAATTAGAAAGTATGGTCGATTGTTAACAATTTTCACAGCCAATAACTGTTGATGTTCATCTCCTTGATTTTGTTCACTTATAGTTTCAGTTTGTGTGCTTATTTCAGATTTGACTTTAGTTGATATATATTGTACATTATTAACAGCTGTATTTGGTTTTGTGAAAAATTTATGTTTATTCTGCTGTAATGGACGTTTTCTTTTCTTACCGCTCATTGTACGTTGCGCATGAAATTCTCGTATTAATTTTGCTGGAACCTTGCATGGAAAATACCATTCTGTGTTTCTTGATTTATCGGTAAGCTTAAGTTTATAGTATAATGTTCCGTTACCTCTGACTGATGATAGAACTTGGTGAATCTCCTCTTCTTTGAATGCTTTACACTTATTGTTCTTACAATCCTGACAAGATAGCTTGTTGTCTTTAACTGGTTGATTTACGGTTGAATCTCCTGAAGGGCTTGCACTTCTCTTTTTTGTTTCACTATTTTGTGCTGGTTGTTGATTTTGTTGTCTGTTATTGATTCTATCAACAGGAAGTTGTTGTTGGTTCTGAGTTGGCCTATTGTTGTTAATTACAGGAATAGGTGGTTGTTGCCTAATAATTCCATTGTTGTTGATTGGTGGCACAGGTTGTTGACGATTGTTCGGTAAAAGTTGATCACTATCAATGATGTTGTCATCTTGTATTTCTTCTGGATTCAGTTCTTCATTGTCATTTTGAAATTCATCTGGTAAATTAGTCGGTCTGTCTTTTGGATCGTAATATGGCTTCATTCGTTGCGCGTTTACCATCGACACAACCTCTTTGTTTGTTGCACAATTCCTAAGTTTGTAAGTACTATTTGGTCCAATGCGGGTTATATAAAAAGGTCCTGACCATTTTCTATGTAATTTTGGTGCTTTTCCGACAGGAACTTTGGTACAATAAAGCCAAACACGTTGAACTGGTTGAAATTCAGGTTCTTTAGATTTTTTGTCATATTGTTGTTTATATCTTTCTTGAGCTTGCCTGATGTTTTTAGCAGCTATTTTTCTTGATGTTTCCAAATTTTGTAGAATTCTGCTTAGAAATATTTTATGATCTTGTGCCAATCGATCTTTTGGAATTAGTGCGGTGTCAATGGATAATGTTATTTCTCGTCCATAGAGTAAAAAGAATGGTGAATAATCAGTCGATTGAGTTGCAGGTGTAGCACGATAAGCCATTAAAATTCCTGGTAGCACATCATACCAATCATCTTGTTGATCTCTTGTATAGGCTCTTAACGCTTGTAAAATTACAGAGTTCATTCTTTCGCATGCGCCATTTGTCTGTGGATGGTATGAGCTTGTAAGATGTCTTTTAATATTGAAGAGTTCTGAAAGAGCTTTAACTAAATTTGAAACAAAATTACGTCCGCGGTCAGGTAAAAGTGTTCTCGGAGCACCATAACGGGATATTATTTCTCTACATAACACATTTGCAACTTCACCTGCTTCTTCAGATCTTAATACAAAAGCTTCACACCATTTTGAATAACTATCAACTACGAGTAGAACATGTTTGTATTTATCTTTGGTTGTTGGAAGGCCACTTAAAATATCCATATGCCATCGTCCGAAAATATCATTTGTTGGTTGTGGTTGTAAAGGCGGTGGTTATGAATTAAAAGCGCGTTTGGACTGCTGGCACACTTCACACGTTTTTACATATTGATTAATGTCACTATACATCGATGGCCAAAAATATTTGTTTCTAATTGCAGCATATGTTCGTTCAAATCCTTGATGTCCTCCTCCGAGAATGCAGTCATGATAGGCCTTGAGTATTGAATCACGGAGATTCCTTGGAACTGCAATCTGTTTGACAAGTCGTTCATCTTTTGGCACTTTCTTACAACGTTTTGAGTAGAAGTGTTTTAAAATTCCATCTTCTAACTCAAAGTTGTAAGATTCTGCTACGACTGCCCTTGCAAGTTCTGGATTCGGTGGTACTCTTCCTGTCTGTTTGTAGTTAATGATATCGGTAAAATCTTTACATGCCTCTTGTTCTTCGGCTAGATTTGTTAATTGAATTTCATTAATTGTCACGGTTTGTAAACTGGAAATAACTGCATCTTCGTTTTCACCCTTATATATAAATGTTACTTCGGTATATTCTTTCGGTATATCCATGGAGCCTAAATGGTCTGCAAGTTCACTAGAGTCATAAGAAGCACTATTGTTAATTTCTAAATGTTTTTGTCTGGATAAGCAGTCTGCTGGGTTTTTAGACCCTGCGCGATGTTGAATTTTAAAATTATATCCTTGTAATAGCAAACTCCACCTACCAAGTCTTCCCTGACAATCTTTAATTTTCTGAAGGTATTTTACTGAAATATTGTCTGTATACACCGTGAACTCTTGATTTGCCAAATAATATTTAAAATGTTGAACTCCTTCTACTAATGCTAAAGCTTCTTTGTCAGTAATATGCCACTTAAGTTCTGAACCCCTTAATTGTCTTCCACCATAAGCAATCACATGTTCTAATCCATTTTGAATCTGACTTAAAATATATCCATTTGAAAACTCGGAAGAATCTGTTGCTAAGATGAAAGGTTTGTCTAAATGAGGAAATGATAAAATTGGAGCTGATGTCAAACGGTCTTTTAAATTTTCAAACGCAATATCACATTCTGGTGTCCACTTGAATCTTTGATCTTTCTTTAGAAGGTTTGTTAATGGAGCTGCTATGTGGGCATAGTCTTTTACAAATTTCCTATAGTAGTTTGCCATTCCTGAAAAACTTTTAACTTGCTTTGCAGTGGTTGGTCTTGAGAAGTCCTTAACTTTTTCTGTATTTTCAGGATTGACGCGGATGCCATCTTTTGATATAACATGTCCCAGATACTTGATTGTTCTTGTCGCGAATTTACATTTTTCAGCATTAAGTTTCAGGTTTGCTTCACGTAGGTTTGAAAACACTTGTTGAAGGTGATTAAGGTGGTCTTCAAAGTTCTTTGAGAAAATCAGAATGTCATCGATGTAAACCAATGCAATTTTGAAATTTAAATCCTTTAGCACTTTTGTCATTAAACATTGAAAAGTTAATGGAGAGTTCATCATACCAAACGGAAGTCTATTAAATTCATATACACCTTTATGTGTAATGAATGCACTTTTATGCTTTGTTGTTGGGTCTAGCGGGACCTGCCAAAATCCTGACGTTAAATCGAGAGATGAAAATAGTTCTGGTTTTGAATCTGCTAAAGTGTCAAATATATCTGTCACAGTTGGAATCACTGCTGACATGGGTTCTGTTATACGGTTTAAAGCTCTATAATCTACACATACGCGTATACTTCCATTTCTTTTCTTAACAAGTACGACTGGACTATGCCATGGTGAAGTAGATTCCTCAATAATATTATTTCTTTCCATTTCATCAAGTTGTTTGTCTAGTTCTTTGCGCATTTGTGGAGATTGTCTATATGGAGCAGCACTAATTGGTTTTGCATCACCAGTATAAATTGTGTGGTAATGCAAGTTGGTATGTCCCAGTTCACTTAAATCCTTTGCAAATATGTCCCTATTTTCAATTAGAAAATTTTGAATTTGTTGTTTTTGTTCCACTGAAAGTTCTAAATTGTCTAAATTAAATCCTAGTTCTGAATGTTCACTACAAAGTTGATTACTAGTTGTTTCACTAAGAGAGTTTATAGGAGCAGATGATCCTTCTGTGAACTTTGTAACACGGTTCGACTGTATAGTTTCAGCTTTCGCAATTTTAGTCCTCCTGGGAATGTAAACGGTTGAATTTGTAGGATTCATAAGTCTGTATGAAGCTATGCCTCTTAACACTGTAGAAATTGTCTTCCCTCCTGCTACTTGATGTTCAATGGATAAGTTTCCTTTAGGTTCTAAAATTACTGTTGTTCCATGTTTAAACTTTCCAACATGTACTGGAATTATGATTTCAGATTGCGGTTGTATTTCGACTAAATCCACTGTGGTTGCCATGGCAATCTGAACGTTGTCATCTATGAATGTTGGAACAATAACTGTAGACACCATGTTCTCCTTTCCTTTCAGTGTAGCACTATCTTTTACTGTTACATTATGCACAGATATTGTCATTTTTCCAAAATCCAAATTAACCTTATGAGTTACCAAGAAGTCCAAACCAAGAATGAAGCGTTTCAAAAATGTGAAAGTTCTGTAAAATTTTGTGTTCGCCGAATCTAATTTCCAAAATAGTTTTTCCTAGCACTGGGTGTACTTCTCCGCATACTCCAACTCCACTAAAAATTGATGATCTCTGTATGTCAGCTTGAGGTTTTAGTTGTCTTAAAAGATGTTTACTTATACAACTTATAGTGGCTCCACTGTCAATTAAGCACTTTTGATTTGAATTTTCAATGTTCAGGTACATAAAGTTTCTTTCTAAAGATGATTTAAATTCTATATCTGCTTCTTTTGCTGTAACAGTTGAAAGACTTGCACATTTTGATCTTTTGCAGCACCATATATTCTTAATTCTTTTCTTTCCAATGACTTCTACTAAAAGAATTTTGGCTATATTAGATAAAATATATTTACAGAATAAAAAGGCAATATGCTATATAAAATGTGTGTAAAACTACAAAATGTCTTAAATTTATTAGCAGTCTCAATAATTTATATATATTCACAACTTTTCTTTGAAGAAACTTTTTGCTTTGATAACTAGCAATTTAATTTCGAGAATAATTATGAATATTATTATTTCAAAAGCTACTTATCTTTAGTCTCTGTAGTAGTTCTATTTTGTTCACACACTGCAGTTGTCTTTCTTCTCAAATAGTTTGCCAACTTTGGTACAGCAACTTTTAAAGTTGAAAACTAAGCAAGATTATAATTAGACTTCTGTAAATGGTAGACTATGAAGAAAAATTCATTTGAATACTACCAATTGCTTTTTACAGATTTAAAACTAATTTTTATTTTTAATCTATTTAGATTCAATCTTGCACAATATTTGCTGAAACTGGAAAATTAAAATATAACTGTAAAGATAGAATAATAAATAATATTTCAATAAGTTACTTAGCTTCAATAGTTGATTCTCATTCTCTGCTGTTTCTTCAGTTGAATTTTATTTATGAAATTCCTTCACAAATTTTGTAAGTAGATAATTTAAAAGTAATTTTGAAAGCTGTTGCTAATAATAATGCCATGCCAAAGCTAACTGGATCGAAATGATGCCAACGGGCCCGCCACCAAATCTGTCACCAAGAGCCAATGCACGTCGAGTTTAAGGGGGACTATCGAACATGCACAGCTCAAGGCACAGGGGGTCAGTCTTTCACAAGACTTAAGCAATGGCAGGCAAAACTATAAAGCAAGCAGCAAGTTGTAACAATTTTATATAGTAACTGGTCCAAATAATAATAATGATGCCGAAACAATTTACAAATCAATAAAGTTCAAATGTTCCAAATAATAAAGTCACTAATTTCACTAATTCACAGTTAAAGTTAGTCCAAAATGTTCGTAATATTCCAAATTGATGTTGTCTGGCTTGAATAGTTACAGTTGCGTTGAGCTGTCTTTTGAGTACGGGTTTCTCCTGAGTAGCTGAGCCTGGTTGGCTTTTGAAGCACTCCTATCTGGATAACACCGACGAGACTACACTGACGAATACTGTTCGACTCCGATATTTAAGGCGAAAGCTGAAAACTACTCATAAAATGACAGACATTGATAATTTTGATAATTGAGATAATTTGAGTATTAATAATATTGTTTACAATGTCCAAAGGTGAAATATGAATAATGTCAATTAGAGAGATACAAGTTAATTACATTTATAATCCTAATTAAAACATAATATTGCTCAGATTAATTAATGACAATTGACAAGATACCAAAGTGTTGCTCAGAGCAATTATTTACAAGCGACATGTTTAACAAAATTTACCTGATTAATTAAATTCAAATTTATGATAAAATATTTCATAATTTCATATTTTCTAAAATAATATATTTTCTCAATAAAATTCGTTTTAAAAACTTTTACCTAAAAGAACACCTATGACATATATATGTTGTTAGGGCCCTACCTTTCATGAGAAATATTTTGTTGATTATATTGGTTTTCACTGGAGCTGGCCCCCTTAGTTGGATCAGTCACCATCCCCCCCTTTATGAAAAGTTCGGGACCCACCACTGGGACACATTCTGTCGTTCAGCTGCATACAACTGCAGTCTGACATCCAGTCTAGTGAAGAAATAACAAAACAACATTTTTCAAGGTGGTGGGTTTTTTTTTACGACGAGGAATAAACTCCATGTAGCAACCCAAAAATCTTTACAAATTTAAAATCTACCTCTCTGATGGATAGTCATGTCATTGGCAATCATACAAATCTTCCACACAGTGCTATATAATTTACCTTTTTATTTTTTAATATGTTGCATTTACCATGTTGATATAGAATAGATATAAAAGAATTAAACGAGAACAAGTACATGATGTTTTTAACATATTTATTATATATACAACATCAATTTTCAAATTACAATAATTTTGATTAGAATTGATACATGTACAAGATTCTAACCTTGCCCCCCCAATCCCAACCCCCCTTTTTTCCTTTTTTCCCATGGAAACAAACAAACAGTTTCTAAACAAATGTCTACATGTATAAACCATGTTTTTTTACAAGAATAACTTGTACATTTTATATGGACCATAATTTGGTATTCGGCCTTTGGTTTCTTTTTGTATCCTTTTTTATAAGTTCTAAAACTTTAACTTTTATTCTGTGGGTTGTGTTGGTGTAAGAATAGTATTAATGGAACTGTCAACAATTGAGTTTTTCGAGAAAAAAATAATACATTTTGATTCACCGTTTACGTGACAGGAAACCAAACAGGAAACCAATCTTTATTTTCTTTATTTTGCACAATATATTTCAAAAGACATAAATGAACACCATTACTGGTGTTACTTGCTTCATGTTAATATTTAAAATCTATTTTCTATGTTAAATTAAGTTTTTTTATACGTGACAGGAAACCATAAGAAACCGAAAGCATTTTTTGAGTTTTATTTTATTGCAAAATCTGCTTAAAATAATCTGAACAGTATATTTTTTTCTTAAAATCCATCTTAAATGTAACAGTATTATAAAACTCCTAAATATGTGCTTGTTTTGAAAACAATTAGTACAATTTATTCAGAAATTTCCATATTTTCTTTATTGATACAGGATACCATAATCGTTGTATCTTGATGTTTTAGCCAAAAAAATGTATTTATATTTGGTTTTGAAATTCCAGTTATACATGTTAGATACAATTTATTCCAAATCATTGGCAATGTAAAATTCTTTAAATCCAGCAAAAGAAAAAAAACTTTTAACTTGGAATTAAAATCTTTAAAATAGGCACCATGTGATATTTGTGACCTGTACACCATCTACATGGTTTCCACATTTTAACCTACTTTAGTGGGCTAAAATCAATAAAGTACTTCCTTTCAAGTCATGCATGGTAAAAGTTAACTTCAAATTTGACAAGTTTATTGCATTTCTGAAAAGTGTTTGCAGAACGTGATTAAAAAAATAATTATAAATTGTGACAAAGATACCAACTTTGTACATTCCAAGTGTAACGGTATATTAACATGTATATTTTATTAAGGTGGCTCGGGACTATTCGACTGCGCATAATTTCACGCATGAATTACAAAAGTATTTGTCGTAAATTCGATATAATTTTTTTTAAATATTTTGATTGATTAGAAATGTTAAATCATTGTAGTTATGTGAATATTAGAATATTTTCGTTATAATCCGTATTTGTTAAAGAGTCAAAATGACATTTCACCCATTTTCACCATTTGTCCGCCAAAATTTGGGTTTTAAGGCAAAATATATTTTTTTCCTTATCGGTGACCTATTTTTTTTTTATTTGCTCATTCTTTGAAGCTATATTTCAGCTTTTTATATTACAGTTTTGGACCAAGCGTCATAGAATGTTTTTTTTTTTTGATAATCCGATAAAATATGTCAACACCTCTAATTTCCCTAACATTTTATTGAAAAATGGTCCCTTCTACATACCTGTTTAAAAGTAAAATTTTGAGCTTAAATGGTCCGTGACCCCCTTTTTTTTCGACCAATTTGATTCAATTTCTTTAAAGAATAAAATAACAAAAATTACGGCACTTCTGAATAGAAACTTTGAATATGCCCCGAGCCACCTTAAATTATCTTTATTCACCTAAAATATCCAGTTATATTTACTGCTGAAGCAAAATCAATTCAACGAGCATCGGCACAATGATAAGAAAAGTAATGTCGATTGAATTTTCCAAGGACCCTTTTTCATCGTTATACGGAAACAAAGTGTGCTATTACGTCCGTCAAATCTGAAATCGATTTTATTTTCACTCAAAATCGTATGTAACATTATGCACATAGGAAAAATAATAGACCCCCGGCGCGATCTCTTTGAAAATTGTATTTTCCTTTTTTAAACAATATGAAACAAGTCTACAGAATATGCTTGCTAACATCCCGTTGGAAACAAAACCAATGTTTAGACCTAGTATTTAATATATATCCGGCCGTAAGCGCATGATCACATGTTAGTCACATGTTTCAGGTATGACCGGAAATTACATGAATGATTAGAACTTAACGACAAAAACAATTTTAATAAAAAAAGGAAATATCTGGACTTCTGTTTCTTGTGAAATGTAACGCATAACGATTACGTCATTTTCTAACTTAATTATTACTAAGAACAAAACTAGAATGTAAATCATCTCTGATTTACCTGTTTGAACATCTCGCGAGAGTTCATATTTGCATATTGTTGTAAAGAATTTTTTTACAACAAAGCAGATTACACCATCTAAAATTTGTGTTACGAAATCTGAAACCAAAGTAACGCTAGTGTTCTTACACCTGCTACAGAAATACTTATAGTTCTCGGCATTTTCTTCTGACTATTCTTATTGGTCGATGTTCTTTATTATTTGAAAGCAAAAGTTACGATTATCTTTAAATTTACCAGAGTTACACACTTGAAGCGAAAATAACGCTAAGAAACGACACAGAAAAGCGGCCGGATAAATTGAAACATTTGTTTATTTCAAATTCTCTCTAGGGGAGAGTAGAAAGCACCTTTATTTTAATAGAAATAATAGCATTTGATGGTGGAGCAACAACTTCTCTCACCAAAATACAATATTTTATCACTTTTCTATCGTTATCGGAAACAGTCCCAATACCAAATTATGGTCCATATATTAAAACATTGTTAGTTTGACAGTATGCACCTTTAGTTCCAATACCCCAACTATTAAAATCTTATCTAGATTAGTATGTTTTGATAGAATTTTGTTTATTTATTTGTAGACACATAAGAAAAATGTATAATATGCAGAATACTTGTCTTTAAATTTTTAGTTGGAAAAAACGTTCATGCAGATCTAGACTAATATGATGCTATGACACACACATGGATTTCTTGTATTTGTAAGGCTTTTAAAAATTTAATGTTGAAAAGACCCCAGTGTTGACATTATATCTTGTTGTATGGTGACACATGTACTTTCTATTTCAAGAAAAAAAGAATCCAACCGGAGGGTTAGTACAGACTAGAAGGAAGTAGGGGCCTTGTACACCTGCTATTCAAATTAATTGTTTATACTCATCAAAGACTTCAATTATTGAAAGTAAGCTATAATTTTGCATTTTAAATTAAATACATGTACCATGGTGTAAAAAGTGGGTCTCATTGGGGTCTAATCGTGACACGGGATTGCCGATTTTTTGTAAGCGTGACATGTGAAGGTCAAATTATTGTGTTGTGAACATGGGAAATGAGGTCTAGTGGGACCCGGGAAATGACAAAATAAGGAGAATTGCTTACGTGCATAGTGTAAGTGGGCTGTGGGAATTATATATTCATCTAACAAAATAGTAAGCATCGGAATATCTAAAAGTATTATTAAATTTGTTTATCAGATGTTGTGTTGATGGGTCTTTGTATTTATAACCAACCAAAGATTAAGGAGTAAAATTTTTTTATTTTTTTCCAATTTAACTACTAATATAAATCCATAGATCTAACAACTGGCATGGCAAATAAGCATACAGAATGACACAATGATTTAAGAAAGACCCAACAATCATGGTTATATGTCTCTAGGGTTCCAAAAAATATAGGAGCCAATGCAATCAGACATACATTGTATTTTTTTCATATTTCTATTTACTTCATATGGACCAAAGTTACAAAATGCAGTCCTGGTAATCAGTTGGGCATCACATAAACAATGATTGACATAAAGATACATTGTTGTGTACGTAACCTTAAATTTTGATATAAATTTGATGTTCTGACTTACACTTTCAAACTGACTTATATCTGGGATAAATAGCTGCCTGTGAATTTTTATTTCTTCAAATATTGTCAAACAAAATCTATTCTTTAAATATAGAATGCAAATTTTCCGTATACTGGATGTTGATTTTACAATGGTGAAATACATATACAAAAATGATATGTAATATCATGTCCGTTTATAAAGCAAGATTAAGTTTCAGGCAGCTTCCATATAAGAAAGTAAAAAAACTCCATTAACTTAATTACATGTATGTTTGGCATTAATCAACACCATCATGCAATTGTTGAACCTGATTAGGAATACACGTCTTACTGTTATAAAAAAGACTTATTCACAGTTCACAAAAGATAAATCTATACACATATAGGACATGTGCAATCATAAAAGAAAGACATACATTTTGACAAAAAATTCTTCACAGTTCTTATGTCATGTATGTTATCAACATGAACTATCCTGATAGCTTGACTTCAGTATTTTTAAGGACTACATGTATATGTTTTTCTTGATCTGTCCCAACATTACCCCAAAAAGTAAGGCATTCTTATATTACATTGTAATACACGTGTAGCTTTTAAAAAAAAGTTTATTTTGGAATTGCTATACACTTAATAATTGATAGACATATATTTGTTTGTATGGCCCCGCAAGGAAGTTGTCCGTGCCATATAGTTTTACCCTTGTCCGAAATTCCGTCAGCTCGGCACAACACAAGTAAATACAATTTAAAAAAACAACTGTTCTGAGAGTCGGGTATGTCTGATTCCTGCATGTCTCTGGACTTTCCTATAATTAATTGTCCACTCAAATTCATACTAGTGCCTTAAATTTAATAATCATGGCCTTAAATATAAGTTTATCATGTTTTAAATAGATCAAATCTATAAAAATAGCCCCACTTGTCCATCAGTGTTTCTGCTAATTTTTTTTAAACAGAAGGGATTTATTGTTAGGAGATATAGCAAGTTTGGTTCTGATCTCATTGTGATTCTTGTTAACCACTGTTTGTAATCTAATATAGTGTTGTTCCATTTTCGCCTGTATTGAGGTATTATCAGGACACCGCTCACATTTTTCCTTTGCTTCAATGTATAGCTTTACATCAGATATTTCGCCTAGCAACATTTTAATTTTGTCCAGTTCTGTCATTCTTCTTTTTTTAGCTCACGTGGCCCGAAGGGCCAAAGTGAGCTTATGCCATCAATTGGCGTCCGTCGTCGTCCGTCGTCTGTTGTCGTCTGTCGTCGTAAACTATTTCAAGAATCTTCTCCTCTGAAACTACTAGGCCAAATACTTCCAAACTTTAACTGAATGTTCCTTAGGGTATCTAGTTTATAAATTGTATCCGAAGTTTTGATCTATCAACAAACATGGTCGCCATTGCTAAAAATAGAACATAGGGGTCAAATGCAGTTTTTGGCTTATAACTCAAAAACCAAAGCATTTAGAGCAAATCTGACGGGGTAAAATTGATAATCAGGTCAAGATCTATCTGCCCTGAAATTTTCAGATGAATCGGACAACCCGTTGTTAGGTTGCTGCCCCTGAATTGGAAATTTTTAGGAAATTTTGCTGTTTTTGGTTATTATCATGAATATAATTATAGGTAGAGATAAACTGTAAACAGCAAAAATGTTCAGCAAAGTAAGACCTAAAAATAAGTCAACGTGACTGAAATGGTCAGTTGACCCCTTTAGGAGTTATTGCCCTTTATAGTCAATGTTTAACCATTTTTCATAAATCTTAGTTATCTTTTACAAAAATCTTCTCCTCTAAAACTACTAGGCCAAATTGAACTAAACTTGGCCACAACCATCATTGGGGTATCTAGTTTGAATACTGTGTCCGGTGACCTGGCCAACCAACCAAAATGGCCGCCATGGCTAAAAATAGAACATAGGGGTAAAATGCAGTTTTTGGCTTATGTCTCAAAAACCAAAGCATTTAGAGCAAATCTGACAGGGGTTAAATTGTTTATCAGGTCAAGATCTATCTGCCCTGAAATTTTCAGATGAATTGGACAATCCATTGTTGGATTGCTGCCCCTGAATTGGTAATTTTAAGGAAATTTTGCTGTTTTGGTTATTATCTTGAATATTATTATAGATAGAGATAAACTGTAAACAGCAATCATGTTCAGCAAAGTTAGATTTACAAATAAGTCAACATGACCGAAATGGTCAGTTGACCCCTTTAGGAGTTATTGCCCTTTATAGTCAATTTTTAACCATTTTTCGTAAATCTTAGTAATCTTTTACAAAAATCTTCTCCTCTGTAACTACTGGGCCAAATTAATCCAAACTTGGCCACAATCATCTTTTGGGTATCTAGTTTAAAAAATGAGTCGGGTGACCCGGCCATCCAAACAAGATGGCTGCCACGGCTAAAAGTAGAACATAGGGGTAAAATGTCAAAAACCAAAGCATTAAGATCAAATCTGATTGTGGTTGAATTGTTTATCAAGTCAAAATCTATCTGCCCTGAAATATTCAGATGGATCGGACGACACGTTACTAGGTTGCTGCCCCTGAATTGGTAATTTTAAGGAAATTTTGCAGTTTTTAGCTCACCTTTCCTAAAAGGAAATGTGAGCTTTTCTCATCACTTGGCGTCCGTCGTCGTCGTCTGTCGTCGTTAACAATTTTTCAAACATCTGCTCCTCTGAAACTACTGAATGGATTTGGATGAAACTTAGCATGTTTGTTCCAAAAATAGATTATCCTGCACAAAGTTTGTGCTTCGATTTTTGATCCGTCAAAAACATGGCCGCCGTTACTTAAAATAGAACATAGGGGTCAAATGCAGTTTTTGGCTTATATCTCAAAAACTAAAAAGCATTTAAAGCAAATCTGACATGGGGTTAAATTGTTTATCAGGTCAAGATCTATCTGCACTGAAATTTTCAGATGAATCGGACAACCCATTGTTGGGTTGCTGCCCCTGAATTGGTAATTTTAAGGAAATTTTGCTGTTTTGGTTATTATCTTGAATATTATTATAGATAGAGATAAACTGTAAACAGCAATAATGTTCAGCAAAGTTAGATTTACAATTAAGTCAACATGACCGAAATGGTCAGTTGACCCCTTTAGGAGTTATTGCCCTTTATAGTCAATTTTTAACCATTTTTCGTAAATCTTAGTAATCTTTTACAAAAATCTTCTCCTCTGTAACTACTGGGCCAAATTAATCCAAACTTGGCCACAATCATCTTTTGGGTATCTAGTTTAAAAAATGAGTCGGGTGACCCGGTCATCCAAACAAGATGGCTGCCACGGCTAAAAGTAGAACATAGGGGTAAAATGTCAAAAACCAAAGCATTAAGATCAAATCTGACTGTGGTTGAATTGTTTATCAGGTCAAAATCTATCTGCCCTGAAATATTCAGATGGATCGGACGACACGTTGCTAGGTTGCTGCCCCTGAATTGGTAATTTTAAGGAAATTTTGCAGTTTTTAGCTCACCATTCCTAAAAGGAAATGTGAGCTTTTCTCATCACTTGGCGTCCGTCGTCGTCGTCTGTCGTCGTTAACAATTTTTCAAACATCTGCTCCTCTGAAACTACTGAATGGATTTGGATGAAACTTAGCATGTTTGTTCCAAAAATAGATTATCCTGCACAAAGTTTGTGCTTCGATTTTTGATCCGTCAAAAACATGGCCGCCGTTACTTAAAATAGAACATAGGGGTCAAATGCAGTTTTTGGCTTATATCTCAAAAACTAAAAAGCATTTAAAGCAAATCTGACATGGGGTTAAATTGTTTATCAGGTCAAGATCTATCTGCACTGAAATTTTTAGATGAATCGGACAACCCATTGTTGGGTTGCTGCCCCTGAATTGGTAATTTTAAGGAAATTTTGCTGTTTTGGTTATTATCTTGAATATTATTATAGATAGAGATAAACTGTAAACAGCAATAATGTTCAGCAAAGTTAGATTTACAAATAAGTCAACATGACCGAAATGGTCAGTTGACCCCTTTAGGAGTTATTGCCCTTTATAGTCAATTTTTAACCCTTTTTCGTAAATCTTAGTAATCTTTTACAAAAATCTTCTCCTCTGTAACTACTGGGCCAAATTAATCCAAACTTGGCCACAATCATCTTTTGGGTATGTAGTTTAAAAAATGAGTCGGGTGACCCGGCCATCCAAACAAGATGGCTGCCACGGCTAAAAGTAGAACATAGGGGTAAAATGTCAAAAACCAAAGCATTAAGATCAAATCTGACTGTGGTTGAATTGTTTATCAGGTCAAAATCTATCTGCCCTGAAATATTCAGATGGATCGGACGACACGTTGCTAGGTTGCTGCCCCTGAATTGGTAATTTTAAGGAAATTTTGCAGTTTTTAGCTCACCTTTCCTAAAAGGAAATGTGAGCTTTTCTCATCACTTGGCGTCCGTCGTCGTCGTCTGTCGTCGTTAACAATTTTTCAAACATCTGCTCCTCTGAAACTACTGAATGGATTTGGATGAAACTTAGCATGTTTGTTCCAAAAATAGATTATCCTGCACAAAGTTTGTGCTTCGATTTTTGATCCGTCAAAAACATGGCCGCCGTTACTTAAAATAGAACATAGGGGTCAAATGCAGTTTTTGGCTTATATCTCAAAAACTAAAGCATTTAAAGCAAATCTGACATGGGGTAAAATGTTCATTAGGTCAAGATCTATCAGCCCTGAAATTTTCAGATGAATCAAACAACCCATTGTTGGGTTGCTGCCCCTTAATTGGTAATTTTAAGGAAATTTTGCAGTTTTTGGTCATTATCTTGAATATTATTATAGATAAAGATAAACTGTAAACAGCAAAAATGATCAGCAAAGTTAGATCTACAAATAAGTTAATATGACCAAAATTGTCAATTGACCCCTTAAGGGGTTTTTGTCCTTAAATGACAATTTTTAACAATTTGTTCATCATATTTGCTAACTTTAAAAAATCTTCTCCTCTAAAACTACTCAACCAAATTCAACCAAACTTCATTTGAATGATCAGTAGGGTGTATAAAATAAAGTTTGTGTTTTATTTTCTATTTCGTCAAAAAACATGGCCGAAGGCATTGTTTACCAGGTGAGCGATTCAGGCCCTTGAGAGCCTCTTGTCTAAAAGATAACAAATATCAAGTAATTCCCAGAGTTATCGATCTTTTGTGGATTGATGTGAAACTTTTGACATAAATCAATTTAAGGCTTTGGCTATAAGAGAACCCTTATTTTCTATTCAAGAAAACAATATTATTTCTTATCAGTGATACATGGAAGAGTCCATTGTCAATTAGCAACAAATATGACTGCTAATAAATCTTGAAAAAATATATTTTGGCTTGCCTTCCTGTAGCATCAGCTTAAAAAAATGTACAAAATGAGCACCTTCTTAGAGTCTATAACCATATAGGATTTAACACCTTTTAAGGAATTTATAAGTGTATGAACTTGCAAACAAATAAAAGATTTTTATGATATGTTTGTTGGTAATTGACAAAATGGGGGATGAAATTTGGTATCTTGTGAAAAAAAAAACTAGAAATAGTTGCCTATCATTGAAAGGAAATGTTGGTGATTATTATTTAAACACCAAGTGAATACATATTTTAACGTTAAAGCTTATTTCCTACTGCTTGTAGCCTAAAGGTTTGGTTGACTTGCTCTGTTTGTATAAACATAAGCTCAAGCATTGTTATTAAGATTTACATCTGCAAACAATAAAGACCGGCAAAGTTAAACCTATATATATATTATATTTAAATTTGATTTAATGTTATCCCAATTACAATTGTAGAATAAGCAAGCTAACCAAAATCCTACTCTACAATTATTTGGAAATTAGCTGTAAGTACAATTATTTTATTAACAAAAGGTGGGTTTGTGTTTCTATCACCAACATCTTTGTTAAGATTGGCTACCAGAAGTAGCTATATATGTAGTCTGTCTACTATTTAAGACTGATTTCGAGAATCAATCAGGTATATAACCTTAAAACCATCATAAATGGAATGGTTATAGTTAAGTTTATTTATTACTTTAAATAATTACCTCTAGAAAACCTTACAGACTGCACATAAGATAGCATTCTTTCCATCTTGTTAACATTTTGTAATTTCTGCACATTCTGTATAGATAGCCCATGTTGTCTTGCTGCAAAAGAAAAATTCTGGTAAATATGTGCATAACATAGAAAACATTATTATATGAAAGCAAAATTCATGTAGTTGTTAAATAATTATCTTATCACTGTTATTTTGATGCACTATTTAGACAAGAACTTAATAAGTGTATGACTCTTTGAAAAAGGTCAACAATGTTGAGATTAATTTTGGGGTTATCGTCCTAACTATTCAGGAAAAAAAGAGCAAAGAACAAGTAATTTTGATGTTTAGGACAATGTGTATACAAGGGTACGGCTCTCTGTGAAATCAATATTCAAAAGAAAGATTGGGATTGATTTAAGGAGTTTTTGTCCAAACCATTTAAGAATAATAGACTAAAGTGCGTATTGTTATGCGTTTACTTTTCTACATTGGTCAGAGGTATAGGGAAAGGGTTGAGATCTCATAAACATGTATAACCCTGCCGCAGTTTAGTAAGACATCCATTATCACTGAACTAGTTTACATATTTTTAAGGGGCCAGCTGAAGGACACCTCCGGGTGCGGAAGTTTCTCCCTACATTGAAGACTCATTCGTGACCTTCGGCTGATATCTGCTCTATGGTCAGCTTGTTGTCATTTTAACACATTCCCCATTTCCTTTCTCAAATTTATTTTAAGCAAGGACAGAAAAAACTTGGTTTCTTGACATTGATTGGAGTATACATGCACTGTTAGTCTATGGATATCTTTAAATGGTACCTCAAGGCTCCATATGAAGGTTTAAATGGATTTTCTGTGTTATTTCCCTAAAATTTACCTGTTTCATTCTCCACAAATAATTTTCTTTTCACTTTTTCAACTGTCAAACAAGGTCTTTTCCTTGGTAAACTAGTATTCTCCTTGTCAGATACATCAACATTTAATTTTATCAGTTTTCTCTTGCTGCCTGTTGATACAGAAGAAGTTAATGTAAACGATATTTCAGTTTGAAAACATAAAACGTAAACATTACAATATTACAGTTTAATTTGGATTGAAAAACTTCAACAAATTCGAAGAAAGTAGTTAATTTTTTTTTAATTGCTTTTTTGTAGAGTCTGCTACTTTTGTTGCAAAAGCAAGTTATAGCAATTCTACATATTTTCATTGGCATCGGCAAAAGTATGGCAAGACCTAGGTTCTTTGGAACTGTTACAATTTCTTTTATTTATGAAATTTGTAGCGGCTTTGTTTTTTAGGGTCGACACTATGGAAAAATATGATAAATAACTTGTAAAATAACGTACACATATTTTGGGGTATGACTATGTCGGAGTGGGCTTGTCGCCATAAAAATTGAAAAAATTGTAAAAACATTAAATTTATTTATTCACAAATAACTTAAGAGCAATTACATTTAATTAACATAATGAAAAATTTATAGTTACCTCGACTATTTCTAGTTTTTCTTGATTTCTCATCCTGTACAAATATCTTATATTTTTCTTTAATCTGAATGTTATTTTTTTCTTGCAACTGGGTATCTAAAATAAAAGTTATCTCATTTATATTTTCAGCTTATTTTCCCGCCATAAAAGCAATGCCATATGCAATTAAAAAGAAATAAGTTGTCAGGTACCTGTTTGAAGTATGAAGACTCTCAAATTTTCTTGATCAGGTATGTTCTTTTTCCTTGACCTCATTCTCATGGTTATGTGACTTCTTAATAAAAGGCTATTTTTTTTTTATTGTCATTCGAAAACTCTATTATTACAGTACTTGCAACCTTAGGCGTTACTGTTTGACGTGAACTTGACTGATCGGTGAATGATCGGTGACGGATGTTTGACTGATCGATGAGTGATCGGTGATCGGTGACCCATAGGATCCGTCAGATAAGTCAAATAACCTATGTCAGAGTTACCCTGACAACTGTCACCAATCGATCAGTAAATTAAATTTATGCACGGATCGGACGGATACGTATATATTTAAAATTCTTATGTAAACCGAACTCGACAGTGTTTACAAACGATGAACGCGGACCTCTACGAAGACACCTTAATTTACACGTTAAATTGTAATAGAATTGGTTGCAATGTAAAAATATCGGAAATTGATGAGACTGTCATTACAAAAGTGAGAGGGTTAGCGCTATAGAACCAGGTTTAATCCACCATTTTCTACATTTGAAAATGCCTGTACCAAGTCAGGAATATGACAGTTCTTGTCCATTCGTTTTTGATGCGTTTTGTTATTTGATTTTGCAATGTGATTATGGACTTTCCCAATTGATCTTCCTCTAAGTTCAGTATTTTTGTGATTTTACTTTTTGCAATAAAAAAGTGAAAATAGTATATATGCTTAGAGCGTTAAATTGTTTGTGTTGATTAATAGTTTTGTATTAAATATTGTTAACATCAGAGACATATAATACATAATTGTATTATATGACTCTGTTAACATAAACTTATTCCTACGAAAATGGTTATTATTGACCGCCATTCGATTTTTGAACTTTCTATAGTTTCGAATAGGTTGTTTTTGCGTGAAATTAAAAGAATGTCAAAGAAATAATATTAAATTTTTTTCGCATTGTTTAGAATTACCAAAATTGTTCTTCTTTTTATCAAAAATGATACTATTTTTTTTTAAATCAGTTATTTTTACCATTTTGAGACAAGTCTTCTAATCAGAATTGAGATATAATAAGAATCAAAATACTTAAACTTTTATTTTTGTGGAATAAGAATGCAGTTATTGATTTATTTTGATACAAATTATTAACCGTCATATGATTTGAGTACTTATTGTACATCAAGATTGGCTGTTCTTCATAAAGTCTGCTTACTTTAAGGAAAAAGATACTAAATTTTTGTACGCGTTGCCTAAAATGCAAATATTTCTTCATTTTACTGAAAATTATTGACCGCCATTAAATTTTTGTACTTTTTATAGTTTAGAATAGTTTTTTACATAAAATTAAAAGAATATCAGAAAAATCATACTAAAATTTTGTTCGCATTGTTTAAATAACCAAAACTATTCTTCTTTTTATCAAAAATGATACTATTTTATTTGAAATCAGTTATTTCTACCACCTTGAGACAAGTCTTCTATTAATCAGAATTGAGATATAATGAGAATTAATATACTTAAACTTTTATTTTTGTGGAATAAGAATGCAGTTATTGATTTATTTTGATACAATTTATTAACCGTCATTTGATTCGAGTACTTTTTGTACATCAAGATTGGCTGTTCTTCATAAAATCTGCTTACTTTAAGGAAAAAAAAACTAAATTTTTGTATGCGTTGCCTAAAATGCAAATATTTCTTCATTTTACTGAAAATTATTGACCGCCATTAAATTTTTGTACTTTTTATAGTTTAGAATAGTTTTTTTTCATAAAATTAAAAGAATATCAGAAAAATCATACTAAAAGGTTGTTTGCATTGTTTATAATAACCAAAACTATTCTTCTTTTTATAAAAAATGATACTATTTTATTTGAAATCAGTTATTTTTACCATTTTCAGACAAGTCTTCTAATCAGAATTGAGATATAATGAGAATCAAAATACTTAAACTTTTATTTTTGTGGAATAAGAATGCAGTTATTGATTTATTTTGATACAAATTATTAACCTTCATTTGATTTTAGTACTTTTTGTACATCAAGATTGGTTGTTCTTCTTAAAATATGCTTACTTTAAGGAAAAAGATACTAAATTTTTGTACGCGTTGCCTAAAATGCAAATATTTCTTCATTTTACTGAAAATTATTGACCGCCATTAAATTTTTGTACTTTTTATAGTTTAGAATAGTTTTTTTTCATAAAATTAAAAGAATATCAGAAAAATCATACTAAAATTTTGTTCGCATTGTTTAAAATAACCAAAACTATTTTTCTTTTTATCAAAAATGATACTATTTTATTTGAAATCAGTTATTTTTACCATCTTGAGACAAGTCTTCTAATCAGAATTGAGATATAATGAGAATTAAAATACTTAAACTTTTATTTTTGTGGAATAAGAATGCAGTTATTGATTTATTTTGATACAAATTATTAACCGTCATATGATTTGAGTACTTTTTGTACATCAAGATTGGCTGTTCTTCATAAAAAATGCTTACTTAAAGGAAAAAGATACTAAATTTTTGTACGCGTTGCCTAAAATTCAAATATTTCTTCATTTTACTGAAAATTATTGACCACCATTAAATTTTTGTACTTTTTATAGTTTAGAATAGTTTTTTTTTAATAAAATTAAAAGAATATCAGAAAAATCATACTAAAATTTTGTTCGCATTGTATAAAATAACCAAAATTATTATTTTTTTACCAAAAATTATACTATTTTATTTGAAATCAGTTTTTTTTACCATCTTGAGACAAGTCTTCTAATCAGAATTGAGATATAATGAAAATTAAAATACTTAAACTTTTATTTTTGTGGAATAAGAATGCAGTTATTGATTTATTTTGATACAATTTATTAACCGTCATATGATTTGAGTACTTTTTGTACATCAAGATTGGTTGTTCTTCATAAAATATGCTTACTTTAAGGAAAAGATACTAAATTTTTGTACGCGTTGCCTAAAATGCAAATACATGTATTTCTTCATTTTACTGAAAATTATTGACCGCCATTAAATTTTTGTACTTTTTATAGTTTAGAATAAATTTTTTTCATAAAATTAAAAGAATATCAGAAAAATCATACTAACATTTTTTTCGCATTGTTTAGAATTACCAAAACTATTCTTCTTTTTATCAAAAATGATACTATTTTATTTGAAATCAGTTATTATTACCATCTTGAGACAAGTCTTCTAATCAGAATTGAGATATAGTGAGAATCAAAATACTTAAACTTTTATTTATGTGGAATAAGAATGCAGTTATTGATTTATCATATGATTTGAGTACTTTTTGTACATCAAGATTGGCTGTTCTTCATAAAATATGCTTACTTCAAGGAAAAAGATACTTAATTTTTGTACGCATTGCCTTAAATGCAAATATTTCTTCATTTTACTGAAAATTATTGACCGCTATTAAATTTTTGTACTTTTTATAGTTTAGAATAGTTTTTTTTTCATAAAATTAAAAGAATATCATAAAAAATCATACTGAAATTTTGTTCGCAATGTATAAAATAACCAAAATTATTATTCTTTTTATCAAAAATGATACTATTTTATTTGAAATCAGTTATTTCTACCATCTTGAGACAAGTCTTCTAATCAGAATTGAGATATATTGAGAATTAAAATACTTAAACTTTTATTTTGTGGAATAAGAATGCAGTTATTGATTTATTTTGATACAAATTATTAACCGTCATATGATTTGAGTACTTTTTGTACATCAAGATTGGCTGTTCTTCATAAAATATGCTTACTTTAAGGAAAAAGATACTAAATTTTGATACACGTTGCCTAAAATGCAAATATTTCTTCATTTTACTGAAAATTATTGACCGCCATTAAATTTTTGTACTTTTTATAGTTTAGAATAGTTTTTTTTTAATAAAATTAAAAGAATATCAGAAAAATCATACTAAAATTTTGTTCGCATTGTTTAAAAATAACCAAAATTATTATTCTTATTATCAAAAATTATACTATTTTATTTGAAATCAGTTATTTTTACCATTTTGAGACAAGTCTTCTAATCAGAATTGAGATATAATAAGAATCAAAATACTTAAACTTTTATTTTTGTGGAATAAGAATGCAGTTATTAATTTATTTTGATACAAATTATTAACCGTCATTTGATTTCAGTACTTTTTATACATCAAGATTGGCTGTTCTTGATAAAATATGCTTACTTTAAGGAAAAAGATACTAAATTTTTGTACGCGTTGCCTAAAATGCAAATATTTCTTCATTTTACTGAAAATTATTGACCGCCATTAAATTTTTGTACTTTTTATAGTTTAGAATAGTTTTTTTTTCATAAAATTAAAAAAATGTCAGAGAAATCGGCTACACGACAACTCGTACTTTCGGCAAGTCGTACTCAACCAACTCGTACCCTATTTTTACCAACTCGTAACCATGTTTTATTTGATATTATTTATCAAGTTTATATGCATAGTTATTGTAACTTTCTTTCGTATATCATTATATAGCAAAATACAAATAAAAAAAACAACTTTCATTGTTAATAAAATTCAATCATAATTGTTTTAAATAAGCTTATAAAATGCTAATAGTTATAATCATTAGTATTCCTTAGAATTGATTGTTTGAAATTGTTTGCACGGCAATTTATTTGATATGCACATTAAAATAATTATGAGTACACAATATGCTAATCAGTGGTCATTAGTGGATAACATACCTACAAAAATAGAATGGATTTGTTAAAAGTAGAATAAACAGAGAGAAGTAAATGAAAACAAAAAATCGGTATAAGTGCGGCACTATGAACATCAAAGGCCGTTGAGTTATACTTAAACAATCACCATCCTCACCGAAAAGAAAATGCATGGCTTAAACGTTGTAAAAACCAAGCTTAGAGAAAAAATATATAAACTATGGTGAAATGTATGATCATCTTCAATTGCAATCATGGTTCGTCCACGTTGTAATGTATGCAAGAAGACTGTTACGATTCGACAAGATGCTCTTCATTGTGACACATGTGACAACTGGCAGCATCGTCTATGTGAAACTGGTGAGTTGATTTATGTTTTACTTGTTTGTAGAAATTAAGCCCACTACCTTAAACATTCTTTAACCATCGTAATTGTGCTGTGTATTTGCAAATAAACAAGGGCCCTTTCCTAAATGTTATCATATCTTTTATCTTGGCTTAATTTTTATTTTAACTTTTATAATAATTGAGGTCAATACGTATATAAATGATAGTAGTATTGTGATGAAATATACATTTTAAAATATAGTGCAAACGTACATGCAGAAATATTAGATCAGGTGTGAAGTTGTTTTGATAACGGTTAATTAATGGCACGCTTCGTGTGTGAATAAGGGCCGATTAACTGGTAATCGACATGCTTCAGGTGTGAAACGGTGTGAAACAATGATCAATGATCAATTAATCACCGGCACGCGAACTGCAATAAATAATTTGTGTATTAAGGTTTATGTTTAAAGGCTGTGGATTTTCTATAAAAATCTTGATTTATTTGCCACAAAGTCCTCTTTTTCTATTCAATTCAATGGCACAGTAAGTAAGCATAGAATTGTTAGTAAAATTGAATTATGAAATAAAATTATGAAATAAAATTATAAAAAATTAAACCAATACATTTTATTTCTTACAGGCATTTCTAAAGAGTTGTATAATCAGCTAGTACAACAGGAAGAAGAGATAGACTTCTATTGCAAAGAATGTGGTTTGCCAGCAGAAGAATCCAGCATCCCTCAGCTACCAGATTTTGAAAGTACACGCTATTCTACTGATGGTGTCCATGAGGCAAGTTTTTCTCTAGAACAGTCTACTGTTAGCACCCATGAGGAAAGTCATTCTCCAAACCATTAAAAAAATATCCACAAGTATAATAGTCCCGGTATAAGATTCGAATAAATGAACTACGATAGGTTATTATTAAGTAAAATATAAATTAATGGATGAAAGAAAGACATTTTAAATTATAGTTCATACTTATATAGACTGATTATAACGTAAAATGATAATACAAACAGGTTCATCAGTTTATGTACATATTTTATATGTCTATTTTTTTTCCAGCCTGCCTACCGTCAGCAAGACTGTATTTTTAAGTATGTCCGCAAGCTCATGGCGTTGCCTTTCCTGCCAGCAGATCACATCAGACCAGCTTTCAGGCGCCTGAAAGACAATCAGACCGACCCACTTCAGCGTCTTGTTACGTATGTAGAAGACACGTGGATCAAGAGTACCGTTTGGCCCGTGGAATCTTGGACAGTCTTCAGCCAGCCGACACGTACAAACAACGATGTAGAGGGGTGGCATCGCCGCATCAACAAGAAATCATCAGAAGAAAAGAAGCCCTTCTACTTACTGCTTCCAAAACTGAAAGAAGAAGCCGAACTTTTACCCAATCAGCTGAAGATGGTTTCAGAGTGTAAGTTGACACGTCAACAGCGATCTACTTCCAAGTTTCTACAAGCCAAGTATTTCCAGTTGTGGGACCAGTATAGAGACGGGGATTTAACCGCAAGTCAACTTGTCCGAATGTGTGGTTTGTCTGCGGATTAAAAGACATTTCGTTTTCTGAATGAAAACCGCTCAGTGGTTAATTATGTGATTGAACAGTATTGAACATTTATTGAACATGTAAACTTTTTGAGATGAACAGTTATATGAAATGAATTTGATTCAGATAAATCAAATTATTTAATGTATTGTTATTCTTATCTGTTATTGATTATAGTATCTAATAAAAAATATATAAATCTTTTGCAATTTGCTTTATACATGCATGTGCTTTATGGTTTCAAAACTATTAGAAATGCATTCATTATATACATAAAATATACGAAATAAGACATATAAAAAAGAAGATCTCGTATGATTGCTTATGAGACAACTCTTCACTAAAGACCAAAATGACACAGAAATGAACAATTATAGGTAATCGTACAGCCTTCAACCATGAGCAAAACCCACCCATGCCTCATAGTCAGCTATAATGACCAGTAAAACAATTCAAACAGAAAACGAACTGACTGCCATACTTATATAAAAAAAAGAACAAAAAACAAAGTGTTAACACATCAACAAACAACGTGTTTATCGCAATATTCAGTAAAAAATCTCTTCAAATATTCTAAGGATCGAGCACACCTTGACACTTGAGGATTTTTTTTCAGATACAAATCCTATCAGTAGATAAATCAGTAGGTAAATAATAAAATATGAAGCATTATAATGTTAAAAATATTTTCTACTAACACGAAAAAACTAAGACATGTTCAACGCAATGTTCAGTAAAAAATATCCTTTTCATATTCTATGGATCTACCTCAGGGTGCACTGGGATACTTCAGGGAGTTAAAATATCCATATCTACGGATATAAACGTAGAAAACTTATATTATAATGCTAAAAAAATATTGGGTACGACTTAGTAGAAGTACGAGTTGGTAGAAGTACGAGTTGCCGAAAGTACGAGTTGGCTGAGTACGAGTTGCCGAAAGTACGAGTTGACATGTATCCAGAGAAATCATACTAAAATATTATTCGCATCGTTTAAAATAACCAAAACTATTCTTCCTTTTATTGAAAATGATACTATTTTATTTGAAATCAGTTATTTTACCATCTTGAGACAAGTCTTCTAATTAGAATTGAGATATAATGAGACTTAAAATGCTTAAACTTTTATTTTTGTGGAATAAGAATGCAGTTATTGCTTTATTATGATATAAATTATTAACCGCCATATGATTTTATTACTTTTTGTTCATCAGGATTGGTTGTTCTTCATAAATTATGTTTACTCTAAGGAAAAAGATATTATTTTTTTGTACGCGTTGCCAAAATGCAAATATTTCTTCTCATATTGGAAAATTTTGTAATTTCAATTGCAATCAGTTGTTATAAGTGATTTTCATATGATTTTTGTAGAAAATGTGAATTATTCAAGAATAAATCTGCTTAAAATTATTTCTTTCTTTTTAAGGAATGTATTTATGTTTACCACCATTGGATTTTTGTACTTTTTATTGTTTAGTAGTTATTTTTGTAATTTGTTATTTTAAAGGCTTCGATTGTGACGAGAATATAGAAAGTCCATGATTATGATTTTAATTTTATGATGATAAGGATACAAAAATTTAAAATATTGAAAAAAATAGACTACATTTTTCAATAACTGATCCTTTCATTTTGTTTTTCCCGAGTATGTTTGGAAAATAATAAAATCAATTTCGCGTTGTAGACACTCGCCGGGTTTGAAAATATATAACCTAAATAAAACGAAAAAGACCATTATTTAATGATGATATTTTAATTTAGGTTTTATCTGTACATTTCTTTTCATTTCAATTCATAAAACTTTGCTAAATAATTAATAAACAAAATGTATCATTGAACGTTCGATTTTCACGAGTCACCATTTTAATAAAAATTAAACGAAACTAAGATTCCGTAATTTGTATTAGTTCATCATGTGACGTATTAAAGTTCAATCCGTCATCAAGGTCGATCGGTACTATCCGTCCGATCAGTCCGAGCAGTCAATTACTTTTACTATAAGTCTGACGGATTGCTGACGTGAGTTTGACGCGAACTTGACTGATCGGTGACTGATCGATGACCGCTGATTGATCGCTGAAATAGTAACGCATAAGGTTGCAAGTACTGTACAAGATATCTGTACCTTAATGTTACATTAATTTAAACAGCAGAAATGTACACTTACAATTTATGGCATCCTCTTCTGTTTCAGTGCAATTTATCTCCCTTGGAAATTCATGTACAATGCTGTTTCCATAACCCGATCCTGTGTCATCTTCTGAAAAAGTAAAGAAAGAAAATTTATTATCAAAGGTACATGTATATCGTAATATTGAAATATTAAAAGAGAGATAAAAAATATCAAAAGTATACTTTAACTCCAAAAAGCAACAGACAACCCAATGGGAAAACAAATCTTCACAATACACAACATAGAAAAAACACTATGGTAATCTGGACAAAAAAAAAAAGAATATCTGTTTAAACGAAATTATCAAAATTGAAAAATGTAGCCCTTTCATCTGCTTAGTGTCATATGGCTATTTCAAAAGTAAAGTTAATTAAACAAAAATTAAATACCATGTGCATTGCTCAACTTTATATCAGGGCATCTACCATGTCTACTATTCTGTCTTTCTGTTATTATTTCTTCAGGTCCACTTTGAGCTACATCCACTGAAACAAAGAATGCAGATTAAAATCTCTTGCAGGTGAATGTATTTTATATGGCATTTAAAAATAAGAATTAAAGGAGAGAATGGAGGATGATGGATTATAAGACATTTTCCATTACAATCAAATTTTGCAAAGTAAATGCATTATTGTATTGTGTGAAAACATGTTACCAACCAGTTTAATTGATTTGAGTGAAGACAAGGAATCAGTTCTTCTTTTAAAATTTAGAATGGAAATGGGGATTGTGTTAAAGAGACAACCACTCGACCATAGAACAGACAACAGGGGAAGATGACCAATAGGTTGTCAATGCAGGGAGAAATTCCTGCACTCGGAGGTGTCCTTCTGCTGGCCCCTAAACAAACAAATACAAGTTCATTGATAATGAATGTCTTACTCTCAACTCCAAATTATCCACAAGAAACTAGAATAAGTAAAAATAATACAAGACTAATAATGACAAGAGGCTCCTGTTAAATATGTTTCATTGAACTAGTTGTACATGTATCAACATTTTTCATATAGGAGCATTATGTTTTTCGTGCAAAGCATCTGTATGTTGCGCTTCATATTAACTTTTTAGTCAATGTAGTTTTTAAAGAAGTTGAAATCCAATCATCTTAAAACTTAGTACACTTGTTTCATGACATACGATCTTTCTAATTTTAATGCCAATTTAAAGTTATGACCCCAAACTTCAGGTCCACTGAACATAGTGTGTGGGTGTACTATTGACACAGTCTTGTTTTCTCTTATTCACATCAAACTTTGTTAAGAAAAAAGTCTTTTATTTTTTAGACTTTAATTTAAATCAATGTATTATTGTGTTATATTAATTCAAAACAGTAGAAATGTATACTTACAATTTATGGTGTCCTTTACTGTTTCAGTGCAATTTATCTCCCTCGGAAATTCATGTACAATGCTGTTTCCATAACTCGATCCTGTGTCATCTTCTGGAAAAGTAAAGAAAGCAAATTTATTATCAAAGGTACATGTATATCGTAATATTGAAATATTTAAAAAGAGTTAGAAAAAATACCAAAAGGACAATTAAACTCACAAGTTATAATAAAACTGACAACCCAATGAGGAAAATTGAAAAACAATGCGCCAAAAAACTACTCAAACACAACATAGAAACACGCTCTGGAAATCTGGACATTATTATTTTTTGGAATTGATATTGCAAATCATTATAATTAATTAAGGTAGATTTATGGTATACCCCAACTTTGATTGTCCAATCACAGTACCAACTCTGCAAATTTGGGGACCGATTTGCAATTTAATGGTTAGATGGCTTAATTATATAAAGAAAACTTGGTGATTTTTTGTATATATATTATGCCAAATATTTAAACTCATATCATTTTAGTTTGTTTTAAGAATCATTTTTTCAAAGGAGTCTTTTAAGGGGAGATAACTCTTTTAGTAAAAAAAATATATTTGACTAATAGGTATTTTTTTTTTACTTGTAGCAAAAATATGCGACCACTACAAAAGTACAGTTAATTGGGGAAAAAAATAAATACCATGTGTATTGCTCAACTTTATATCAGGGCATCTTCTATTCTGTCTTTCTGTTATTATTGCTTCAGGTCCACTTTGAGCTTCATCCACTGAAACAAAGAATGAAGATTGAAGTCTTGCAGGTGAATGTATTTAACATGGCATTTGAAAATAAGATTTAATGGAGAGAATTTATTAATAACTTTCTTAAACTATCCTGGATTTCTACCAAACTTGGACAGTTCATTTCTGTTTTTAGCTCACCTGGCCCAGTGAGCTTTTCCCATTACTTTGCGTCCGTCGTCGTCGTCCGGCGTCGTTAACTTTTACAAAAATTTTCTCCTCTGAAACTAATGGGCCAAATTAAACCAAACTTGGCCACAATCATCATTGGGGTATCTAGTTTAAAAAATGTGTCCGGTGACCCGGCCAACCAACCAAGATGGCCGTCATGGCTAAAAATAGAACATAGGGGTAAAATGCAGTTTTTGGCTTATAACTCAAAAATCAAAGCATTTAGAGCAAATCTGACATGGGGGTAAAATTGTTTATCAGGTCAAGATCTATCTGCCCTGAAATTTTCAGACAAATCGGACAACCCGTTGTTGGGTTGCTGCCCCTGAATTAGTAATTTTATGGAAATTTTGCAGTTTTTGCTTATAATCTTGAATTTTATTATAGATAGAGATAAAATGTAAACAGCAATAATGTTCAGCAAAGTAAGATTTACAAATAAGTCAACATGACCGAAATGGTCAATTGGCCACTTTAGGAGTTATTGCCCTTTATAGTCAATTTTTAACCATTTTTCGTAAATCTTAGTAATCTTTTACAAAAATCTTCTCCTCTGAAACTACTGGGCCAATTTAATCCAAACTTGGCCACAATCATCATTGGGGTATCTAGTTCAAAAAATGTGTGGCGTAACCCTGCCAACCAACCAAGATGGCCGCCATGGCTAAAATAGAACAGAGGGGTAAAATGTAGATTTTGGCTTATAACTCTAAAACCAAAGCATTTAGAGCAAATCTGACATGGGGGTTAAATAAATCTATTAGGTCAAAATCTATCTGCCCTGAAATTTTCGGACAAATCGAATAACCTGTTGTTGGGTTGCTGCCCCTGAATTAGTAATTTTAAGGAAATTTTGCAGTTTTTGCTTATTATCTTGAATATTATTATAGATAGAGATAAACTGTAAACAGCAATAATGTTCAGCAAAGTAAGATCTACAAATAAGTCAACATGACCAAAATTATCAGTTGACCAATTAAGGAGTAATTGCCCTTTATAGTCAATTTTTAACCATTTTTCTAAAATTTTAGTATTCTTTTAAAAAATCTTCTCCTCTGAAACTACTGGGCCAAATTAAAACTTGGTCACAATCATCATTTGGGTATCTAGTTTTAAAAATGTGTGGCGTGACCCTGCCAACCAACCAAGATGGCCGCCATGGCTAAAAATAATACATAGGGGCGAAATGTAGATTTTGGCTTATATCTCTGAAACCAAAGCATTTAGAGCAAATCTGACAAGGGATTAATTATTTATCAGGTCAACATCTATCTGCCCTGAAATTTTCAGACAAAACAGACAACATGTTGTTGGGTTGCGGTCCCAGAATTGGTAATTTTATGGAAATTTTGCAGTTTTTGGTTATTATCTTGAATATTATAATAGATAGAGAGAGATAAACTGTAAACAGCAATAATGTTCAGCAAAGTAAGATCTACAAATAAGTCAACATGACCAAAATTGTCAGGTTACCCCTTAAGGAGTTATTGCCCTTTATAGTCATTTTTTCACAATTTTCATGAATTTTTGTAAATTTTTGTAAATTTTTAGAATATATTTTCCACTGTTATTACTGGGCCAAGTTCATTATAGATAGAGATAATTGTAGCAAGAAGAATGTCCAGTAAACTAAGATCTACAAACACATCATAATCACCAAAACACAATTTTGTCATGAAGTTATCTGTGTGGTTTAATATTGTCATAGACCAAGGTGAGCGACACAGGCTCTTGAGAGCCTCTAGTTTACTACTAATATAAGTTTTCATGCCAAGAAACATTACATTCACTCTGTGGTTATTAAAATTTTAATAACTTTCTTAAACTATCCTGTATTTTTACCAAACTTGAACAGAAGCTTCTTACAATGAAAAGATAGTATCGAGAGGAATATTTTTTTTTCTTTCCCTCATTTATGTTGAATCTTGGATTTACAGCAAAAGTAGGCGAGACACTGGCTTCTGCATAACCTTTGCAATCTTATTTTTTTAGAAAAAACTTAAAAATTTTGTATATTCAACTTTTTATTTAAATTATATATATTATTCTTTAAATCAATCAGTCAGGATTCTACTTCGTCAAAATTCTCCAAATTACGCCAGTTCATTTTCACAATCGTAGAAATGGAAGCCATTGTAGGTATGACGCGCTGCCAATTTTGCTCTTGAAAACCGATAAATTTATCCACATAGCACCATTAAGATCCTTATATGTCAGTTGTGTTTTAAAAAAAACCAAATGTATCTGCTAGCCAATGAGCATCAGTTAATGATCTTGTCTGCATTGATTCAACTTAAAACTATTGTCTGATCAGTTGTCAGGTCAAATTTTTATACGATCGCAAAAATTTTAATTTTTCGTCGTATATTGCTATCACGTTGGCGTCGTCGTCGTCGTCCTGCGTCGTCTTGCGTCGTCGTCACAAGGTTTATGACCATAAAAGGAAGGTTGGGTTTGATTTTGGGAGTTTTGGTCCCAACAGTTTAGGAATAAGGGGCCCAAAAGGGTCCAAAATTGAACTTTGTTTGATTTCATCAAAAATTGAATAATTGGGGTTCTTTGATATACTAAATCTAACTGTGTATGTAGATTCTTAATTTTTGGTCCCGTTTTCAAATTGGTCTACATTAAGGTCCAAAGGGTCCAAAATTAAACTTAGTTTGATTTTAACAAAAATTGAATCCTTGGGGTTCTTTAACATGTTGAATCTAAAAATGTAATTTTTTATTATTGGCCCAGTTTTCAAGTTGGTCCAAATCGGGGTCCAAAATTAAACTTTGTTTGATTTCATCAAAAATTGAATAATTTGGGTTCTTTGATATGCCAAATCTAACTGTGTATGTAGATTCTTAATTTTTGGTCCCGTTTTCAAATTGGTCTACATTAAAGTCCAAAGGGTCCAAAATTAAACTAAATTTGATTTTAACAAAAATTGAATTCTTGGGCTTTTTTTGATATGCTGAATCTAAACATGTACTTAGATTTTTGTTTATGGGCCCAGTTTTCAAGTTGGTTCAAATCAGGATCCAAAATTATTATTTTAAGTATTGTGCAATAGCAAGAAATTTTCAATTGCACAGTATTCAGCAATAGCAGGAAATCTTCAATTGCACAGTATTGTGCAATAGCAAGAAATTTTCAATTGCTCAGTATTGCGCAATATCAAGAAATCTTCAATTGCACAGTATTGTGCAATAGCAAATATTTTCAATTGCACAGTATTGCTCAATAGCCAGAAATATCTAATTGCACAATATTGTGCAATAGCAAGAAATTTTCAATTGATTGGAGTTATCTTTCTTTGTCCAGAATAGTAGTCGAGTCAACTTAAATCATTGTTTTATACAATATACAATATATATTCACTTTTACTACCAACTGATAAATTAAAACAATCTTTACCATTCAGTGATAACAAGCACCTTTTGTTACATTTTAATATTTTATGATGTATTTAAATGAGTAGTTATTGTTGCAAACTCCATTAGAAATTTGAATTGAGATCAGTTTTGGAAAAAAGGGAAAGGGGTATGTGAAAAAAAAAAATGTGGGGGGGGGGGGGGGTTAAATTTTTCTCATTTCAGATTTCATAAATAAAAAGAAAATTTTTTCAAACATTTTTTTGAGAGGATTAATATTCAACAGCAAAGTGAATTGCTCAAAGGCAAAAATATTTTAAGTTCATTAGACCACATTCATTCTGTGTCAGAAACCTATGCTGTGTCAACTATTTAATCACAATCCAAATTAAGAGCTGTTTCCAGCTTGAATGTTGTGTCCATACTTACCCAACCGTTCAGGGTTCAACCTCTGCGGTCGTATAAAGCTGCGCCCTGCGGAGCATCTGGTTGAAAATTCTTAAACATTGAAAAAAAAAAATCTTATTAAATATTTCGTGGAATGGCATACAAAAAATTTTCAGTGGTTGAAGATTATAAACCCTAGTTATCATGCACAAAAAAAATAGTTTTTTTCAAAGATATGCATTTTCATTATCCAACTTAAAAGACTGTCATCAAGAACTTTTAGTAAAAAGAAATAGCTATTCAAACACACCTACTCTGTTTTGTGATTCATTAGATAGGTACTTCACTTGCAATGTATTATTGTGTTATTTTAATTCAAAACAATAAGAAATGTATAATTACAATTTATAGTGTCTTCTGTTTCAGTGCAATTTATCTCCCTCGGAAATTCATATACAATGCTGTTTTCAACACTCGATCCTGTGTTGTCTTCTGAAAAAGTAAAGAAAGCAAATTCATCATCACAGGTAAGTCAGTTTAGGGGAGGTTATATCTCTAATACATATTTAAGCCCAGCTACATTCTTTATGTGTCTGTCCCAAGTGAGCAGTCTGTAGTTCAGTTGTTGTTGGTTCATATGCATCATATTTATTTTTTCATAAGTTTTTTTTTAAGCCTTTATATCTGACTATCTGGTATATTTTTCTTTATTTGACCTTTGGAAATCATACCACATCTCTTTATTGTTATATAAAAACAAGAATGGGTCCATAGAACACGGATGTCCTACGTTTCTGAAATTAGGGTTAACAATCTAATTTGAAAGTAGAATTTGAAATTAGAATAAGAAAGATCATATCATACATTTTTCATAGGTAACATGTCACAGACATGTGTTTCTAATTCTCCTGAACACCCTTTATTTAATACTAAAGAGTTTTTTAGGGATCCCCATGCAAACTTTTATATTTTTCAATTTCATAGA
The DNA here is from genome assembly GCF_965363235.1 of Mytilus galloprovincialis. Taxonomy (NCBI): domain Eukaryota; kingdom Metazoa; phylum Mollusca; class Bivalvia; order Mytilida; family Mytilidae; genus Mytilus; species Mytilus galloprovincialis. Next base: position 70,142,094 of record NC_134842.1, on the reverse strand, counting down.
TCATGCCATTTCCTGTTTGTTACAGACCATTCTGCAGTGTTTGAAGAAGAAAAAAACATACCTTGTGTTTTTTATTTTAGTGAAATTACTCCTGTGTATATTAATCTTTTTACCAAATGATATTGTGTTTAATTGGCATTTTAGCAATGATAAGATTAAAAATGTAATAATATCATTAGTTTTTAAGAAGGTATACCTCACTAAGGCAGCAATCTAACTTAAAAAAAACAATAACTTAATATTTAAAATCCCTTTACTGTACAGTCCAACAGTAACCCTACCTATAAAAGTCGAGCGAGTCCTATTATTAAAATATCTTCTGACCAGAGCTCTTAACTTTCAAGGAGAATTTTTTTCTAATTCATTACAGATTTTCAATCTGGAATACTAGGAAAGAAAACAACAATTAATTTGTGTTGTTATAAAAATTGATAATTTGGCCATATATAAATAAGAAGACTATATATATAGACATTTGAATGGATTGCCTGAATTTTTTTCAAGGTCCAGGTTTGTGTTCAGCACTGATGTTATTTTTCCATTGACATCATAGATTTTTATTTTCATGCAAGGTACTGCAAACTTGTTAGTTGTTACTTTGTCTATGATATTTTTCCATTTTTCATCTAAATATGCATACTCTTTTTTCAGATTAGATGTACTGAAATGATGTAAATTAGGTCCACAGTCTTGTGAATGATTTTCATGTGGGCCATCTAAAAATTTAACATGACCTTCTGATATCTTCCACCATACATTGATACCAACTACAAGAAAATCAGAAATTCTTTGACAGTGTGCCTGTATTAGACGGTGTCTGGAAGCAATAAACTGACCGGGAATGATAGAGTTTCCTCTAGGAGGAAGCAAACGAGATTGCTGGCTGATGGCTAAATCCTGATGTTCAAAAGAATCAATTTGGTCTTCACTGTCCTGCTTTGCTAAAAATCTCAAGACACAGTTATCAACAACATATTTGGCTTGTCGGTTACTGGTTCTGACAGAGATAGATCTAAGATCTCCAAATGTCCTTTCCTGGTTTTCTGGAAGAAGGGACCTAAAGCAAAATAGTCGATACATTTCAGGAAAATGAACTGTGAAACTGTGGAAGTGTGAGCCATAAAATCTTCCTTTTGTAAGTTTTTTAGGGTTGATGATGACATATTTGATCAAAATGGCAAAGAGAAAGCATTGGTTATATAATCTTAAAACCTGCTTTTGTGTCCTTTCATTTGAACGACTGTAACAAATGGTAATGATTTCTACAAGGCTGTTGCAGATTGTCAGGATGTCAGCATTAACAAGACCATTTTCGTAATTCATATTAGTGAAGTGAGCTCGCTTGATAGCGTACAGGCGTGCATTGCTGGCTTTCAATTCATTTTTGTCACCCACAGTAACTTCAAAGAACCTCAGATATTCTTTTTGAATGTTGTCATCAAGGTGGTATGGCAATTCAGTTATCAAGTTTTGAACAACATTCACAATGTCGTGAAGTGGCTCACAGTTGGAAATTTTGTATTGTTCTAAATTTTCGGTGGTACATGTATTTGTCTCAAAATTGGGACAAAACAAGGCAGGTGGTCTCTGTATTCCATGTAGTGTCTCTGTGAGAAGTGTTTTCAGTTCAGGTTTTTTTAAGTTGTAAATATCAAGGTTTCTGTAATCTAGCTCATCAGTAAGGGTTTCCTTGGTTAAATTTACCAAGCGGTTGATGTTGTTCTGCATGTTGAAAGTTTTCCACAGAGTACCACCATTAAAAAGATCAAGATGTTGCTGTAAAGATTGAGTTTTCTGGATAAAAGCCGCTTCAAAATTTGAGTGGTTCACTGCAGCTAAGCCACAGATACATCGGTAATTGCCTCCCCTTTGCTGCCCACACTCAAATTGTCGGGCAGGATTGTCCCCAGTGAAAATCCTGACTGTGTCATAAACCTTTAAACCATCGGGAGCAATTGATGGAGTGCTTAGATCTTTAAGGTCCTCCACCCTTGTAGTACTGTATGACATCTGGTCAAAATCGCTACTCTTTGACTGACCAAATATGTAGAGCTTTGGCTTTTCAACAATGCTTTGTACATCAATAGCTTTTTGATCAGGGTATTTTTCAGTGTATTCCTCATTTGTAAGATAAATATTTTCATCGAACAAACAAGAAATCATTATCAAAAAGTATGGCCTACTCAATATGCCAGAATGGTCATGCCACAATTTCAAATGACGATGGATGGTGTTGGCAGACGCCCTGAAAAAACCCATTTCAGACTGTTCATTTGTCAGCTTCTGACATAACTGGTGTAGGGGAAATTTTCTGCCATAAACTGTCACAATCTTTTCTACCAATTCACCATTGGTCATGTTGGTTGTTATATTATTTGATTTAAAGACTTTAGGAGCAACTGCTTTGATTTAAAGACTTTAGGAGCAACTGCTTTGATTTAAAGACTTTAGGAGCAACTGTAACACCTATATCCAAGTCGCCAGTCTGTAATAGTTCCCTTACTTCTTTCTTAAGTTTTTTGGCTGGTCTTGGTGTTGGTGTTGATAGACGTTTACATAATATGTGTTTAGCCCTACAAACTCGCCTAAAGTAATCCCTGCCACTTATTCTTTTTGTATCATTAAATTTGTTAACTTCAACTCCTTGAGATTTGGCAAATTGGTATAAAACCTGACCTGCATTGAGTGGAAATTTATGATAAGAGTTTTTGACCTCATATTTTCTGGATAATTCGGTCCAGTTTATGTTTGATTTAGCAGGAAGTGATTTGATTTCATTAATGAACTTCTTCTTGTCGAATTCATAATTGTTTATGTTTCCTATAAATTTGTTAACACTGGTATTTCTGTCATGACAGTGAACACGAATTTTCACCTCGTACTCATCTTTGAGATTTTTAAAATATTCGTAAATCCTCTCTGTTCCTATAAGTTCATGTTTTTGTGCACTTGTACAATCCACTTTTGAAATTGTTTCAACACGTAAAACTTTGCGTGTTCTGGCACCAAGGCAAACGACGTCTGTGTACATAGAGTTTTTTCTGGTACCATATGCATGTCTTGCATCAGTTACAATATCGATACCTTCTTGAAGTTCTTCATAGGATGCGATTTCCTCCAAAAGAGCAGTTTCATTTGACTCTTTCACCAGCTGTGACACTACCGGGGCATATTTCTGGAAAATACTATTCAGCGTAGTCTCCCCAATAGTACCAATGTTAGATTCCTGACAAAATCTGGAATATTGGTTTGGTAGGATTCCTGACACATAAAATCCATGAGACATTCTTAAATTACATAGATATTTGTCTCCCATATACGGTGAGCTTGACCAGAGTAGTTCATGTTTTTCCTCACATTTAAGTTTGCATACTCCAACATGACCCTTAATATCAGTTGAGTAAAGATGCAACTGACTTTTACAAACTTTTCCATGGTTTATCACTCTTTTAATAAGGTTCTCGATTGATGTTTCGGCAGTGACAAAAAGTTTCTGAGTTGATGTTTCCTCATTACATGATGTAAAAGAACAGTCCAAAAATGGTACATTGTTTTCCTCAGCCATATGTTGATCTTCATCTTGTTGTGTTATATTGTTTTTAATGTAGAATGTCATAACTTCAAATAACATGTCTTTATTTGTAGTCCTGTTTGGGTTCCCACCACCCATTGCCTTTTTAAAGTCATTGGTCATTTCATATATCAAGTTTTTCTCATCAATAGATCCAGAAGAAAAAAATATTTTTCCTTCAATAGGTTTTGGTTTTTCTTTCCTCATGTCATTCCTTCTTTTAACACTCTCAACTTTATCTTTTAAATATTTTCTTTTTTCTGCAGGTTGAATATTCTCATTCATATTTACGGCAAGTGCTTCCATGATTATGAAAAATTCTATTTCTAAATTTCCCTCCAAAATTTGATAGCTACTGATGTTGGACATTCCAATTTTCACTCAAAGCAGGGGTGAATGAAAATTAAGTTTTATTCTAAAAAAGGAATATATGTTTCTATACTTTTTCGCAAGGGTTTTTGGAAGATATAACTCAATATTTTTGAGATTTTACTTGTATTTGTAATGCAATTATTGAAAAATTCCCCTAAACAAAAATTATATGTGGGTTTCCCCCCACTGTCAAAATGCTAGACTTCACTGTTTATCTGGGATGAACTTGGGGAAACAAGAGCAGAATATAGAAATTTGATAAAATATTGTGTCAATTCAGCAGCTTTTACATTTATCTTAGGTATATAAATCACAATACATAACACTAATGTGTTTCGTGTAAGATTAAAAAAAAACACTTAATTGGACATTAAAAAATTTAACGATCCCCAAACCCCCATCAAAAGTGTGCAAAGTGATACTGGCACACCTAAACTGTTACACATGACATTTTTGAAATCTGCAGTAAAATGGAAAACCAAAATGATCAAAATGTTCTTTCTTTGACTGTAACTGAGGAACAAAAACTTGCTATTCAGGCATTTTTTAGCCACAATAATTGGGATTTTAATGCGGTAGCATCATCAAGTACATCTAACCTTCATTTAGAAGATAATGCAGAAAACAATATTATTACAACTGATGAAATTGAGCACCCTGGTCAAGTGGGTCAGATCAACAAAGTGCTGGAAATGATACCAATGATGAAGATATGTGTCAGGATTGTTTTTGTAGTCCTTGTGTAACACAAAATAGACAAAGTTGGTTAGGTGTAGGACAGAGGGCACATGCCAGAAATAGTGGAATAAGAAAACTAAAATATAAGTTATTCTGGAGAATGATGCAGGATAGAGGAGTATGGAGCAGTCCTCAATATCTCGCGAAGAAATGCAGGCTTTCAAATAGGGATAGGGTTGATGAAACTGTCGTTATCGTCAGGAGAGAGGTTATTCCTGATTGCGTGTTAAATCTGGTGAGGGAATTGTACCCAAACCCTAAATCTAAACCCTATATGGGACATAGATGGTACTAATTCGTTGTATACTTTTCAGCTCACCTGGCCTAAAAGGCCAAGTGAGCTTTTCTCATCACTTGGCGTCCGTCGTCGTCGTCGTCGTCCTCTGTCGTCGTTAACAATTTTTCAAACATCTTCTCCTCTGAAACTACTGAATGGATTTGAATGAAACTTTAAATGATTGTTCCTTAGATTATCCTGCACAAAGTGTGTGCTTCGATTTTTGATCCGTCAAAAAACATGGCCGCCGTTACTTAAAATAGAACATAGGGGTCAAATGCAGTTTTTGGCTTATATCTCAAAAACGGAAGCATTTAGAGCAAATCTGACAAGGGTAAAAATGTTCATTAGGTCAAGATCTCTCAGCCCAAAAATTTTCAGATGAATCAAACAAACCATTGTTGGGTTGCTGCCACTTAATTGGTAATTTTAAGGAAATTTTGCAGTTTTTGGTCATTATCTTGAATATTATTATAGATGAAGATAAACTGTAAACAGCAAAAATGATCAGCAAAGTAAGATCTACAAATAGGTTAATATGACCAAAATTGTCAATTGACCCCTTAAGGGGTAAATGTCCTTTCATGACAATTTTTCACAATTTGTTCATCATATTTGCTAACTTTAAAAAATCTTCTCCTCTGAAACTACTGAATGGATTTGGATGAAACTTAGCATGATAGTTCCTTAGATTATCCTGCACAAAGTGTGTGCTTCGATTTTTGATTCGTCAAAAAACATGGCCGCCCTTACTTTAAATAGTCCAGTCGATTTGTGCAGATTTTTGACAAAATTGCTCAGATAATGGTAAAAGCATGAAATTTGGAATAGTGGTAGTATATGTCATGGACAATATTTTAAGCTATGGACCCACTCTGAAAGTCGAAATTTGCGGAAGAAGCGGCCATTTTAAAATGGCGGCCGTTTGATCTCTATAGATTAATAAAAAAAAATATGAAAATAATATGAGAGAAGATATTGACATGAAACCTGGATAATAGAATAACAGTGCTGATTCCAATTGTCTTGTTGAACAAAGTTTTTTGAAATATTACTCATATTGAATGGCGGCCATTTTGAAAATCTTTGTTTTTTTTAATCCAAAAAAGGTAGTCATTATTTGATGAAAATTAAAAAAAAACCAATGTCGAAGATACACAAATGTATTTGTTTGAGCTATATAAACAGGACGAAAAGCGAGCCTATGAACCCCCTATCCCCCCCCCCCCCCCCCCCCGAATTATTCTTCTGTTTCGTTGAGTGTACAAATTACTTTATATTTTCCGACAATGTACATGTCTCTAATATTGAAAAGTAATCGACATAGTTAAAACGCGACCACGAAGAAGATCATAAAATGAACTGTTACTCTAAAAGTAATATTCGTGCCACCGCTTGTTCAACATAGAATAACAGGAGAATTTTATTTTACAAGTATAAATAAAGCAAGAAAATATTTGTATACCTGTCATTTATAATAGTTGGTTGATTACAGGATAATTCGCTTTGTTGATATTGTTCATTTGAAACAACTTTCAAAAACCTTGATTGCAGACATAATGAATTTCATATAATACAAGTAATTAATGCTATAGGAACATCAACTGCTCAAATGTTCTCAATTGACGTTAACAATATCTAACAAAAATGAAATGTACATCATTTGTCAAACCTCACTCTGTCTATCATGTTCTATCACATTGTCCTCCACATTTACATAGAGTAGTACAACTTAATACTGCCTTTACACATTTGCATTTCCTTAGTAACCGTGTTCACTTTGACTTATCAGTTAAGCGCTTGCTGCAGGTAGTTATTATAAAGTCATTTGGTATTTTCATCAAAGATCACAAGGACTTCATATGTATTGATTTTTTGGTAGCCATTTTGAATGATGTCCATTTTGAAAACATGAATTTCCAATATAAAATTGTTTGCTAATCTTATTTATTAACACTGTTTGCATTCACACTTTTTTTTACTAATATGCATTGGATATTTATAAAATGGTCAGATAAGGCATGCACATGTTTACAAAATAAAGATATCAATATAAGAATTTCTAACTGTTACTTACATGTTTGCCTAAGTAACTTTTAAAAACAGAAATTACGTATATATGATATAATTTATGACCGAACGTTGTTGTTGGAAAAGATCAAAATTGTAGATTTTTAAAACACTGGAGCTAGATTTAGGAAGAACATAAAGGGCGTTTAGACTAGAAGGAATGTGTGAAACGGCAAGAGAGGACATGTGAGGGTTTGCATGCAATGCCAAGCAGATCCAAACAGAACAGACATAGACATTTGAGCTGGCAATCACTCTTTTTGATGCAGGCATACAACGATATTTGGCCTTGAATTGGTTTTCCTTTCGCTCAATTTGAAACAGTTGAATGAGGGTTATGGAACTGCAGAAGCACTCCAGACCGCACAAATCCTGTCAAACAAATTTTCAGACCTCAAAATATTTCATCAGTAAAAGGGAAAACATACTTCTGATGTTGAAGATAAATTGCCAGTTGAAAGAAAACTAGAAGTTACTAGACACTGTTAAGTAATACTAAATCAACACAAACAATGACTACAATGTATTTTTTTCTGTGGTGATGTATCTGAAGATCTCCATGATACTTCGAAATTTAAAAATCGACAAAAATGGGACATGACTGTGCGCCTGTACTACAAGACATATTTCCTTAGCCAAAGTAAGAGCTGGAGATGTCAAATCACCAGTATCCTGCTTGATGATTGATAAAACTTGACAACATAGCAAATAGGCAGAAATATTGTAGATCTTGTAATCTTCAGCACTGAGTCTGGCTAAAAGAACAATGGTTAGTAGTTCAAGTGACAGTCACATACTCTATTGTCGATCCCAATTGTTGATGCTTCATGATGATAGTCAGATACCTCATTAAAAAGAAAGAAAGAAATATCTGCAATCATTGTTCTTGTTGATTCATCACAACTGTGGCTGGTTATTCTACTGGTTTTTTCAATCCGTGACTCATTTTGTTTTTCCTGACTATATATATTAAGATTTGCTTTGACAGGATTAGTACCTTTTGTCTTGTGATTCTCCCATTGCATGGCCTTCATCAACGTGGAACAGTTGTATGCTTACAAAAAATGACTGATTACCAGCTCAAATGTCTATGTTAGCTCTTTTTGTATTTGCTTGTCATTGTAAATCATCACGTGTCCTCTCTTCCCGTTACAGAATTCTTTCCAGTCTATCTATTTATTAGATTTTTTCAGCTCTTGTGATTTTGATACCTACGTATTTTTCCTGTTCAACATACAGTGCTCATATTGTTATATACGCATTTTTTTTTATGGTAAAAAAGTACCTAAACCCTACATGCTAAACTGCAATTAAAAGAATTTACGTAAAACTATTTCTTTAAATACATTTATTTGTTAACATATATACCTTATTTGAGCACTTGGTGAATATATCTTATATGAAAAACAACAGTCATAAATAAATGATTAGCAAAACTAGTCGTAAATGCATATAAAACTTAGTATTAATTAAAAAAAATAATTTAGGATAGCGAATAATAATATATTGCAAATTTACGTTTCCAAAATGGCCACTATTCAAGATGGCCACTAAATACTTCAATAGTCCTCAGTTTATATTCTTTGTCATAAGAAATACGAAAGTTTATCAAAATTAGTTTAGTAACATATTTTTCATATTTTTTCTAAAAAATTTATTGACTTTTTGGACATGACGAACCGCCATTTTGATTTTCTGAATTGGGTCCATAGCTATAAGTGTTAGTTATGACCTCAACTAACACTCTGCAAAGTTTGATGCTTTTACCACAATCTGAGCAATTGTTTCACATTTCGACTAGACTAAAATAGAACATAGGGGTCAAATGCAGTTTTTGGCTTATATCTCAAAAACGAAAGCATTTAGAGCAAATCTGACATGGGGTAAAATGTTCATTAGGTCAAGATCTATCAGCCCTGAAATTTTCAGACGAATCAAACAAACCATTGTTGGGTTGCTGCCACTTAATTGGTAATTTTAAGGAAATTTTGCAGTTTTTGGTCATTATCTTGAATATCATTATAGATAAAGATAAACTGCAAACAGCAAAAATTATCAGCAAAGTAAGATCTACAAATAAGTTAATATGACCAAAATTGTCAATTGACCCCTTAAGGGGTTATTGTCCTTTAATGACAATTTTTTTCACAATTTGTTCATCATATTTGCTAACTTTAAAAAATCTTCTCCTCTAAAACTACTCAACCAAATTCAACCAAACTTCAACTGAATGATCAGTAGGGTGTATAAAATAAAGTTTGTGTTTTATTTTCTATTTTGTCTAAAAACATGGCCGTCATAGCTAAAAATAGAACACAGGGTAAAATGCAGTTTTTGGCTTATATCTAAAAAAACTCCAGCATTTAGAGCAAATAAGACTAGAAGTTAAAATATTTATTAGGACAAGGTCTACCTGTCCTGAAATTTTCAATTTGCAATTTGCAAAAAAAATAATTTGTTGTGCTACTTCCAAAAAATAGAAAATATTCTGACCAGAAAAAAAACCATGTCCCCCTACAAGTTAAATGGTCCATGCCTAACTGTTATTAATGAAATCATTTAACTGTTTTGCTGTTATTAGAGCCCCTTGCCCCTTCTCAGCAGTGGAATAAATCCAAATCATGAATGAAGAAATTCGAAAGAATAACAATTTAATAATGTAACAATAACAATTTTATTGTTAAAATTCTTTTATTGTAACTATAATGTAATAAAAATAACGTCCTGCCGCTCTTCTTGTATGCATATTATATTAGAAGGAAACGTGTATACATGGTAGAACTTGTATTTCTCTCCGGCGCTCTCGGACGCGTCCGGGTTGTTTTTAGTGTGACCGACCGGAAACAGTCTTTCCGTAACTTGATGGTAAGAAATATTACTGCATTCAGCCTTTTGGAAATATTTTCCTTAATATTAGTAAATCTTAGTGTTGTTGTTCGTCTAGCATTGTTGGTATTGTTTCTCCATCGATCTATAAAGACTTTTTGCTTCGATTTTCACCGCTAGTTCTCTTATATTCAGGAAAAATAATTAAAACATTGGAAGCACGCGTGTACGTTATTTTTTGTATATCTCTGTCAGATGTCATTTGGTTTGCATTTCCTGGACAAGACGTTCGCAAATATTATTTTATTAAGAACAATAATTGTTCTTGATAAAATAAGCGTACTCAAGCTCATGAAACAAGTGCTCAGACTATACAGTAATTGGACAAGATTGAGTTCCCACTCAAAAAATGTCCTATCATTTCAACCAAAATCGATGTTTTTAAAAAAAATATTGCCAAGTAACTACTGGCATGGTTCAATATGTTCAATAAGGCATTGTTTACCAGGTGAGCGATTCAGGCTCTTGAGAGCCTCTTGTTTTTATTTCAACGGTAGTGACTAGATTTATTAAACCTTTTTGACCTTGTTTTATTACTTTGCACTCAATGTTTATATACAATTTAACTTATTGGATTAATTTACAAAATGGGTTTTCTGGAAGGAAAGTTTGTGTAATGTTTAAAAGGGATTTAAACAGTGGATATTTCTGCAAATAAGGTAGGTGCTGTCTTTATTATGCATGAACATTATTTACCATGTGCATTTGTTTACAAACAGAATCAGCTGTTGTCAGGCTCCGCCTTCAAAATTCAAATTTGAACTAAAAATCTGTTCACTTCAGATTTTTAAACATGTAATATTTAAAAGATAGAAGGATATTTAATATTTTTTTTCACATAATATGTTGAAAATTCTTGAAAGAACACATGTAACAAAAATCATAATAATTTACAAGTGATATTAAAAGTTATTCATAAAATATTGTCTCTGATTTGAACCCTGTCAATTATTTACAGATTTTAAGAATTCAAGGGATGCAACCCTTTTATACTCAGGTTGCTGGTTTAATTTTTTTGGCCTCTTCTCTGAATCTTTTAGCTAGGTTTTGTTTTGCTTTGGACTTGCTAATTAAAAAAGTTCCCAATCTTTCTCTTTCATATTCACTATATGATTTTGATGATGCTAGAAAGTTTTTTATTTTATTATCTGCATTTAGTAGGTTGGACATTTCTTCTTTTTGTTTTGACAGTACAGATTTTATTTCTTTTTTTTTTCTCCTGAAGTCAACTTTGGTGTTAGTTTATAATTTTTGCAAATTACGTCTGTAAAAATACTTCCTGTTTTCTTTTCTATGTACGGGACAATTGTTTTCACTACTTTAATCATTTTGCCATCATTGTTAGTTTTTGAAGTGTTGCAAACTGTTGTTGTAAGTTCAGTATACACAACAGCCCGTGTGGATTTTGCTTTTTCCACCTGCCCACCGTGGGCAGTCCACCCGTGCCCACTCTAGCTATAATCTCTTTTTTGTAAAAATATTTATTAAAAATGCTTATCTGCTTTTTTCAAGTGATTGTACTTGCAAGTCTTTAGATGGTACAAAAGAAATTGAATGCCCACTCCTACAGGTGGGCAGAGTGGACAAGGTAGAAATTTTGCCCACCCGGTGCTCACTCCCATGGTGGGCCGGTGGAAAAAGCAAAATCCACCCAAGCTGTAGTGTATAATTGATCAATATCCTTTGTTGTTTGTGGTGCACTGGCAGCATGCAGAGACGTGTGGAAGGCATCGGATTTACAATTATTACAATCTTGTTGCTGATGGCCTTTTCTTTCAATTTCACTGAGTTTACATCAATTTTTCAGGTTATATTTTTCAATAAAGAGAGTTTTTTCGCCTGATTTGTTACAATTTTTCCAATATTTTGTCTTTGTAAGATAAATTTGCACCCGAGGGACTCTAGATTTGAACTCGGCTAATGGTTTATACATTTTGGGGTATCTGTTCATTATTACATGGTAATTGTTATATCTTTGAAATACACTTATGCTTTGACTATGGTTAGGCACTGTTGTATAAATTGAGTTTTCTTTAGAATTTTCAACTTGTTTATTGTTCCACCATTTCAGATTATCTGGGTCTTTGGTTGATCTAGCCAAGATCACCTTAGCATAATTACACATATTCATGTTTGCAGGTTATTTGTCCATCAGAAAGATTGTGTCAAGTTTTAAAATGTGTTGTGTCCTCCATGATGATTTCAGCTATTTTTTTGTTTATAGATTATATTTATATATGTATTGAATCTTATAAAAAGAATGTTGTGCATTTTCACAGAAATAAAAATAAAACTGATCAATGGCATTCTTCATGTATTTTATTTCGTTAAACAAGAATTTAGAGGCTAGGAAACATCAATTTGACAGCATATTTTGGAGGAGGAAAAAACAATTTGAACCATTCAGGACTCTTATATTACAATTGTGAAACAAAAATGATGATCAAAATTAAAAAATAAAAATTATAAAAAAAATCTTTAAAAAAGAGCAGCATAAAAGAAGTGCAACATGAACCGACACAACTTTTAAACAGAACTTTACATGAACACTATACATTGTATAAGGGTCTATATTGATAGATTGGTAGTCTTGTCTGTGAACGAAAAATTGTGACAAAGTATTTTGCAGTATTGTATTTATTTCAAAACCATGCAGTTTCATTCTTTTGCAAATGATTTGTTATATTTTCCATACAAGGCATTTGATAGTAAAACTTTGAAGTTGGCAAACATCATTTAAAACAAAAAGTACCAAAGACACGATAAAAATAGTGTTGGAATCTTGGTCACACTTTTTTGGAAAGAAAACTTCAAAAGATATTGGATTTTCTTGGGTACACATTTTCTTTTGTTATTGTGTATTGGCATGTTGACAACAGTAAATGGAATAGTAGAAGTAGGATATTATATTGTAGAAGTAACTCAAATGAGTAACTAAGATTATGAAGACTTCTAGTGAGATGTCAGAAAATATTTGGTTTAATTATCAAGGAGGGTATTCATGATGTGTTGGAAGTGAAAATTAAAAAAAAAAACTGTCAGAAGGGTATATGATTCCAATACTAAATGTCAAATATCTGCTATTGCAAAATACAAGTGAATCACTAACTTATATGGAGAGAATTTACAAGTGGACCATGCAGAGTGTTTTGATTTACACAGGTAGGATAAAAAGAACATATAAAGGTGGGGATCTAGAAAGAAAGAAAAAAATATTGCATGTGGGTTTGGTGGAGAATTCTAAAAAGACACATGTATAAATAATGGATATCTTGATTTGTTTGAATATGTTTTGAACTAAAGAGCTTATAAATAAATATCAGAAACCCGTCTAAATTATATTATATCATAAAAGTTTAAATAATTTTAAAATATTTCATCATAAAAGTTCATGTGTGGCCACTAAGCAATCTGCCAACTTTGCACCAGCATATCAAAACATTAATATAGCTTAGGGAGAGAATCTAACCCTCGTACATGAACTTTTATGCTGTTTTTCTTAATAATTATAAAGACATAAACCCCCCTTTTTTTCTCAAATCAAGATACCCGATTTACATGTCAATATTTTGAGTCTTCGTGGATGAAGGAAAGCAAGGTGTAAAGAATGCCCGATGCCATTTGTCATAAATATTAATCGGCAAGCAAATAAATGACAAATCAGCATTTATAAAAGTAAATCGTTTTACTTCATCAGGGGAAATAATCCAAATAGTCCTGATCAACTGAATGTTTTATTTGTGTAGAAACATTGATATTTGTGTGATTCGCGTATAAAAACGCATTGACCAACAGCAAATCTTTGAAAATATTACAATCTTTCTACAAGAAAACGATAAAGCAAATATTATCTTTACCAATATCAACTGCAGACCCGGCTATATATTTATTATCTGGATTACTACCCATAAATGCTGAAATTGATATAAAAATTATAACTTTACTTGGAAATATTCTATGTTCTGACAAATCAACTGTTGAATGGAAAATAGCAAACCGTCAATTGAAAATTAAATCGTGCAAAAGCAACAGTTGGTTCATAGATGCAAAGAAAATTTGTTTTAAATATCAACTAACAGACCCAGTAGAATTTTTGGATACAATAACAACAAAAGAAACATGGAAAAGAAGCATGGTGAATAAAATTAAAACATACTGGCATAGAAAGATCTTGGATGAGAAAGAACATTTCAATAGCCTACAATATTTATCTCCAATATACAGCCTTGGTCATTGTCATCCGTTGATCAGTATATCTACTTCTGACCCAAAAATAATACAAAAATTGCCACCACGAGTGAAAATTGCAACAGGGGTATACATCCTACAATCACAAAGAGCCAAATATAACTCTAATGCAGTGGACCCAACATGTCAATTATGCAAAAATGGAGAAGAAACATTATCCCATTTCCTGCTTACTTGTGTAACTCTAGACGCTGTAAGAAAACCCATATTGGAAAAAATAGTGAGAACTGCTGGTAGAATTTTCTCTGAGAGCAACAGACTCAATAACATTGAACTACTCCGATTGATTTGCGATCCTTACAACTACTGCAAAAATAACAGTGATCAAATATTTGATAATATATCAAAAATTCTTGAACCTCAATGTAGGAAAATGTTACACCTACTCCATACAACAAGATATAGACTTCTCGGTCTGGATACTAAACAACTCAAAAAGAGGAGGAAAGTTTAAGACTATTAGTTAATTATATATAATTGTATATAATTAAAGTGTTATGTAAGTGACTCAGCATAAGACAGTCCAAATTATCACTTCTTATTTAGATAATTTTAGATTTTAAAATTGCCTATTGCGTATAGTATAAATTGACATTTGTGTATATAATATTCCGGTGGATGGAACCATTATTTGTGTGATAATTATATATATATTCGTGGTGGTGGATGTCACTCCAGCTATAATTGGAGGTGTGCCTTGACTGGCAGAATTTATTATACAGATTACAGATTACAGATTGGCGCACCCCGTTAATGTTCGATTTCCTTTTTAAAACTTTGCACACCCCTTCTAATGATGATGATAATTAACAATATTGCTGTTTCTAATTTTAAAACTTTTGCGATAAGCATTGCAAATATTCAACGACTTCAATGTTTGATGCTTTTTTGGTACAACTTCAGTTTGTTTTTGTAAATAATAAACGAACCTGTTCAATTTTAAACGAAGAAACAGCAAGCATATGAAAGATGAGACTTTAATGAACAAAACACAACTTTATTTTATGAGTTGCGTGTAGGTCTTCGGGGTGCGCCAGGCTGTTTAAGATGGGGGCTCAAAGTACGTGTTTGCATATGCCCCGTTACCATAGGTACGCGATAAACACGCAAAAGTACAGCCGCAAATGAAAGTTCCAATGCTGTATCGCAAGACTGTTCTTATTTTTTCATTCCATTGCTATCCATGAGGAGAATAGGCAAAATTTAATTTCCGTCGTTTTTTTTACTCAAAATTTGACTAATTACCATACTACAGCATTAACCTACCTGTGAAAGATATTTTAATTTTAATGGGATCCTTTGTAATATGGAAATACGGGTTGGGGCCTTGACCTGTCAACGTATATCATATAAAAAAGAAGATGTGGTATGATTACCAATGAGACAACTATCCACAAAAGACCAAAATGACACAGACATTAACAACTATAGGTCACAGTACAGCCTTCAACAATGAGCAAAGCCCATACCGCATAGTCAGCTATAATAGGCCCCGATAAGACAATGTAAAACAATTCAAACGAGAAAACTAACGGCCTTATTTATGTAAAAAAATGAACGAAAAACAAATATGTAACACATAAACAAACGACAACCATTGAATTACAGGCTCCTGACTTGGGACAGGCACATACATAAATAATGTGGCGGAACATGTTGGCGGGATCCCAACCCTCCCCCTAACCTGGGACAGTGGTATAACAGTACAACATAAGAACGAACTATAAAAATCAGTTGAAAAAGGCTTAACTCATCAGATGGACAAAAATACAGGTAGACGTGGCCAGGTACTTATACATCCCGACAAAAAATGACTTAATAAACAGATCTGAGAGTACTCGCAGTTATCTGACAGCTAGTTCAAAGCCACTAACAACTAATAAAAAATCATGCATCTAAGACTAAACAATCAACCCGTACACATCCAACATCCAATGGATTTAGTGTAAAGACGTCATAAACAGCCAGAGAAAAACATGACCTTGTGCAATGCCAAGTTACAGGTATCGACAGATTGTAGATCCATGAATATGTATATATGTATATAACATACTAGTAATATTTAGTTAGCTTTTAATTTACTGATAACAAAATCAATATTTATACCAATAAAACAATATTCAATGATCTTACTACAGTGTTGAATAGGTAACCTTTTAGAATAAGTTTATTTAAAGGAGCGACAAGTTTACATGGATCATTTTTAAATTTCCGTGTACGGTTAACAACATTTCCGTAAAAATGAGGATGTGCTATTTCGGTTGAAATAAGTTTTCTACAGGTACAACCAAACTTCAAAACCAAATCTTTATATCTATGGAAAAATTTAGTATATTTGTATATAATGATACAAAATAATAAACTAACCTTTTGTTTGAACCAGTATTTCTATCTTTCATTAACATGATTTAGAAAGAATCTTACCTGGACTGTTTTCTTGGCCGTGCAATGATGAAATAACCAACCCAACCGCGGGTAGGGCCTTTCGCCTACTTTGTGGGAAAGTGAGGTACATATGTTGGTGTAACAATACTCCAATTTATAAGACGCGTCCGGGTCTGCATACTTAATTGAGCTATTGTTTATTTACAAACTGTTAGAATGGAATGTACCCATGATGCTTTGTATTGTTATTAAATATGTAGTTCAACTGTGTTTCTATCACTCGAAGTCAAACTTGATACATGGTGTCAGATGTGCCTAAAGACGATACAAATCATGGCAATTTAGAAGAAATATAAACATTCCGTCATTTGGAATCAGGGAAGTACCCACAAAAGCAAAACACTGTCCCTAAAACATAGAAATAAACAACACATTCAAGTCCCGCTCAAAACCACGTGCGTTTACTGGGAACAATGGATAAGCTACGGGCACCGGAGAAATTTAATATTGAAGCTAGAAACCTTGCTGATGCGTGGAAAAGATGGAAAGAAGAAGTAGAACTGTACATTGATTTGACAATGGACGCAGAAGATGAGAGAGCGAAAGTTAAAATGTTCCTTTATCTCGTAGGAAACCAAGGTAGAGAAGTTTATGAAACATTAAGGTTCATCATAAGGAATTTAAAAATATGGCCGTGTTTACCCCTCAAAATTTACTATGAGTACAGAGAAAATGGTACATCTAGGAAAGTTTTAAGGCATGGCAGGAACTAGATATATAAAAGTTACATAAAGTATACGTTTCAGATAATTATAAATTTTTCTAGATTTTGCTTTCCAGTTTTTTTCGTTCCTGCAGAAGGTGCCAAAATAAACAAAGTCGGGAAAGAGGTTTGAGAATATCCACTTATATAATACATGTTGTGAGTAGTATTGATTTAAATGGACAATTGACATCTGCAGACAACAGGTGATTTAAACTGTGTAAATGAGTGGACCGTATCAAACGAAACTCGGGTGTTTGTTTATTTTGCTATCTTCTGCAGACTGGAAAAAACTGGACATCAATATCCAGGTAAGTTTTTAATTTTTTGAAATGTATACTTCATATAACTTTTATATATCTAGTTCCTGCCATGCCTTAAAACTTTCCTAGATGTACCAATTTCTCTGTACTCGTAGTAAATTTTGAAGGGTAATCACGGCCATATTTTTAAATTACTTATGATGAACCTTAACGTTTGAACATCCACCAAATGACAGAACATTTATACAGGGTCTTCAAGCATTTGAGAACCATTGCAACCCGAAGAAAAACGAAACTGTGGAAAGATATATGTTCAACATGAGAAACCAACGACCAGATGAAACCTTTGACAAATAGGTATCCAGTTGTTCCGGCCCCAAACCGATCCGGTCCCAAGTCAATCCGGCCCAAAGTCGATCCGGCCCAAGTCGATCCGGCCCACGCCGATCCGTCCCCAAGTCGATCCGGCCCATAATAAAATATGAATTAACTAGATTTTGGAGGAATTTGTCTCAAACTTTAACAGTATAAATAGAATTTGAAAAAAGTGTCCGATCGATGATGGATGACAACAGGTCAGTGAAGTATTGGAGTACCAGTTAATGAACTATTTTAAATCCATACGAAAATTAGTGTTATTGTGTCTGTTTGTATCGCAGTTTCTACATTTTTAAATTATGAAGTTATTTTCCATGATAACTTTTACTTTGAATTTCATGGCAATTTTTATTTTATTCAGTTCACACACAGAATAGCTAAATAAATATTTACAGTCCAATGGACCTATAAAATTTATCGCATAATAATGACTTGTTTAATAAAATCATTAGTCTATAATTGGTTTGTTTATTCAACAGTTGTTTGATGATTGTGAACTAAGGTAATGCCACTAGTAATCACTTAATTCAATCCAATACTTATTAATTAAAGTTACGTAATCTGTTTTTCAACAAGGTCTTTATAGTTTGAATATAATATTTCCATGGTTTGATAAATTTTTGATGCCTTAATGACTGACCTTTGTTAAAACATCAAAAATATATATCTTGATATATATATATATATATATATATATATATATATATATATATATATATATATATATATATATATATCAATTATTGGCGTAAAAGTCAGCATTTCGTGCGTAAAAATGACCACCAAAGTAGGCACGGGGTTTAACTATGCATTTCCCTGCATACTTAAACTGTAGCGATATATTTCTCTATGAAAAACTTATTTGTTCATTGAATTACGGTATTATTTTTAAAGGCTTTTACGTTATCTTCCACATGCACCAAAAATTAGCTCAATTGCGTTTATTTTCGTGAAATGCCGACACTTCGAAATTTCAAAGCGTATATATGATGACCTATGCGCTTGCTTAAAACATATAACTTAAGAGTGCACGGTCTTTAATCATATATATCTCATTTAAACTGATATATATATTGCTTTTTATTTATGGAATAGATAAAGTGTAAAATACTTTAATTTTTGGTTAAATTATATAAAGACAACTTTCTTAGTTAAAAAGATATATTCAATAAACCGATATATACGCCTCGTTAAAAGGGTTTTTTTTTCTAGCAATGAATCTCACGTGATTAAATACGTCACATGTAATGTGAAGGACATTTGATATCATGTACAGTCTGTAGAAAATGAAAGTTATATATTTTGAGATTTACACTATATTACGAGTTTATCAAGGTATGAGAATTCCAAATAGGATTTTATTTGTATTATTTGTTTATTGTCAGTATAATAGATATAATAGATAGGTATTAAATGCATCTAGTTGTTATTTTTGGCTAGATGAGCTCTTGACCTACTTAACGTAATAAATAACAATAGCTTATTTAGCGTAGATTTATCACAGACCCTGGCGGATCTAGAAATTTTCATAAAGTAGGGGCCCTCTCTAGTCATTAGTTAGTGATTCCAAAGCGGCGGATTCAAAAGGGGTAAGATTTTTTGTTTTCCTATATAATCCCCCCTTTTTTGTCCTGGGTTAGGAACTCCTTTTTAAAATGGTTTGATCCGCCTGTGTTACCTTTATAATAGTCAACCAATTTTTCAGAAATAGAACCCTGCGCCCCCTTTAATCTACCTCTGGGCTCTGGGTTATATCTCCAATTGAGGTCATTTTAGAGAAATCAGGTGTACAAACACCAAAGTAGGCACGGGGTTTAAGTATGCATTTCCCCTCTATACATGAACTGTAACGATATATTTTTATATATATATTGCTTTTTATTTATGAAATAGATAAAGTGTAAGATACCTTAATTTTTTGTTTAAATTAAGTACAACTTTCTTAGTTTAAAAAGATATATTAAATAAACCGATATACGCCTCGTTAAAAGGTTTTTTTTATAGCAATGAATCTCACGTGATTAGATACGTTATTACAATGATTTTTATAATTGTTACAATAATGAAACAATAATGACACAAATCATAAACATGAATTTAACTATTTCTTAGATGTTAATCTACAACCAGATCAGAGCCATATACATAAAAAGGCACAATAATATATTTATTAGCTAGATGAGCTGTTGACCTACTTAATGTAATAAATAACAAAAGCTTATTTAGATTTAAATTTATCACAGACCCTGGCGGATCTAGAAATTTTCATAAAGTAGGGGCCCTCTCTAGTCATTCTTCAATGATTCCACAGTGGCGGATTCAAAAGCGGTAAGATTTTGTGTTCCCTATATAATCCCCCCTTTTTTGTCCTGGGTTAGGAACCCCTTTTTAAAATGGCTTGATCCGCCCGTGTTCCCTTTATATTCAACCAATTTTTCCGAAATAGAACCCTGCGCCCCCTTAAATCTACCTCTGGGTTCTGGGTTATATCTCAAATTAAGGTCATATTAGAGAAATCAGGTGTACAAACACCAAAGTAGGCAAGGGGTTTAAGTATGCATTTCCCTCTATACATAAAGCGTAACGATGTATTTTTATATATGTTTTGCTTTTTATTTATGGAATAGATAAAGTGTAAAATACTTTAATTTTTGGTTAAATTATATAAAGACAACTTTCTTAGTTAAAAAGATATATTTAATAAACCGATATATACGCCTCGTTAAAAGGGTTTTTTTTTCTAGCAATGAATCTCACGTGATTAAATACGTCACATGTAATGTGAAGGACATTTGATATCATGTACAGTCTGTAGAAAATGAAAGTTATATATTTTGAGATTTACACTATATTACGAGTTTATCAAGGTATGAGAATTCCAAATAGGATTTTATTTGTATTATTTGTTTATTGTCAGTATAATAGATATAATAGATAGGTATTAAATGCATCTAGTTGTTATTTTTGGCTAGATGAGCTCTTGACCTACTTAACGTAATAAATAACAATAGCTTATTTAGCGTAGATTTATCACAGACCCTGGCGGATCTAGAAATTTTCATAAAGTAGGGGCCCTCTCTAGTCATTAGTTAGTGATTCCAAAGCGGCGGATTCAAAAGGGGTAAGATTTTTTGTTTTCCTATATAATCCCCCCTTTTTTGTCCTGGGTTAGGAACTCCTTTTTAAAATGGTTTGATCCGCCTGTGTTACCTTTATAATAGTCAACCAATTTTTCAGAAATAGAACCCTGCGCCCCCTTTAATCTACCTCTGGGCTCTGGGTTATATCTCCAATTGAGGTCATTTTAGAGAAATCAGGTGTACAAACACCAAAGTAGGCACGGGGTTTAAGTATGCATTTCCCCTCTATACATGAACTGTAACGATATATTTTTATATATATATTGCTTTTTATTTATGAAATAGATAAAGTGTAAGATACCTTAATTTTTTGTTTAAATTAAGTACAACTTTCTTAGTTTAAAAAGATATATTAAATAAACCGATATACGCCTCGTTAAAAGGTTTTTTTTATAGCAATGAATCTCACGTGATTAAATACGTTATTACAATGATTTTTATAATTGTTACAATAATGAAACAATAATGACACAAATCATAAACATGAATTTAACTATTTTTTAGATGTTAATCTACAACCAGATCAGAGCCATATACATAAAAAGGCACAATAATATATTTATTAGCTAGATGAGCTGTTGACCTACTTAATGTAATAAATAACAAAAGCTTATTTAGATTTAAATTTATCACAGACCCTGGTGGATCTAGAAATTTTCATAAAGTAGGGGCCCTCTCTAGTCATTCTTCAATGATTCCACAGTGGCGGATTCAAAAGCGGTAAGATTTTGTGTTCCCTATATAATCCCCCCTTTTTTGTCCTGGGTTAGGAACCCCTTTTTAAAATGGCTTGATCCGCCCGTGTTCCCTTTATATTCAACCAATTTTTCCGAAATAGAACCCTGCGCCCCCTTAAATCTACCTCTGGGTTCTGGGTTATATCTCAAATTAAGGTCATATTAGAGAAATCAGGTGTACAAACACCAAAGTAGGCAAGGGGTTTAAGTATGCATTTCCCTCTATACATAAAGCGTAACGATGTATTTTTATATATGTTTTGCTTTTTATTTATGAAATAGATAAAGTGTAAGATACCTTAATTTTTTGTTTAAATTAAGTAAAACCAACTTTCTTAGTTTAAAAAGATATATTTAATAAACCGATATACGCCTCGTTAAAAGGTTTTTTTTTATAGAAATGAATCTCACGTGATTAAATACGTTATTACAATGATTTTTATAATTGTTACAATAATGAAACAATAATGACACAAATCATAAACATGAATTTAACTATTTTTTAGATGTTAATCTACAACCAGATCAGAGCCATATACATAAAAAGGCACAACAATATATTTATTAGCTAGATGAGCTGTTGACCTACTTAATGTAATAAATAACAAAAGCTTATTTAGATTTAAATTTATTACAGACCCTGGTGGATCTAGAAATTTTCATAAAGTAGGGGCCTTCTCTAGTCATTCTTCAATGATTCCACAGTGGCGGATTCAAAAGCGGTAAGATTTTGTGTTCCCTATATAATCCCCCCTTTTTTGTCCTGGGTTAGGAACCCCTTTTTAAAATGGCTTGATCCGCCTGTGTTCCCTTTATATTCAACCAATTTTTCCGAAATAGAACCCTGCGCCCCCTTAAATCTACCTCTGGGTTCTGGGTTATATCTCAAATTAAGGTCATATTAGAGAAATCAGGTGTACAAACACCATAGT
The DNA here is from genome assembly GCF_965363235.1 of Mytilus galloprovincialis. NCBI lineage: Eukaryota > Metazoa > Mollusca > Bivalvia > Mytilida > Mytilidae > Mytilus > Mytilus galloprovincialis. Next base: position 70,119,334 of record NC_134842.1, on the reverse strand, counting down.
AGGCACGGGGTTTAAGTATGCATTTCCCCTCTATACATAAACTGTAACGATATATTTTTATATATATATTGCTTTTTATTTATGAAATAGATAAAGTGTAAGATACCTTAATTTTTTGTTTAAATTAAGTAAAAGCAACTTTCTTAGTTTAAAAAGATATATTTAATAAACCGATATACGCCTCGTTAAAAGGTTTTTTTTATAGCAATGAATCTCACGTGATTAAGTAAATACGTTATTACAATGATTTTTATAATTGTTACAATAATGAAACAATAATGACACAAATCATAAACATGAATTTAAGTATTTCTTAGATGTTAATCTACAACCAGATCAGAGCCATATACATAAAAAGGCACAACAATATATTTATTAGCTAGATGAGCTGTTGACCTACTTAACGTAATAAATAACAATAGCTTATTTAGATTTAAATTTATCACAGACCCTGGCGGATCTAGAAATTTTCATAAAGTAGGAACCCTCTCTAGTCATTCTTCAGTGATTCCACAGTGGCTGATTCAAAAGCGGTAAGATTGTGTGTTCCCTATATAATCCCCCCCCCCCTTTTTTGTCCTGGGTTAGGAACTCCTTTTTAAAATGGGTTGATCCGCCTGTTTTCCCTTTATATTCCACCAATTTTTCAGAAATAACACCCTGCTCCCCCTTAAATCCACCTCTAAGCTCTGGGTTATATCTCCAATTGAGGTCATATTAATGCAGTTTTCATCACTAATTTTTCAAGATTTATCATAACACAAGTTCTATATCTAATAATGTATATGGCTGAATCCGCCCCTGTAGAAATTATCTTTCTGAAACACAAAATGCATTTAACTTTTACACATCTAGTGTATGACAGACTTTAAAACTTTTCCAACTGAAGCCAGAAGCCAGAAATTTTTTTATTCTCATAGTGGTGTGAACATGATTGTTGTTCCCATAATACTTGTCCCCCCCCCCCCTGGAACAAGTCTTTGAATGGTAATAAGTTCGTTGGAACAAACATAACATATTTTATTTCCACCTTCTTAAGATATTTTCCTGGAACTAAAATGTTATATGGTTTCATAATATCTGTTCTTTTAGAGAGAGTGTCATTTGATTTTTTACACTTGATCACACCTTAGTTGATATTCACCTCACATTTCATTTACCTGGACATGAAGTACATACAGAGAATATGAAGAGTGGGCAAGAAAAGGGGAACGTGAACCCTGGAACACATATTTTTTTTTAAATCTCCGGACTGACTTAAATTTAGTCCCTGTTTATTTTTTAATAGACTGTGAGAGAAATCAGGTGTACAAACAAGAAACACGAGGCCGGGATAAGGTACCGGTACTTCATGTATCTCTAACAAATGTAAAATTCAAAAAAAATATTATAACACTAAAAAAAAATTTTAATAATGTTTTATTTAGTGTATAAAGTGCTTTTTCAAAACTAATATATTTTCTCGTTTCAGCTGAAAGTACCTCTCTAATAACTGTTTATGTGCTGCTTAAAAATATATTGCAGCACTTCACAGTTGCTTGAAAGGTTGAAAATGTCATCATGCAGAAATTAGAGCAGATTCCTCAGATTAAAATCATTGAAAATGGATAGATGCACTGGTCCTGGTGGTATACATCGATACAATTAATCTTAATTACATTTGGAATGAAAATTGTCTTCTTTTTTGGTTTCTTGCACGATAAAACCAATATTTAAAGTGAGTCACTGGTTAAAAGTAATGTTTATTCCATTCTTAAACCAATGCATGTATATCATCAACTTAGTCTGCTGTGCATTTCTAATGCAAAATAAGGCAAAATGTTTGGTCCGATTTGATTCTGTTATTACAAACTTTTTAAACAAATTACTTCCCTTTGTCAATCTGGGACTGGTTCCATACCGGACAATATTGGCTTTTGCCAATGCAAAGTATGATGGATTGAAAATTATGTATCGGCGGTTAAACTAATTTTGTATGAAAAATAATTTCTGATGTCGTAAGTATTTATCTAAACAACAAGAGGGACGAAAGATACCAAAGGGACAGTCAAACTCATAAATATAAAACAAACTGACAACGCCATGGCTAAAAATGAAAAAGACAAACAGAAAAACAATAGTACACATGACACAACATAGAAAACTAAAGAATAAACAACACGAACCCCACCAAAAACTAGGGGTGATCTCAGGTGCTCCGGAAGGGTAAGCAGATCCTGCTCCACATGTGGCACCCGTTGTGTTGCTTATGTGATTACAAATCCGGTAAATAGTCTAATTCGGTTGGTCACATTCATGAAATGGAAGGGGATTGTAGTTACGACGTAAGGAACATATCCGATATCATTTGTGAAACGGTTATTCCATAACGGTCAACCAACTCGTGATGGCGTCCGTAAAATTTACGAAGGGATGATTTCAACTTCACCATTTGGAACTCTTGGTTTAATAGCTTTCTTGTGAGCAATAACCCTCTATCAAGAAAATCGTGATAGGAAATGCAAGCACGGGAATATCGTATCAATTGGGAGATATATATCCCGTATGCAGGTGCTGCTGGAATGTTGCTACTTAGAAATGGAAAGTTCACAATTGGAAAGCTGAAATCATCTCTTTTGTCGTAAAGTTTTGTTTTCAACCGACCCTCATTGTCAATTTCTAGATGTAAGTCGAGATATGAAGCTTAACTGTATCTGTAGTATCCTTAATCTCCAATTCGATGGGATAGATGCGTTCCACATAGTCACCAAATTTTGAATTGTTTAGTGAAAGAACGTCGTCTATATAGCGGAAAGTAGTGTTAAAGGATATTGCTAACTTCTTATCTTTCTTCCTAAGAAGTTCCTGCATGAAGTCAGCCTCATAATAATAAAGAAACAAGTCGGCAAGTAGAGGGACACAGTTTGTTCCCATTGGGATGCCGACAGTCTGTTGAAAAACACGTCCTCCAAACGTTACAAATATGTTGTCAATCAAGAAATCAAGCATCTTGATAATATCGGTTTCAGAGAATTTTTTGTTTGAATCAGAGTGATTCTTTACAAAGTATGATTTATCCCTCCCCAAGACAAGATACTTGTATCTACGTTGGCCATTCTTTTTTATGAAGCAAAGTAATACCAACTCTTTCAATTTGTCTTTTAGTTTGGAATGTGGAATACTTGTGTAAAGAGTAGAAAAGTCAAATGTTTTAATACTGTTACAAGATGAAAGAGAGTTAGATTGTATGTACTCTAAAAGATCTTTGGAATTTTTAAGTATCCACATCTGATTCACGCCACCTCTAGAATAGGCAGTTTCACAATAACTTTGAAGCCCGTCTTTGATTGCTGATAAAATAAATGTTAATAATTTAGAAAGAGGTTTCGTGGAGCACTTGGAAGTTTTTAACAATAATTTCTGATGTCGTAAGTATTTATCTAAACAACAAATTAATGTAATTAAAAGATTTCAAAACCTAAGATTACGCACAGGTAAATTTGCTGTTCCTGCTAGCTCTCCATTGTTAATAAAAAAAAATGAATGTCCCTCATAAAGGAGACAACTAAAAAAAAAAGGTATCTAATTACAGGGTCGGGAATTGGCAAATGGACTATAATAATGCTTTTTTTTCTGCTTATCATGTTCGTGGCTTTGATCTTGTTGTACGTGGTTTAACATGATGATGATGGAAGTGTTTAACGACATTGACTGGATATACATCCCGCGGGCAATTGGTGAGCTTTAGATATTTTCTGCAGTTGGTTATCACAAGGATTTGTATAGTAAGACTTACTATACAAATCCTTGGTAATTAGCAACAGGTTGAAGGCAGCTATTTTGTTGCGCAGCCATCTTGATTATGCTGAGTTATTTTTGGTTTGTTTACTCTTTTGATGTTTCTTTTGTACTTCACAACGGCTACTTTCAGGTCCAGGTTGGTTAGCTTGATAGCCCGCTAACAACGACGATGGCGTACTAGTCTACGAGTTTCTGACGTAGTAATAACGATGACAGGTAGCTTATTGTCAGTACCAAAGTCGTGAGACAGTTAAATGAATGTCCATTATTCAACACCTCGGTTACAGCTCTCGAGCGTATGTCGTCATAACACTCCCCCATCAAAAATGAATTTTGAAGTGTATGCTGACGCGGGTTGGTTTCTGTCATCGAAAGAAGTAAGCCGTTAATACATCTGATAATAAAAATTCCTAATTTTTGAAGCAAGAATAAAACAAAAAATTTCATCGCACGAAATTAAAATAAAATATAGTGTACGAAAATCCATACAAATAAAATATTAAATAACGATATGTTTTGTTTCTATTAAATTAATGAAATGAAATGAATAGACAACTTTCGAGTTCGATGCATTTCCGTCAAAAACTCTGGTTTTAGTGAACGTCATTTGTGTGCTTAGGGGCGTCGTCACTTCCATTCCAATGTTGGGCGAGTGGTTGGAAAACTATACTTCTATATTGTACGAATTATTCGGCAAATTGAATTCTCAAAATTGACAATCAGCACTACTGTCATTAGGGAATTGTCATTAAGTACCTATATAACAAGCATTATTTCTAGTTTATCCTGCATAATGACGATCACTAAGACGCTTGATGAACGTTAATAGTGCAGGGATACAGGCGATCCCCTCTATCTGGTAAATGACGTCATAAAGGCGCGTATAATTGACGAGTTTTTTCCGGTGACGGATGAACTCGAAAGTGGTCTATTGAATTAAAATTTCCAAACTATATTATGTAGATTTCTCATATTTCTCGACTGTCTTCAATTATTACAAACAAAAAGAAAAATGTTTATTTAGCGGTTTTTTTCTAAAACAATATATCTTCATTGTTTTTTGATATTCCAAAAGACATCTTATTTTGTTTGTTTGCCAAGCTTACTTGTATGCGGTTAGTACCATCACTAATAACTCCTAACTATTAAAGACCAAATGACCTAATAAACAACAACAAATGGAAGTTTTTAACGACCTTGACTGGCTAGGCACAATAAACCTGATAATTGGTATTCAATATATATAATCCTAGGTCATGCCTGACATATTTCACAAAAACGGCCGATGAAAACTTCGATAACTCCTTAAATGTTAAAATGTTAAAATGATTTTATCAAAACAAAAATTATTAGATGAAGAGTTATATTATCTATCGAATGCATACCTTCACAACACACTAAAACATATATTTCATGTCCTGAGTGCACTCAGGACGTCCTGAGCGGTGTTTAGACGTACCGGTGTCGTTTGTTTAAGTGTTTCATTTTTTTACATTGTCATTTCGGTGCCTTTCTTAGCTGACTATGCGTTATGGGCTTTGCTAATTGTTGAAGGCCGTACGGTAACCTAAAGTTGTTAATTTCAGTGTCATTTTGGTTTCTTGTGGAGAGTTGTCTCATTGCATGGCAATCATACCACATTTTCTTTTTTATGTTTGTAAAAGTTAACGCACGACAAATGATGAGAATTATTCACCTAGCCCTGGTGTCAGGTGAGCTAAAACATTTGCATTCAAGTATGACTACATATTTTGGAATCAAAACAAGGACACTATTGACTATTGAGCGCGGTTTTTATATAATTATCATTAAAAGTGTTTTGTGTATGTTCAGTGGAAAATATTACAGAGTAATGAAATGGAGTTTTGAAAACGATCTGTAAAATGTCGAAACATATACAAGAAAAACATACAATCTTCACGCTATACAATAATTTCTACGGAATTGGCTTGTACAATTTCTTTCGACAGGCTTGTAAAATTCTTCTTTACCAGTCAACCGAATTATAATATACAGTGTTAATTTCCATTGTTTAACGCAAGCGTACATTTTAGCTAAATAAATTAAATTGTAGTGACCTGGGGTCGTGTCATCGAAGGTGTCTTAGGACTAAGACATGTCCCAAGACCATCGTAGGAGAATTTTTTGCTCTTAGCCGTGTTATTGAAACGATCTTATTTTAAGAGATGTCCTAATGGTTGTCCCACCTTCAGAACTACTAATAAGGTCTTAAGGACATTTTCACTTTAATGATAACTTTATGATGTCTTAGCATATAAAATTAAAGAACCTTAGTGAGCACGCTCACATACCCCACGTCCCCACATTGTCACTGGAGAAATTGAATAAGTGTAAGAAAAAAAATTGTATAAAAAAAAATAATGAGTAATAATTTCCTGTCAATATGCACATCTACATAGTATGTCCTTATTATCTACAAAATTTCATGTAATACTGTTGTGTGGTTTCAGAGGAGTTGAGATGACAAACTGTTGCAGAAGTACATTGAAACAAATAAGTTCAAAGGGGCCTAACTCCTAGAAAAAAAATGAATCGTAATTTCCTGTCGATATGCACATCTACATAGTATGTACTTATTATCTAAAAAGGTTTCATGAAATTCTGTTGTGTAGTTTCAGAGGAATTGCGATGACAAACTGTTGCAGTAGTACATTTAAGTAAATAAGTTCAAAGGGGCGTAACTCCTAGAAAAAAAAATGAATCGTAATTTCCTGACGATATGCACATCTAATAGTATGTCCTTATTATCTAAAAAGGTTTCATGAAATTCTGTAGTGTAGTTTTAGAGGAGTTGCGATGACAAACTGTTGCAGTAGTACATTGAAGCAAATAAGTTCAAAGGGGCGTAACTCCTAGAAAAAAAATTGAATCGTAATTTCCTGACGATATGCACTACATAATATGTCCTTTTCATCTAAAAAGGTTTCATGAAATTTTGTTGTGTGGTTTGAGAGGAGTTGCGATGACAAGAAACAGGACTGACGGACGGACTGACGGACGATATGACGGACGGACGGACGGACGGACGGGTCAAAAACATTATACCCTCCGCAACTTCGTTGCGTGGGGTATAAAAATGAATCCTGCAATTAGCTAACTATTGTACAAATAACAGGTACATACAAATAAATGTTTGCTTTTTTGTACTTGTCCTGTTACCCCAATTCCACGTTGAGCAAGCAGTTGTATGAACATTTCCAAACCAGTTCATTTTGGGGTCCTCTTCGCGGTCCGTGTTTCAACGATGTCGATTTTGTGAAATTAGAGACAATGATTTTGATTTTATAACTAAAGTTTCAAGTGTTGGGAGTAATTTCATGATAAAAACAATATATGTACATTGTAGGAAAATATATATAAAATTTATTTGACTCGCTACGAAACAGGAGAAAAGCTAGAGCCTCGCTTTTCGTCCTGTTTCTAAAGCTCATACAAATAAATTCTATATTTTCCAACAACATAAAATTGAGAAAGGAAATCGGAAATGTGTCAAAGCGACAACAACCCGACCAGAGAGCAGACAACAGCCGATACAATACATATATTGTATAAATAGATTCTTTTGTATATTCTTGTTAAAATAAAATAAAAGTAAGAATAAAATAAAATAAATCATTAGGTAAAATTTGTACTTCTGTGTCTGTAAAATTCGGACGTCTCTTCTTCCACATTTTGTAGGGTTACGGTAGAGCAATACACACTATATAATTACATGTATGTCCTGAGTTTTTATACCAAAATAACACGAGATTTTCTTTTGATCTAAAACATCGAAACAGTTTGGCACTTTGAGTTCGTCTCATCTAATTATTTACAACTAAACATATATTTTTAACGTCCATGCATGTGTTTACAATTTATTGGTACCGTATATGTTTAAAATGTAGGATTTAAGTTTAAGCATAATACGCGTGCAAATGGAGCATATAGAAATCCTACTTTTTGGTATATTCTTGTTAGATTAATTACATTATTATACGGCGAGATAATTTCACGTAGGACTACTATCACGTTGGGTATGGTTGTCCTGCGAGAGAACGTTCTGTGCTGGTGATTTGGTCCTGTCAGGTGCTGGTGGGTCCTGATTCTGTGCTGGTGGGTTTGTTTACATTGTATCAGAACGGCAATAAAACGACTGTTTTGTTGCTTAATTTTTCTCTGATGCGTCATAAGTACCATGCAAAGTATATTACAACAATATTATATTGCAAAAGTCGTGCAAGTTCGTTAAACGGAATTGTCCTGACGCAGTGCTGGTGATAAGAAAAACGGTCCTGGTTCTGTGCTCCTATGTCCTGGTTCTGTGCCTTTATATTTTAGTTAAATGTGGCATATATTCAAGATCATTGATGCTGACTGTTATTGGCTAATTAACTGTTGTCTGCTTTCTTGAAATTGACATTGTTGTGAATCTGTTTACTGTTATTATGAGAGAAAAAATACCCCTATATTTTTATTTTTTTTTTTAAATTAACTGTAATCTTATTTATTGGCCTGTTAATGGAACCCTTCTTGCACCCTTTTAAGATAAGAAAATATGTTTACGATTTTCGGGATTACGATCATTTTGCAAGCTCACCAAAATACGTTGTAAATTATACAATACTTATATAAAGTAGATGATGTGGTATGTTTGTTGTCAATGGACAAATTTCCATAAGAAACCAACGGAAGTATGTGTTAACAACCATACGTCATCGTACGACCTTCAACAATAACCCATTAAATAAAAATGTAAAAGGTTTTGCATAAAAATGGAGAGCAAAAATATAGAACAAAGTACTTTCTGAACGTTTGAATCATATGTCTTTAGCAGCTTAAAACACATTTGTTTGTAAACAATTTAGTGCTGACTATAAGAATGACAATAGTATTGCGGGTTTGTTTGTTTGGTTTTTTTTGTTGTTTTTTTTTTGGGGGGGGGGATAAGTTAGAGCGAGATTACAGTGAAAGTTTTAAGCTTGGCATAGTTTCTCGTAAGATTTAAAAGTTGTATTTTAAAAGAAAAATGTATCTTATAGCTATTAAGAATCCCTTGCTGTATCTGTAAGATTTTTTCAATATAATTTTTTTGTCTGAACGGTTATCAGGTATATTTTTTATCGAAAGTTCGATAGAACACTAAAAAAAATCACTATTTTATGAAAGGGCAGACTAGAATATGTCAGAGAATGAAGACGAGATAACCTTTGTACAGAGATTTTTGTTATGTTTAGCATTGGATCAACACAAGGGTAAATTATTCTTAAAGATCTATTTAAAAGTATTTGAAACTACCGTTTGCTTTGTTAATTGTGCCTTCAATTTCAAAAATTAAAATATCTCCTAGCTTCATACTACCAATTGAGTATAAAACAAGTATATAAGTTTAAAAAAGAAATTCTTAGATTAAACACCTACATTTAACTTTAAAAGGTCATAACAGTTTAAAACAATACAAATCTACACACACAAAAAACTGGCTTAATTTCAACTGGTTATCAACCCGAATCGCTATAAGATCATATATAAGCTCACCTGTGTCGAGGGGTCGTGTAAGGTTCATGTATTGTCTTGGCGTCCGCAATTACAAAAAGATCTTTTCTGAAATTACTTGACCAAATGTTACCAAATGATTTTTCAAGAGTGAATCTAGGAAAAACAATATTCATCAACAAACATGACCACTGTCTGTTTTAAAATGTATTCGAGTTTTTAGTTACAGCCGATTCCATTGAGTATGTAGGCAAAGGTAATATCTTTGGTTAGCTTGCTTGTTAGCTAAACCGTGAATTCATTGTTATGTTAGGTATACTACCCTCCTTTCGAAGTAGCCTGGTCCTACAGAGAGAAAGATGTGTCATTTGTCGGACTAGTCTACTCTTAAAGTAGGGTAGTTTATATAACCTAACAATGACTTTTCTGTTCAGCAAGCAAGATAACCAAAGATAATCCCTTGGTCTACACACTCATTGAAATTGGCTTTAATATTGCAAAAGTTCAAGCAATTAGGGCAAAACTTACCGAGTAAAAAAAAACAAAAGGCCAATGTCTATCTACCTTGCACATTTCAGAAAATTCAGATCAGATAACGAAACTGGGTCCAGCAACATTTATAAGCAATTTAAGATTTTGACCCTCAGTTTCCATTCACCACAAATATTCTCGTTACAACGAATCATTTTAAATACAAAAATACCAGTTGCAGCCTTTTGTTTATCTATTAATATATGTATACGGATAAAGTTATGAAAGGCAGCAGGGTCACCAGGGTGAGGAGTCCATGTCATCTGAAATAAATGCTAAGCATAGATCTAGAAAGCGACAGATAATCATGACATTAAAAAAACTCTCTTCTTTTCGACTTTTTTCGAACAAATTGACACATAAAATGAATTATATAGTATTGTGGAATTTTTAACATGTGTTCAATTCATTGGTTACACCTTTTACTAGGATAACAATCCTTGGGAAAAATATTTCAGAAAAGAAGATGGAAATGTGAAATTTTCCGTGCGTCAGGTGCAACAGCATGCGAAAAGCTAACATGCCTCGTCAGGGTGGAATCTAAAAAGTCCAAGAAAATTTGATTTAAAACCTTTATTCGTTCCAACAAAGTTATTGAGATTTTGTTGAGGATTTAACCATCTACGACAACATTCTTTTTTCAGAATTTACAGCTCTTCTATAAATATATGCAAAGCAAACCATTGATCAAATTGCTTTCTATGATTGTTTGGATGTTTGTAAACGACAGGTAAGTAGTCTGTTTACTATATACTAGAATTTGTTTGGACAATAAACATTAACTATAATTCCTGTCAGTTTGTATTTGTCCAATCAAATCCCAGTATGTATTGAAACTCCGCATACCTCAAAACATCCAAGCAAACATAGCAAGCAAGTCAATCAAAGTTTTTTTTTTGCATGCTTTTATAGAAGAGCTATAATGCAAAGAAGCGTTTAAGTCTTTCGCCAAAAAATACTATCAATTTCTTTTTGTCCTATGTAAACTTCCGTACCATTTCCTTCCATTTATGATCATTAAATTGAACTATAAAATATTTCTTGGTACCTTCTTAATTCCTTTATAAGTCTTATGTATACATAATTATGACAATAACTGTTGTGAGCACAAGATTTACTGCACACTTTTAAAGGTCTGCTTCATCAAACATTAAAATGTGAACTTAAGTTTTGAGACTTTTTTAATCGACACGATTGGAATTTTTGTATATGAGAACATGGTTTATCTATTATTTGAAAATGCGGCTTTGAACTAGCTTTCAGTACCTGCGAGCATTCGTTGTTCAATAATGTGTGTCTTTGTGTTATTATTTTATGTGATAAATTGTTGTGTTGGTACACCACTGTAACAATGAAGGAGGGTTGGTTGGGTGGAAGTGGGGAGGGGTATGCAGAGCGCTAACAAACATGTCTATGCGGCATGGGCTTTGATCATTGTTGAAGCATCAATGTAAGGGGCATTTAATATCTTAATAAAACTATTCTTATTTTAGATACTATATATTGTTATCTGATATTGGATGAAAGATGTTGCCCTTTTATGTAATTATGTAATACAAGTTACGATCATTTGAAAACACATATTAAATAGCCAAATGGATGCACAAGAGCTAAAATAGGAGTCATTGATCCTATTGACAACAATTATCTGCCCAATTTTATTGATTTTGTAACATTTGTTACAAATATGACCAACTTCTTATCCAAAATCACCAGCACCGTATCAGGACCCACCAGCACAATGACAGGACCCACCAGCACAGTATCAGGACATGAATAAATTGAGAAAATGCTAAATTTTAATAAATTGCAATGTTTTTTCACAAAATAGTTTTGCCGTGTGGATTGCGGTATGAAAAGCGGACTCTATGAGCATTTTTGTTTTATTTTTTCAGTTCTAGATTTTCTGAAAATGAGCACTTTTGTGTTACGCTTACTGAAACAGTTTAGAGGGTCAACTTTTAAATGGTTTACATATGAACCCATAAGAAACAAAATTGAATAATCTCAACTGTTTTCTTCCATTTTTTATGAGTGAAAACGTCAAAAATCATCATTTTCGTCTTTGTTTACATTTTTTCATTGATCACCAGCACCCGTCAGGACCGAATCACCAGCACAGAACGTTCTCTCGCAGGACAACCATACCCACCGTGACTATAGGACCTCTTTGTTAAGATTATCTTAGGACACCTTCGATGTACAGTCTGAGATATATCATAAGACAGTCCTAAAAATGTCCTACAATTTGTCCTAAAACATAACTTAAGACAAATCTTAGGACTCTTTCGATGACACGGCCCCTGCAATACAAGAACCGTTCAATTGAGTTTGGTTATATGTCTTGTGTTTCTGTCTCTGACCTAGGTTTTCTGTATTTGGCAGGTGTAGTGAATCATGACATAAGACATTGTTACGTGTACTTTCGAGCAGGACTGCTGTTTGTATTTTTGACATGGAACTCTTGACCAGACTATGACTTTTTGACTCTCGACCTATGCACTGTGGGTGTGTCATCATGATATAGTGTGTTCCTTGGTATATTACCTTGACCTCAAAATATAATTTTCAATTGACCTTGCTTCTGAATATGTGGCATGTAGATGTATTGTCATAAGATGGTGAGTCTTATGGCACGAGGAACTTCATGTGAGCTTGCCCTCAATGTACAACTTGTATATTTTGCTTGAATTAAATGGAGAATTGTCTGATTGGCACTCATACCACATCTTCTTATATCTATATTAGATATATAAATATATTTGTTAGTTTTGTGTACCACGATGACCCTTTCCTCAAAATCTGATTTGTGTTTTTTTGACAAGGAACTCTTGACCAAACTATGACTTTTTGTGCTGCCAGATGTGATAGATATGGATAGTCTGTATTTACATCTTAAGAATTCACACAGAGGGTATTCGCATATCAATAAACTGAACTCAGTGCAAAGAACCTTAGAAGTACACTTAGACAGAGAGCTCAATCTAGTGAAACACACCTTAGAAGTACACTTAGACAGAGAGCTCAATCTAGTGGTCACATGTAACTTGAAATATCACTGTCTATTACCAAACTGCACCGAGATCCTGATATGCAAGTTAATTCTAATAGAAATAGAATTCAATGGAAGTAAATAAGCTGTTACTAAAATAAATGTAGAATATGTCAATTTGCCACAGATGCTTCTGCTTCTGAAACCATGAGTAAACTTCAACATATAGATACAGGATTCACGTAATTTTTACCGTTTTGTGACCATAAGCATTGTGTATAAGTTTCGAAACATTTGGTTGAGGTTAACTAAAGTTAAAGAACGGACACAACAGATTTAGCATTTTCCTATCTTCAGGCTCCGTGTTGACATTTGTATCATTGGTACTCGTACCACACCTTCTTACATCTAATAACTCATAAACAGTGACGCCACCCAATATTGAAATTGATAGTTCTGTGTTATGGGGTAATAAGCATTGCGTATAAGGTTTATACAATTTGAATGAATCAAACTTATTTAAGAGAATGGAAACGAAAAATTCAGCATTTTCTATGCTTTTAAAGGGACATGATAACTCATGAATGGTAAAAGTGACGCTACCAAATTTGAGATCTGATTTTGTATTGTGTGGTAATCAGCATTGTCCCAGGTTAGAGGAATGGTGGGGATCCTACTTACATGTTTAACCCCGCCTTATTCGGTATGTATTTGACTGTCGCAGGTCAGGTGTTCTAAATACATATGTGACCTAAAGCTTTTGTTCATACACTTCATTTATTTTAATGAATAAATAGTCATATCTTATTGTTCATCTTCATTTTTGCAGACGCCTTGCTCATATAAAAGGCACTGAAATGACAATGTAAAACAATTCAAACGAGAAAAGAAATTGACATGCAGATTTATGTACCAAAAACACCCATCCCAGGATATAAGGGGGTGTTCCAACCATATGTCCCCTTTCAAATGCATTGATCGACCCAAAAAAGGGGTTCCAGCCCCGTAACCCCCTCTTGGATCCACCACTTATAAAACACCTTTCTCGCTGTACGATTCGTGTATATAAGTTGGACCCAAAATCCACGTAGTTCCAGCTCCGAACCGCATACTACTCCACACTAATTGATGGACTGGGTGATAGTTCCGGAACAGAAACAATCCTTGGCAGTTTCAGAAATAAGAACTAAATCATCAGCATATAACATAGTTTTATGGGACAATCTTTGTTGTAATAAGACCATTTGTAAAACAGAACCTCTCTGTTAATAGTATCAAATGTCTTCCTTAAATCTATGAACCAGGCATATATATTTTTAACGATTTAAATGCTTTATCAATTATTTGTTTGAAGAGTTAAAACATGATCACTTGTTCAGCTTTCCCTTCTGAATCCAATTTGGTCAAGAAAAATAGTTTGATTTTCTTCAAGAATAAGATTGAACAATTAACATACACATCAACATTTCATCTAAAATACGATTTGAACCATTTGATTTGTCATTCTTTAAAGATTTAGCTGCAATAACCACCTCCGCAGTTGTCATATAACTGTTTAAATTCGCAGTATTACAATCGTTATTTAAGCAGTGTAAATTTTCTTATTGTTTAATATATTTTATCAAAATTAATATTCGTTAGTTTATTAAAGTATATCAAATAATCCTTTTAGGTTGTAAGACAGATAGTATAAATCAGAACAAGCGGCTACCCTATAGTTACTATATAGCTAGCTTCCCTTATATTGAAAAAATGGACCGAAATGAAACATTCTGAACGCAGTAAAACGAAACAATAAAAACTTGAAAAATAAGAAAGCGAAACAAATCTTCCATTTATACAAAATCGACAAAAATTACTAACTGATTAAATTAAATAACGAATGGGAATGGGGAATATGTCAAAAAAGACAACAAACCGACAAAAGAACAGAAAAAAAGTCGAAGACACCAAAGGCGCTTAAAGACAACGAGAAAATCCCGCACCCAGATATAGAAAAATAAAAAAAAACACGTCAGGAGGCTCCTGATTTGGTAAAGGCGAGGTTAAACATGTTTTGTCAGATCTAATAGATAAACAGATTGAATATAAAATACCTGAACGTATAAGATATTTCAATATTGATTTATAATAACATTAGATGTATGTTTCATTATAATACGTTATTCTGATTGGCTAACTAGCAATCTCGTGATATTCCTTAATCAATTGCATTACACAATGCAACTTTTCATTCATGATGACACGAGGTTCCACAATAAAGTGCACAGGTAAATGAAATAAAAACTTGATTAAAGTCGTGTTTTCATGATCCTATAGGTAAAAATGTAATTATAAGTATTGAATGCTTTTTTTTGTAACTTTATAGGGTTGTAAAAGCGTTGACCGTGCGCACATTTTTAGTATGAAGCGCTTCCGCGCTTCATACCAAATGTACATGTACTTCGGTCAACGCTTTTACACCCCAATAAATTTACAAAAAAAGAGCATTAAATTCTTAAATATTTACGAATGATGTCCATGTACCGATGATAAAATATTAACATTTTTACTTTGACTAGCTTGTGATATTGAAAACCCTATGTGCATAAAAAAAAAGAAAGATAAATCATGGATCTGTTATTTTGGTAATGCCATTTATTATTCATTATTCACTATGTATCATTTTTCGATGGGTCTTTGCTGATTTATGTCGTAAAGTGTAACTGATAATAATACATTGAAATGAAAAACTCCATTTCCCAGATATACATGTATCTATTCACTGTATCTATCGCACAAAAAATTTGGTTCTATTTTATTTCATTTGAGGGTTGTTCAAAAAGATAAACTGATCGCAGAACTGTCCAAATAAATATTAAATAAACATTTTATCTTATTATAAATAGTTAGATATCATGCGACATCGTGTTTAAAACAAAATATTCGTGAGATAAGTTTTACCCCGCCATATTATGTATGTATTTGCCTGGCCGCGCTGAAGTACGTCTATTATTCATAGTTCATTATTCATTATTCAATAATGAATAATGAAATAGTTCACTATTCACTATTCAATATTAAAAATGAATAATGAATAATGAAATAGTTTATATTCATTATTCAAATTGAAGCCGTGAATAGTGAAATAAATATAAAAAAAAATGACTGTGACACTATACCTATATCCTGATTCGCAATCATCAAAAGAGGGTTGACAGAGGATCTAAATGCCACAATATGCGTAAAAATGAGGAAATACATGCAGCTAATTTTGAATAATGAAATGGAAATTTTGAATAATGAAATGGACTGGCAGGACCCTTCAGCCCCTAATTACAAATATATATTATACCTCGATCGAAAGCTTTTTGATAGAGGAACAAAATGCATATAGTCAATATGTTCCGCAACACATATTAGAGGAGTAACGAAGGACTTAAATATCGAAATACGCGTGAACATTGAGAAATAGCCAATTTTGAATAATGAAATGGAAATTTTGAATAATGGAATGGACTGGCAGGACCCTTCAGCCCCTTATTATAGATATATTTTATACCTCAATCGAAAGCTTATTAATAGATGAACAAAATGTATATAGTCAATATGTTCCGCAACGCATATTAGAGGAGAAACGAAGGACTCAAATATCAAAATACGCATCAACATTTAGAAACAACCAATTTTGAATAATGGAATGGACTGGCAGGACCCTTCAGCCCCTAATTACAGATATATATTATACCTTCATCGAAAGCTTATTAATAGAGGAACAAAATGTATCAAGTCAATATGTTCTGCAACGCATATTAGAGGAGCAACGAAGGACTTAAATATCGAAATACGCGTGAACATTGGGAAATAGCCAATTTTGAATAATGAAATGGAAATTTTGAATAATGGAATGGACTGGCAGGATCCTTCAGCCCCTAATTACAGATATATATTTATACCTCGATCGAAAACTTATTATTAGAGGAACAAAATGTATCGAGTCAATATGTTCCGCAACGTATATTACAAAAGTAACGAAGGACTTAAATATCGCAATTCGCGTGCACATTGAGAAATAGCCAATTTTGAATAATGAAATGGAAATTTTGAATAAAGGAATGGACTGACAGGACCCTTCAGCCCCTAATTACAAATATATCTTATACCTCGATCGAAAGCTTATTGATAGAGGAACTTTGAATAATGGAATGGACTGGCAGAACCCTTCATCACCTTATTATAGATATATATTATACCTCAATCGAAAGCTTATTAATAAAGGAACAAAATGTATCTAGTCAATATGTTCCGCAACGCATATTAGAGGAGTAACGAAGGACTTAAATATCAAAATACGCGTCAACATTGAGAAACAACCAATTCTGAATAATGAAATGGAAATTTTGAATAATGGAATGGACTGGCAGGACCCTTCAAACCCTAATTACAGACATATATTATACTTTGATCGAAAGCTTATTAATAGAGGAACAAAATGGATACCGTCAATATGTTCTGCAACGCATATTAGAGGAGTAACGATTGACTTAAATATCGAAATACGCGTGAACATTGAGAAATAGCCAATTTTGAATAAT
Source organism: Mytilus galloprovincialis (assembly GCF_965363235.1). NCBI lineage: Eukaryota > Metazoa > Mollusca > Bivalvia > Mytilida > Mytilidae > Mytilus > Mytilus galloprovincialis. Next base: position 70,101,961 of record NC_134842.1, on the reverse strand, counting down.
GAAATGGACATTTTAAATAATAGAATGGACTGGCAGATCCCTTCAGCCCCTAATAACAGATATATATATTATACCTTGATGGAAAGTTTATTATTAAAGGAACAAAATGTATCAAGTCAATATGTTCTGCAACGAATATTAGAGGAGTAACGAAGGACTTTAATATCGAAATACGCGTGAACGTTGAGAAATATCCAATTTTGAATAATGAAATGGACATTTTAAATAATGGAATGGACTGGCAGGACCTTCATCCCCTAATTACAGATATATAGTATACCTTTATCGAAAGTTTATCATTTGAGAAACAAAATGTATCAAGTCAATATGTTCTGCAACGCATATTAGAGGAGTAATGAAGGACTGAAATATCGAAATACGCGTCAACATTGAGAAACAACCAATTTTGAATAATAAAATGTAAATTTTCAATAATGGAATGGACTGGCAGGGCCCTTCAGCCCCTAATTACAGATATATATTATACCTTGATTGAAAGCTTATTAATAGAGGACCAAAATGTATCAAGTCAATATGTTCTGCAACGCATATTAGAGGAATAACGAAGGACTTTAATATCGAAATACGCGTGAACATTGAGAAATAGCCAATTTTGACTAATAAAATGGAAATTTTGAATAATGGAATGGACTGTCAGGACCCTTCAGCCCCTAATTAAAGATATATATTATTCCTCAATCGAAAGCTTATAAATAGAGGAACAAAATGTATATAATCAATATGTTCCGCAACGCATATTAAAGGAGAAACGAAGGACTTAAATATCGAAATACGCGTCAACATTGAGAAATAGCCAATTTTGAATAATGAAATGGAAATTTTGAATAATGGAATGGACTGGCAGGACCCTTCAGCCCCTAATAACAGATATATATTATACCTTGATGGAAAGCTTATTATTAGAGAAACAAAATGTATCAAGTCAATATGTTCTGCAACGCATATTAGAGGAGTAACGAAGGACTTAAATATCGAAATACGCGTGAACATTGAGAAATAGCCAATTTTAAATAATGAAATGGAAATTTTGAATAATGGAATGGACTGGCAGGATCCTTCAGCCCCTAATTAAAGATATATATTATTCCTAAATCGAAAGCTTATTAATAGAGAAACAAAATGTATATAGTCAATATGTTCCGCAACGCATATTAGAGGAGTAACGAAGGACTTAAATATCGAAATACGCGTCAACATTGAGAAACAACCGATTTTGAATAATGAAATGGAAATTTTGAATAATGGAATGGACTGGCAGGACCATTAAACCCTTAATTATAAATATATATTATACCTCAATCGAAAGCTTATTAATAGAGGAACAAAATGTATCAAGTCAATATGTTCCGCAACACATGTTAGAAGAGTAACGCAGGACTCAAATATCGAAATACGCGTCAACATTGAGAAACAACCAATTTTGAATAATGAAATGGAAATTTTGAATAATGGAATGGACTGGCAGGACCCTTCAAACCCTAATTATAGATATATATTATACTTTGATCGAAAGCTTATTAATAGAGGAACAAAATGTTTCAAGTCAATATGTTCTGCAACGTATATTAGAGGAGTAACGAAGGACTTTAATATCGAAATACGCGTGAACATTGAGGAATATCCAATTTTGAATAATGAAATGAACATTTTGAATAATGGAATGGACTGGCAGGACCCTTCAGTCCCTAATTACAGATATATATTATACTTTGATCGAAAGCTTATTAATAGAGGAACAAAATGCATATAGTCAATATGTTCTGCAACGCATATTAGAGGAGTAATGAAGGACTGAAATATCGAAATACGCGTCAACATTGAGAAACAACCAATTTTGAATAATGAAATGGAAATTTTCAATAATGGAATGGACTGGCAGGGCCCTTCAGCCCCTAATTACAGATATTTATATACCTTGATTGAAAGCTTATTAATAGAGGACCAAAATGTATCAAGTCAATATGTTCTGCAACGCATATTAGAGGAATAACGAAGGACTTTAATATCGAAATACGCGTGAACATTGAGAAATAGCCAATTTTGACTAATAAAATGGAAATTTTGAATAATGGAATGGACTGTCAGGACCCTTCAGCCCCTAATTAAAGATATATATTATTCCTCAATCGAAAGCTTATTAATAGAGAAACAAAATGTATATAGTCAATATGTTCCGCAACGCATATTAGAGGAGTAACGAAGAACTTAAATATCGAAATACGCGTCAACATTGAGAAACAACCGATTTTGAATAATGACCCTTCAGCCCCTAACTATAGATATATATTGTACCTCAATCGAAAGCTTATTAATAGAGGAACAAAATGTATATCATCAGATTTACACTTGAGACCAAAGTTTGGAAACTAAAATACGTATAGTTACCCTTGGAGATCATCAAACCAAAAAAGACTTATGTAATGGGTGGTTGGGATGAACCGCTGGAATAAGTCACTGTATCATGCTCCATGATATACGAAAAGGAAGAGATATTTATAAGTTAAAACGGATAAACGGGACTTTTATCAGCAAAAATTATTTCTGGCTACTATCTTATGATCATAAACAAGTTGCTGTCCATGTTTGATAGAAATACAGGATAGCTTAATAAAGTTATTTAAATTTTAAAAAATTTAACCACAGAGTGAATATTTGTGGACGCCTCCTATGCCAACGACGGAATGTAGGATCGCTATGTATCGCTTTTTCGATAAAAGTCCAAGACTTGACAAAAGTGAGATGATTTCCAGTTCAGGTTTTTTTTTCTACTTGATTATTCACTTTTTTGAGAGTAAATAGTATATCTGAACAATGAACCGATCAACTGGTATACATTTGCATATCTTCTTTTTTTATAGTATGATCTGTGCATATCATTTGAAGCCTGAAGCCTACGTGAATTATAATAATCAGGAAGCACTTAAACACCTCATCTTATCGTGATTTATTTAAAATTTATAGTGATGAAATACCGATATGTTTGCAAAAGATTTTCATAGCATTTTTCCATTAGTAAACCTCTTGGAAGATTAATGGTTTTGAATCACCTATGAGGTCAATCCAAATTGAATGCACCGTGTACATTTCACAACTAACATTTCAAAATGTCAGCAAAAATGTTCAAGCTTCGATGAAATGAATCATTTCCCTTCAACTTCTCGGGGAAAACTTCCAGTTTACAGATAGACATCTTTTGCAGTTCACCTATACCCAAGAAGATGCTACTAACAGGGCACTTTGGTTCTGTGATTTTTTGACATTAAAATGACAGATTTTGAACTATTAGTTCTATGCTACAACACACATGATTTGAAGTCACCTCGGATTTCCGAGGTACAACTAAAAGATATACATTTATGTAGACAATAATGTGTTCATAGCACACGGTTGTCACATCAGCACAATCCTTTTCTATGTTCAGTGAACCGTTAAAATGGGGTAAAATCTCTAATTTGACATAAAAGTTAAAAATATTTCAAGTTGATTGGACTTCAACTTCATCAAAAACTATCTCGACCAAAAACATTAACCCGAAACGAGACAGATGGACGAACGGACGGATGGGCGGATGGATGAACGAACGAACGAACGAACAAACAAACGAACGAACGAACAAACGAACGAACGAACGAACGGACGAACGAACGTCCATAAATGGGGCATAACAATTGAGAATCCAAACAAGGAAGTTGTCAAATAGACAACAACACGACCAAAGAGCAGAAAAACAGCCGAAGGTTACTAATGTTTCTTCAACACATCGAGAAAATCCCGCACCCAAAGATGGGCCTTAGCAAGCCCCTAATCAGTCAATTACGTGTATTGACGTCATACATTACCCGAAACATTTAAATAAAATCAAAATTAAAATAAAACAAATAAGAATAACATAGACCAGAGACTTGGGACAGGCGCAAAAGTACGGAGGGTTTAAACAGGTTTTGTGAGGTCTCAACCCTAAAATCTAGCCAATGTAGAATAAACAAACACACAGCAATACACACAGTTCAATCAGTTTAGAAAATTCCAAGTCCGATGTTGATAGGTAAGAAAAGAAACCGACATAAATTTACAAAGCACTACTTGCCGTTACCAGTGCCTTGATTTTGCGTCAATCGTCATTTCATTTGCGCCAAAGAAATCTTTCATTTGATCAACAATTTGGAGCCGGACCAGTAAATTTTCAGTCCACTGGTCCGGCTGGCCAGTACACAAAAAGCTTAAATTCTACCCCTGTGACCACAAGCCAATATTGCAAGTAAAAACTGACCGCGCTGAAGTACGTCCATTATTCATTTTTCATTATTCAAATTTCAATAATGAATAATGAAATAGTTCACTATTCAATGCTAAGGAATGAATATTGAATGATGACATAGTTTATGTTTCATTATTTAAGTGATGAATAGCCTCGCTAAACACCTTTGAAATGAGCTAGGTCCAATTCGAAACTTTTCCGTAGGGATGTGACGAAGAGTACCGAATGTGTGGTAGGAATTGAAAACTACGCTAAGGGACAACTTTGAACCTCTGTGATGGCCAGACGGGCCCAGATCCCAGAATTGTTTTAGGGGCGAATAGCCTCGGTAAACACCTTTGAAATAAGCTAGGTCCGGTTCGGAACTTTTCCGTAGGGATATGCCGAAGAGTATCGAATGTATGAACGTGTTGGATGAAGAATACGTAAATGGGCAACTCTGAACTTCCGTGGTGGCCAGACGGGCCCGGATCCCAGAAAAATATTTAAGTTGGAAATAGCCTGGGTCAATACTTTTGAAATGAGCTAGTTCCGGTTCGGAACTTTGCCGTAGGGATATGCGGAGCAGTACCGAATGTGAAGTAAATACGAAAAATTACGTTAAGGAGCATATTGGAACCTCTGTGGTGGCCAGACGGGCCTGACTGGATCCCAGGAAAATATTTAAGTGTAAATAGCCTGGGTTAATTTGATACCTTTAAAATGAACTAGGTCCGGTTTCGAAACTTTGACATTGGTATATGCCAAGGTATATCGAATGTGTGGTTGGAATGGAAAATACACATTGTCTTGATTAGGGGCTGACGGTAGCAGCAGTTCATTCCATTATTCAAAATAAGCTATTTCTAAATGTTCACGCGTATTTCGACATTTAAGTACGTCGGTACAGTACTCCTCTAATATGCGTTGCGGAACATATTGACTATATATATACCTTTTGTTCCTCTCTTAATAAGCTTTCAAATGAGGTATAAGGTATATCTGTAATTAGGGGCTGAAGGGTCACACCAGTCCATTCCATTATTCAAAATATCCATTTCATTTTTTCAAAATTGGCTGTTTCTTATATTTTCACGCGTATTTTGGCATTAAGGTCATTCGAAATCCTCCAATGGTCATTGCTGCACAATCAACTTGTTATATCTATAATCCGAGGGTGAAGAATAGCAAAGGTCCAGTGAAAATAAAAAAGACAACATAGAGTATTTTAATTTTTATATACATTATATGTTTTGGTATACATTTAAGCAAGGAATTTCTGTTAAAAATAGTTCGGAAAACCCACTAGTTTATCCTCCGAAACTCCGAAATAATTTAAATTAAAGATTTAAAGAGTGTTTTTATTTTTTGTTCTTATGATAATTTGAATATTTGTTAGATCCAAAAAGGGGGGGGTCCGGGGGTTGGAACCCCCCTTTTTTTGGCCGATCAATGCATTTGAATGGGGACATATAGTTGGAACCCCCCCCCCTTTTGTCCTGGGTTGGGACCCCCCCCTTTTAAAATGTCTGGATCCTCCCCTGATAATGGACGTACTTCAGTTAAACATTGGGTTGCGTCCATTGTCGTAGCAGCTATACATATATATAGATTTTTAATTCCTGAATGTTTTAGTAGCACAGCTGCTATACTATTTTTTTAGCATCTAGGCTATCTGAAAGTTCAGTAATCAAACATCTATATATGTAGCCCTAATTACATTAGCTGCTATAATATTGAAAGCAACACAGATAAATGATATAAAAGATGGAATTTCAATAAAAGAAACTGTCCTAGGTTATGGGGAGGGTAGGAATCATGTTTAACCCTGCCACATTCTGTGTGTGTGCCTATCCCAAGTAAGTAGCATGTAATTCAGTGGTTGCATGTCGTTTGTTGATGTGTCATATATTTGTTTTTCGTTAATTTTTGTACATAAAAAGGCCCATTAGTTTTCTCGTTTGAAATGTTTTACATTTGTCATTTCGGGGCCTTTTATAGCTGACCATATATATATATATATATATATATATGCGGTATGGGCTTGACTCGTTGTTGAAAGGCCGTAAGATATGGTGGGGGGGGGGGGGGGTCTAGGATGACCTATAGTTATTTATGTCTGTGTCATTTGGTCCCTTGTGGAGTGTTGTCTTTGAAATGAGCTAGTTCCAATTCGGAACTTTTCCGTAGGGATGTGACGAAGAGTTCCGAATGTGTGGTAGGAATTGAAAACTACGCTAAGGGGCAACTTTGAACCTCTGTGATGGCCAGACGGGCCCAGATCCCAGAATTGTTTTAGGGGCGAATAGCCTGGTAAACACCTTTGAAATAAGCTAGGTCCGGTTCGGAACTTTGCCGTAGGGATATGCCGAAGGGTATCGAATGTATGAACGTGGTTGGATGAAGAATACGTAAATGGGCAACTCTGAACTTCTGTGGTGGCCAGACGGGCCCGGATCCCAGAAAAATATTTAAGTTGGAAATAGCCTGGGTCAATACTTTTGAAATGAGCTAGTTCCGGTTCGGAACTTTGCCGTAGGGATATGCCGAGCAGTACCGAATGTGAAGTAAATACGGAAAATTACGTTCAGGAGCATATTGGAACCTCTGTGGTGGCCAGACGGGCCTGACTGGATCCCAGGAAAATATTTAAGTGTAAATAGCCTGGGTTAATTTGATACCTTTAAAATGAACTAGGTCCGGTTTCGAAACTTTTACATTGGTATATGCCAAGGTATATCGAATGTGTGGTTGGAATGGAAAATACACATTGTCTTGATTAGGGGCTGACGGTAGCAGCAGTTCATTCCATTATTCAAAATAAGCTATTTCTAAATGTTCACGCGTATTTCGACATTTAAGTTCGTCGGTACAGTACTCCTCTAATATGCGTTGCGGAACATATTGACTATATATATATATACCTTTTGTTTCTCTCTTAATAAGCTTTCAAATGAGGTATAAGGTATATCTGTAATTAGGGGCTGAAGGGTCACACCAGTCCATTCCATTATTCAAAATATCCATTTCATTTTTCATAATTGGCTGTTTCTTATATTTTCACGCGTATTTTGGCATTAAGGTCATTCGAAATCCTCCAATGGTCATTGCTGCACAATCAACTTGTTATATCTATAATCCGAGGGTGAAGAATAGCAAAGGTCCAGTGAAAATAAAAAAGACAACGTAGAGTATTTTAATTTTTATATACATTATATGTTTTGGTATACATTTAAGCAAGGAATTTCTGTTAAAAATAGTTCGGAAAACCCACTAGTTTATCCTCCGAAACTCCGAAATAATTTAAATTAAAGATTTAAAGAGTGTTTTTATTTTTTGTTCTTATGATAATTTGAATATTCGTTAGATCCAAAAGGGGGGGGTTCCGGGGGTTGGAACCCCTCCCCTTTTTTTGGCCGATCAATGCATTTGAATGGGGACATATAGTTGGAAACCCCCCTTTTGTCCTGGGTTAGGACCCCCCCCCCTTTTAAAATGTCTGGTTCGCCCCTGATAATGGACGTACTTCGTTAAACATTGGGTTGCGTCCATTGTCGTAGCAGCTATACATATATATAGATTTTTAATTCCTGAATGTGTTGGTAGCCCAGCTGCTATACTATCTATTTTTTTTAGCATCTAGGCTATCTGAAAGTTCAGTAATCAAACATCTATATATGTAGCCCTAATTGCATTAGCTGCTATACTATTGAAAGCAACACAGATAAATGATATAAAAGATGGAATTTCAAATGGGGAGGGTAGGAATCATGTTTAACCCTGCCACATTCTGTATGTGTGTGCCTATCCCAAGTAAGTAGCATGTAATTCAGTGGTTGCATGTCGTTTGTTGATGTGTCATATATTTGTTTTTCGTTAATTTTTGTACATAAAAAGGCCCATTAGTTTTCTCGTTTGAAATGTATTACATTTGTCATTTCGGGGCCTTTTATAGCTGACCATATATATATATATATATATAAATATGCGGTATGGGCTTGACTCGTTGTTGAAAGGCCGTAGGATATGGTGGGGGGGGGGTCTAGGATGACCTATAGTTATTTATGTCTGTGTCATTTGGTCCCTTGTGGAGTGTTGTCTTATTGGCAATCATACCCTATCTTCTTTTGTTTAATTTTAATAATAAAGTCAGTTTAAGTCAAAAATCAGTCATTCATCTATGTCTTAATTAGGACCTTATTTAGGGTGGTCTTATATAATAGAACTTTCGTTTACCTGACTTAGAAATAAGATGTGTCCTAAGACCATCCTAAGACATGTTCTATAGTTCTAGGATAGCTTCGTTGACACGGACCCAACAGATATATCATAAGATATGTCTTAGGACACTATTTAGGATGGTCTTAAGGTGTATCTGAGACATCTCTAAACTGTCAAAACTATCTTAGGACAAACATATATACGATGGTGCTACGACCGTCATAACACATTTATAAGATTCGTAAAATATGTAGAGAATGAAATTAAATGTGTTTAATGTAGTTTGATAAATACTTAAAGGGTGGATAAAATATACACAAATACCGACTGAAGGCCATATTTTTGTTGACTTAATTTCAAAAACCATAAATTACCCATCGAGATAGGGAGATGGACAAATATTCAGAGAGATAGACGAATTTGTAAATTATGTAACTCTAAAGATCTTGGAGATGAGTATCATTATATTATGATGTGCACAGAGATGTCAGAAAAAAGAAACGAATGTATTGATAAAAAATATGTAAATCGTCCAAATATAATTATGTTTAAGAAAATTATGAATTTAAATATAAAATCTAAATTGAGAAAGCTGTGTACTTTCATTAGATTTATAAATTCCCATGTGTGCCCTCCTGGCTAAATACTATCAGTATAATTGTAAATAGTGTACATATTTTGCTCTATGTATTCATGTATTTATGTCTGTATTATTGATGTCATGTAGTGTCTGTATACCATTGTAATTGCAAAGGTTTGACAGAATAAAGATATATATAGGAATATCCTTAGACACAATTATATATCTTAACTTTAGGACATAATTGTAACTTATAAAACTTCCGTTAACTCAGCACTAAGACGGGGGGGGGGGGGGGGGGGGGGTGGGGCTAAGACGTGTCATAAGACCATCCGAAGCCGGAGAGTGACTGAACTTAAATAACACGACTTTATACAACATGACTAACTAGAACAAAGTCGTTTTAATACTAAAATTAAATTAAAAAGGTATATGTTATTCTTCGTGCAAACACCGGACGAATTCTTTTTTATATTGAATTAAAGGGCACATGAAGAGTAAATTTAAGTAATTATTCGTTGATTTTGATAATTGAAAAAAAGAAAAGCAATACATGAACCTAAGACCGCTGACTGTCGGGTCACCAAAAGATTGTTGCTGAATTTGTGTTTGCTTTTGAATTGAAATAATTGACTGTGAAAAGAAGAAGCCAGTTGAAAGTATATATTTACAGCTTCTATTTGAATAGCTATTTTAAAGCTCGACTATTATATATGCACATATTTTTTCTCTCGATTATAACCCTTTGGCAATCCTACTAACCAGATGACTTATGCAAATTGCACAAACCTATCGCAATATTTTATGCACTCAGTTTGCTTTATAATCTGGAATTCAGGATGCATTTATTTTATCTATCATATCCGACTCGTATTTGAGGCTGTCTTTACTCATGTTAGACGTTGTATGCGGTGAAACCTGTGGCATGCAATTGATTGGGACCTCTTATGAAGAGACTTATTTTGGTCTCATAAAACATCTCAAACTTTAAGGATTTCCTGATTTTACTTAAATCAATTCAAACATTCTACAGGGAAACTTAGTTTTGCCGAAGAATTTCTTAATTCAGAAGTTTATAAACCTGTGCAAAAGTATATAAAAAGGTATGTAGATATAAAAAGATACCAGAATTAAAATGATGTACGCCAGACACGAGTTAAGTCTACAAAAAAAGCATCAGTGACGCTCGAATGAAAAAAGTTAAAAGGCTAAATACATTACAAAGTTAAGGAATCTATTCCTTGGGTAGACCATCCTTAGCTTTTCGAAAAGGTCAAAGTTTATAATAGGACAGTGACTCAAAAAAGAAACAAAAGAGAAACAACTCGAGGTTAGAATACCGTTAGTAATGATCGTGCTTGAAAGTCATATGTAAAGCTCTTTCTGCCGTGTCCTGAATTTAGATAACAAAAACGAAAATAAGCTTTCACGAGTGAATTTAATAGTATTGCATGCAAGTAGTATTTTAGCGCACGAAATAGTAAATAGAAAGCTCAGGAAAAGAATACACATCAGGGGCGGATCCAGCCATTTAAAAAAAAAGGACAAAAGAGGGGGTTCCAATTACATGTCCCCATTCAAATGCATTGATCGTCCAAAAAAAGGGGGGTTCCAACCCCCGGAACCCCCCTCTGGATCCGCGCCTGTACATTTGCGTCATCACATATCTTAATCTAATAGTTGAATTCGAATGTCAAACGGCCTACACTAAATGTTTCGACTCAGGATTCATTGACATTTTATCCGGAATTTGTGAGAACGCAAACCGATAGTGTGCTTTTGAAATGTGATCTATAATGTGAATGAATCAAGACGTGTAGGATAGTTGGTCAACACAATGAATACAATTTTCAAAACCGTACCATAGTACAAATATGTAGATTCTATAAGGTTAAACTATTAAAACAAACAAACAAAAATTGAATTAAAATTTTATAATAAACTAACGTTCCGGTCAGTAATTTTTTTTTCAAATTCTTTTGAATATATATAATATCAATAAACACGAACGTCAAGTATTTACGGATGGACATTTTATTTATCGAATGAATCTACTTTTAAAATCTAACATTCCACTATGTGAATATATTACTATACAAAATATAAGCAAAGACTTCTAAATCCATACTAAAACAGTATAAAATAATCAACATTATGGTTGTAATTAAATTTTATTGTGATTATTGTAAATTATTTTTGCGGTTGTTGTGAGCTGCAAGGATTTAAAATCATGCTTTATGAATTGAAAACACACAAGTATTTTTGTTCACGACCGTTTAAAATTTAAATATTTAATAAATTTATTTTACTTTCCGTTTTATGGATATAAATATTATAATACAAAAAAATAAATAATAATTACTCATAAAACCCGGCTAAATACTAAAATGGTATGAAATAATTAACGTAGAAATATAATGATTATTGTTTATAAACATTTTTTGTAGGATGCAAGAATTTATTTGGATTTAATTTTTATGTTTCCTTTACTATAAGTTCAGGGACGGATCCAGCCATTTTAAAAGGGGGGGGGTCCTAACCCAGGACAAAAGGGGGGAGGGGTTCCAGTCACATGTTCCCATTCAAATACATTGATCGTAAAAAAAAAGGGGGGTTCCAACCCCCGGACCCCCCCCCTCTGGATCCGCGCCTGAAGTTATATGGTTCGCTACTGACCCCATACGGATCCATAGAGGGTTAGTAAAATCCATAGGGGATGAGGCCAGAGGCCGAGTCCCCTGCTATGAGGTCCCCTGTGAATTTTATTCACCCTCTATGGATCCGTAGGGGGTCAGTAGTTAACCGTATAACGAATTTATCGGACGCTTGACTTTTTTCTGCGGCGTTTTGTTGAAAAATAAACAATGAAACACAACAACATTAATAGATGACGTCGCCATTAACGCGTCATGAACCCCATATGAAACTTACTAACCCCATACTAGACTGGTTCGCTTGTTTAGATCAATGTGCATATTACATATTTCATATATTAAATTCTTTTGATAAGAATATTATCTTTCTGTTTTCCGATCTAAAATTAACATTTTAAACAGAATGTTCTATCCCAGGTTAAATAACAACATATCTGTACTTTATTTATAGGCATTAGCTTTCACAGTTTAAAACATTTATTAGTATAAATTGCAATAATTTTCAATATCTCTAGGTTTTCTTGAATAAAAAAAAACAATTAATTTTGGCACTTGCGCTGAACTTTTAGAACTCATATATAATATATGATATCATAGCTGACAGGTATCTGGTTTTCCCAGGGATTTTCACTTCTACGAACGCCATTGATATCATCGCTGCTACGTTTGGATAACTAAAAAAAACCAAACAAACATGCAAGGGTGAGTTAAATCTATTTTCAATCTTTACAGTTTAATTTACAGGTATTTCATTTATTATAATTTCATCTTCTTTTGAAACAGAAAACCAAACTGAATAAACAGTGTAACCAGTGATGAATGATCATTGTCAAAATTGAGTTCAGTATTTTCAGGGGTTTACGTTTTGCAGGACACAATGTATTTTATTTCTCCACTATAAACGATTTGTTTTCTTCTGGAGAATTCAAATCTATGTACCAGTAAACGTACCACGCGACGTCTACAAATAAGTCGCCTTAAAGGCTTTCAAAATGAGCTCTTAATTACTGATTCAAATATGTTTCAAGCATTCATTTATTCTAACAGTAAGCATGGTATAACTTTTGTCAAACTGCCGTCTATATATTAATATTTAAAGACTTAGTTATCAATGTGGTATGAGTACCAATGAGACAACTCTCCATCCGAATTAACAATTTATAAAAGTAAACCATAATAGGTCAAAGGTACGGCCTTCAACACGGAGCCTTGGCTCACCGTGACCTAACAACAAGCTATAAATGGCCCCACAATTACTAGTGTGAAACCATTCAACCGGGAAAACCAACGGTCTAATTTAATTTGACTCGATATAAAAAAAAAAAAAAAGCAATTCAGCGGTGATTTATTAGTTAGCCGACCGTGCGAGGGCTGTACAGCCAGTCAAGGTCGTTAAAAACTTCCATTTGTTGTGATTCATCATGGCAAGACATTAATTTTCACTGACAGCTATAGGAGGGGTCCAGCTCAAATCATGCTCAAGTGATTCCGGCCCTATATCATATTATATACCCCACCCCCACCCCATTTGATCCGTCCGTGCAATTGGGTACTCCTCATTAGAGATTCATGGATCGTTTGGTAGTCTTTGGTCAGGTGGTCGGTTCAAATCCATTTTTCTATGGTTCACTAAGGACTAAGAATTGAACAGGTGGAACAACAGTGTAAATACTATAAGCAGTGGCAGATCCAGAACTTTTTCCTAAAAGGGGGGGGGCGCTGACTGACCTAAAAGGGGGGGCACTCCAGTCATGCTTCAATGATTCCCTATATAATCAACCAAATTTTTCCCAGGAAAGGGGGGCCCGGCCCCCCCCCCCCCCCACTGGATCCGCCTATGATAAGGACGCATCTAAATTACAAATTAAATAGAAACATTGTTTTGGAAGCACCGAACCGTGGGTCAACCGTCTCAGGAACACCGGCCTGACTTCAGGAAAGATCGGAGATCCGTCAACCTTGCTTCGGAAGTTGGTCGTCTTATTAGTCGACAGGAGAGTTATTTCCCTTTTAAAGTATTTTCTGAAGTTCTGGTGGTGGATATATTCCCTGAATTACCATTTTTGCAGTTATCGGTAAAGTTTACTTTAATTTTTTAATGAAGCGTTCATAATAATTGTTAAATAAAACCCAAATGAATATTATAAGTCCAAATTAGTCTCCCGTCCGTTGCATTATATCTTATATCAGATCATGGCGGGACAATCCGGGACTTTCTCCCGGTCCTACTTAAAAGCGCCCGGAAGCGCCCGAGAGCGCCCGGGAATAGAAAAAGCGCCCGTGGAAAGGAAAAAGCGCCCTGGGAAGGAAAATTAGCGCCCGGGAGAATAAAATAATAATATTTTTCCTTAAAAAGAATAAATAATCATTGCTTGTTTTGTCCTTATAATATAAATGCATGTGGATATGATGCCTGAATTTTGCAACTGCATGCCATCGTCATGGTGAACACTTTTTTATGCAGATACTGATATACATTTATTATATCTTTTTTATGAATCTAAAACTGTTTCCATGGCTATGCTTATCAGGGTTTTAATGCTTATTTTTAAATTTAAACCAAAACCCTGCCTTTTACCCCCTTGTTTTAACTAACTTTATTTGCTGATGTATTATGTGTAACTTTTAATTTTGATTAAATTAATTTTTGTCTGTGAAATTTAAGAGTTCCAAATGGTGAAGTTGAAATCATGCCTTCGTAAATTTTACTGACGGACGCCATCACGAGTTGGTTGACCGTTATGGAATAACCGTTTCACAAATGATATCGCATATGTTCCTTACGTCGTAACTACAATCCCCTTCCCTTTCAAGAATATGACCTACTGAATTAGACTATTTACCGGATTTGTAATCACATAAGCAACACGACGGGTGCCACATGTGGAGCAGGATCTGCTTACCCTTTCGGAGCACCTGAGATCACCCCTAGTTTTTCGGTGGGGTTTGTGTTGTTTATTCTTTAGTTTTCTATGTTGTGTCGTGTGTACCATTGTTTTTCTGTTTGTCTTTTTCATTTTTAGCCATGGCGTTGTCAGTTTGTTTTAGATTTATGAGTTTGACTGTCCCTTTGGTATCTTTCGTCCCTCTTTTAAGTAGTTTTTTTTTACATTTTTCATTTTGATATCATTTTTGATACATGCCTTTGATGTCTTACATTTTATTAATCTTCCGCATAAACTGTGATCCATTATAATCAGTCTATTCATAAATTATATTATTGTTAAAATTGAAACATTCATAGATATAGGAAGATGTGGTGTGAGTGCCAATGAGACAACTCTCCATACAAATAACAATTTAAAAAGTAAACCATTATAGGTTAAAGTACGGCCTTCAACACGGAGACTTATCTCACACCGAACAACAAGCTATAAAGGGCCCCAAAATTACTAGTGTAAAATCATTATTACAAATATCTATTATCTGAATTTGAAAATTACTTGTCTAAAATTAAAAAAAAATAATGTGCATAACTTATTTCATCAACACAAAGTTGTCTCAAGCCAATAAAATATATTTTCCCCGGGCGCCTTTTCTTTTTTCCGGGAGCATTTTATTAGGACACCTTTCTCCAAGTCCAAGCACAGCCACTGGGCTGTCTTCTTTACGGGACCTGACGAGGTTTGACTGTCAATGGCTGTCACTAGTCTGATTCATTGCTCAAAAGGGACTCGTTAGTGAATGATTACTAGCAATAAGTAGTTTCAAGGTAGACATTGTGTCTGGCGGATATAGGTGTTTATCCAGTTCACTCCGTATCACTACAGTCTACAGGTTTGTTCGCGGAAACAGTGGGAACAAAATTAAAATGTTTATAGCAATATAACACTTAACAAACTTGATTACGAAATAATTCAAACCAAACAAAAAAGGGTGTAAACATTTAGGGTGCAAACAGACTTTGGTTGCCAGTGGCTGATCCAGAAATTTTCATAAGTGGGGGCCCACTGGCTGCCTAAGAGGGGGACGGTTGCTTCACGCTTCAGTGAATCCCTATATAAGCAACCAAATTATTTTCTCACAAATCCATCTCTGGGTGCAAATGTGTAGACTGTAATATATATAGGGTTGGGAAGTGAAAGGGTGCTATAATTTACAAACATGAATAGTCTAACGAACATGTTTTTTGCAAACTGACCTGGATTCACTTTTTTTCGAGTGTAGACCAGGTATTTCAAGGGAACTGCTGTCTCCTTTGTGATTTTGGGGCCTTCTTATACGGCGACATGTATGGCCGATTAAAATTAATTGATAGATTTTCATCCCCGTCTGCCCCTCTGAAATCATCCCGCCCCAATTTTTAGCTCACCTGGCCTAAAGGGCCAAGTGAGCTTTTCCCATCACTTTGCGTCCGGCGTCGTCCGTCGTCCGTCATCGTTAACTTTTACAAAAATCTCCTCTGAAACTGCTGGGCCAAATTAAACCAAACTTGGCCACAATCATCATTGGGGTATCTAGTTTAAAAAATGTGTGGCGTGACCCCGCCAACCAACCAAGATGGCCGCCATGGCTAAAAAAAGAACATAGGGGTAAAATGCAGTTTTTGGCTTATAACTCAAAAACCAAAGCATTTAGAGCAAATCTGACAGGGGTAAAATTGTTTATCAGGTCAAGATCTATCTGCCCTGAAATTTTCAGATAAATCAGACAACCCGTTGTTGGGTTGCTGCCCCAAAATTGGTCATTTTAAGGAAATTTCACCGTTTTTGGTTATTATCTTGAATATAATTATAGATAGAGATCAACTGTAAATAGCAATAATGTTCAGCAAAGTAAGATCTACAAAAAAGTCAACATGACCAAAATGGTCAGTTGACCCCCTTAAGGAGTTATTGCCCTTTATAGTAATTTTTTGTCAATTTTTCGTGAAGTTTTGTTATCTTGTACAAAAATCTTCACCTCTGAAACTACTGAGACAAATTTAACCAAACTTGTCCACAATCATCATTAGGGTATCTAGTTTAAAAAATGTGTGGCGTGACCCGGCCAACCAACCAAGATGGCCGCCACAGCTAAAAATAGAACATAGGGGTAAAATGCAGTTTTTGGCTTATGACTCAAAAACCAAAGCATTTAGAGCTAATCTGATTGGAATAAAATTGATTGTCAGGTCAAGATCTATCTGCCCTGAAATTTTCAGATGAATCGGACAACCTTTTGTTGGGTTGCTGCCCCTGAATTGGTAACTTTAAGGAAATTTTGCTGTTTTTTGTTATTATCTTGAATATTATTATAGATAGAGATAAACTGTAAACAGCAATAATGTTGAGCAAAGTAAGATTTACAAATAAGTCAACATGATTGAAATGGTCAGTTAACCCCTTTAGGAGTTATTGCCCTTTATAGTCAATTTTTAACCATTTTTCGCAAATCTTAGTTATCTTTTACAAAAATCTTCTCCTCTGAAACTACTGGGCCAAGTTCATTATAAATAGAGATAATTGTAAGCAGTAAGAATGTTCAGCAAAAGTAAGATGTACAAACAAACACATCAACATCACAAAAACACAATTTTGTCATGAATCCATCTGCGTCCTTTGTTTAATATTCACATAGACCAAGGTGAGCGACACAGGCTCTTTAGAGCCTCTAGTTTTTATATTTGAAAATATATGATTTCCGGATTTTGTTCATTTCCATTACCAGTAACCATCAATAATTTCGTTTCATTCAAAACTTCCTGTTTCAACTAGATTATTGTATTTCTTCGAGTAATTTAAAATGATTCTACAGATCTATGATGACAACATCATCTACCGAAAATAGAGATTGATTACGGGAAGGGCATAACATATTCGGCTTACGATTAATATGCTGTTTCCAAGAATGCAAATTGCTGTATGACACAAATTTTTAGGATTAGAAAAACAGGGATTTTTTTATTGATACTGTACAATGTCAATGACTTAATTTGTGTCAGGAATTTTGGACTGAATTTCAGAATGATATCCAAAGCGCAAGAATCGTGGAACTCATTGGTACAAAAAGGACTGACTTAAAAAAATTGACTCAAGCACGAACTTATTAGATTTTTTTACTGTATATTGAGTTCAAAAAGTCGGCAAACAGACTATGCGGTATGGGCTTTGCTCATTGTTGAAGGCTGTAAGGTGACCTATAGTTATTAATGTCTGTGTCATTTTGGTCTCTTGTGGACAGTTGTCTCATTGGCAATCAAACCACATCTTCTGTTTAACTTTTATATACACCTACATGTAGATTTTTTTACCCACAGCTATTGATTTCTGTTGACAAACAGCAAACACCCTCTGTCCCAATACCTTCAATTAGGGTTATTAAACACTTCTTTTTGTTAAGTTCATGTTTTACATTGTTGCTAGCCTATGTTTGCATCATGCATAAGAATCTTTTTTAAAGCACAAACCCTTTTATTTTCAACACTTGTTTGTGGTTTCATTTTATTATGTACTCATAATTCTTGTGCTGCATACCAATGCATATTTGCTTCATACAAGAAAGCAAAATTAATTTGGTGTAGTGGTGCAGCTGAAGAGAGCATTTCTACACATTTTCACATGGTTTTGTCGTTTAATGAAAATAGGTTTCTAAAGCGACAATAACATCATGTAGAACAATGGTTGCCAATGAATAAGAGATATTAAGAATTATGTGTGAGGCAGTCCCCCCCCCACCCCATTTAAAAAAAAAATTTGGATGAAAATCTACTAATTAAATTAAGTTGGCCTATATACATGTAGCTAACTATATGCAGTATGGGCTTTGCTCAATGTTGAAGGTCGTATGGTGACTTATAGTTGTTAATTACTGTTTTTATTTGGTCTCTATTGGAGATTTGTATCATTGGCAATTATACCACATCTTCTTTATATTTGTGATTATAAAAGTCTTATTATCATGACTTCATCTTTTTATAGGCTTGTAAATTTTTTTACGGGAAGTATAATTTAATATTCAAATGTCCATCATGCGTCTATGGATCTGTCTGTATGGCGTCCACATGTCACACCGTAACTTGAAAACCACATATCCAACTTTCATAAAACATATATCATGTATATACATAGTTGTTTCTTATGAAAGTCAAACGATCAGTATACTTTTTGGTGAAAATAAGATTTAAACTTTTTGAGTTACAGGACTTTATAACTAAAACAAGGGTGTGTTTTTTCACATGTCATGCCATATTTCAATAATTGATTATTACTTAAAACAACACACATTTCTTTGTTATATTTTGTTTATTCACATATATATCTATACTATTAAACGAGAAGACCTCATTTTTGGTGTCGCTTCTCTTCTTTCCACAATAAATTAATCAACACGCCTCTGTGTCCTATAGGTACAGTGCATAGTCGCATTTGTCATCCATTCATATGATTATTCAGATTGAGTTATTATGGGAGAAAAACGAGAAAAAAGGCATCCGGATATTGTCCCGTCATTGGACGAAATTTTAAGTCAGATTAGACTTCCGGTTTGCATTTTTCTGTATACTGTGAACATACATGTATACTTCGAATAAAGTGTATTTTCAAGTTTACAATCCACGTAGGTCACAGAGTTTATTAAACAGAGAGGGTCTGTATACTGTATCAATGACCACCATGGATCGATTAGCAAACTAAGAACTGAAAGTAAATACACTTTATTTATATAGTAATGAATGTTCATAATATACAGATATTAAAGCGCTAAAATTATTCATGTGAACTTTTGAGATCTTTTCTGAAATTCTCCAGTCATTAAATCTTTTACAAAACAGTGGCGGATCCAGAACTCTTTGTA
Source organism: Mytilus galloprovincialis (assembly GCF_965363235.1). NCBI lineage: Eukaryota > Metazoa > Mollusca > Bivalvia > Mytilida > Mytilidae > Mytilus > Mytilus galloprovincialis. Next base: position 70,082,475 of record NC_134842.1, on the reverse strand, counting down.
AAAGGGGGGAGATGACTGACCTTACTTAGGGGGCCTGCTCCAGTCACGCTTCAGTGATTCCCTATATAATCAATACACTTTATTTATGTAGTAATGAATGTTCATAATATACAGATATTAAAGCGCTAAAATTATTCATGTGAACTTTTGATACCTTTTCTGAAATTCTCCAGTCATTAAATCTTTTACAAAACAGTGGCGGATCCAGAACTCTTTGTAAAAGGGGGGGGGGGATGACTGAACTTAGGGGCCTGCTCCAGTCACGCTTCAGTGATTCCCTACATATTCAATCATTTTTTTCACACGAAAGGGGGGCGGGCTTTTACAAAACAGTCGCGGATCCAGAACTTTTTGTAACGGGGGGCTGACTAACCTAAAAGGGGGGGGGCTACTCCTGTCACGCTTCAGTGATTCCCTATATAATCAATCAATTTTGGCCCCCAGTCCCCCCTCCCTGATTCCGCCTATGCAAAATTCATTGATTGCTTTAAAAAAGAAAATGTGGTATGATTGCCATGTTGAGACAACTCTTCACAAGAGACCAAAATGACACAGAAATTAACAACTATATGTCACCGTACGGCCTTCAACAACGAGCAAAAACCATACCGCATACTCGGTTTAAAAAGGCCCCGAAATGACAATGTAAAACAATTCAATCGAGAAAACTAGCAGCCTTATTTATGTACAAAAAATGAACGAAACACAAATCTGTAACACATAAACAAACGACAACCACTGAATTACAGGCTCCTTTCTTAAATGTTCATAACATACTAAATGTATGTTCATATTGAAATTGATAGAAAACCAAAAATTGGGAATTTTAATTGGAAATAAAGGAGTAGGGATAAAAAAAAAAAAACAACATTTTCCTGTCCCCAATAACCTTTGATACTTTTGCTGAAATTCTCCAGTCATTCAATATTTTACAATATTCTTCCAACAACACTTTACATACTTTAAACTACGCTCTGAATACCCGCGATTTCGCGGGTGTGTTCTAGTATATATATATGTGAATAAACGATTAAATTAGGTATAATGAAAATCTATTACAATAGATTACTTCTTGCATTTAAACAATTTGTTACGAAAGAGGAAGATAATTTTAGTGCCGTATAAGGTGTATTATTAAGTATAAGATTTATTTTATTTTTATCGCACAATGTGGATATACTTTTTCCTGTAATTTTGAACATTTTTGATACAAAAGTCTCTCTTATACTGGAGTAACCTCTGATGATATTGTATTATTATCGGATAGCAAAGAGGGTTTGCAAAATTGTCTCAATACATTATAACAAGTAATTATTGTTCTTCTTGGAAATTACAAGTCAATACAGAGAAATCAAAAGTAATGGTTTTTAATTCAAACGGAAAGTCTTTTCTAAACGAATTTTATTATAATGGCAAATCCTTAGAGACAGTTAGTACAAATGTAGTACTTATTGTTACAAAATGGGTATTAATATTAGATATAATGGCAGTTTTAATGTCGCCATCACTTCGCTTATGAAAAAAGCTAGGAAAGCATATTTTAAAATAAAGAAAACAATAGGATTAGATAACCCTTGTAAACTTCTGGAAAAACTTTTTGATTCCTTAGTAGCCCCTATTCTCCTTTATTGTAGCGAAATCTGGGGGATTATTTCGACATTTAAAGACAGTGATGCCTATGAAAAGTTGCATATAAAATTTATTTAAGAAATCTTGGGAGTACACTGTAAGGCCTGGAATGATGCATGTCGTTCCGAACTTGCAAGACTACCATTATTTAAAAATAAGATAATGTTATCTTGCATTAAATTCTGGGACCATTTAATCACTTCAGAAGGAAGTTTAGTTCACCAAATATATAATGCTACAAAAAAAAGCAACCCATGGGTTAAAAGGTTAAATATTTTTATTCAAAACTTAGGTTTATCTTATTTGTCAAATGATAACCTTACTATTAAACCCCTGTTTGGTTTTATAAAACAAAGACTAATTGACCAGGGTTTTCAGGAACAACATGCAAATATTTCAGCATCTCCAAAATTAACATTTTTCCAAAGTGTTTACAAAATGAGTGAACGGGCAGGTTATGTTGATGCTTTAAAAAATAGATCAGATCGATCATCATTATGTAAATTAAGAGTTAGTGCTCATAACCTTGCCATTGAAAGAGGAAGATATTTAAAAGTACCAAGAGATCAAAGAATTTGTGAAATCTGTAAAAGTGGCGAAATTGAAAATGAACAGCACATGCTTGTTATGAGCATTACTATAATTAAATTTAGTATTTGAATATTTTGTAAGGTCCTCATGGCTGTCAAACAGTTATAACTAGATGTCAACCTCATCTCATGGAAGAGTGAATAATGTAAAGTTTTTCGAGGTAAAAAAAAGTCAATATTGCAGATACTATAGGTAGCAGATCAACTAAATTTAGTGTATGGAAATAATGCAGGGTGTGCACATCCAACTGGCAGGAGTCGTCTAATCTTTACCTCATTTTCATACATTGTAGTTGTTCAGTGGGTAAATTAAAGTTTTGTAATTTGGTGTTTTTTTTGCATACCAAGGGCAAATACAAACTAGATGCTCTAAAGAGAAAAATTCATGGCAACAAATTATTGACCAATTTCTGTACTTCCCGTTTTATCAAAACTTTTAGAAAAGCATGTTTCAAAACATTTGTATGACTACCTAAAAAGATTAGATCTTTTACACCCAGCACAGTCTGGGTTTCGACAAGAACACTCTTGCCAAACTGCCCTTGTCAATATCATAGATAAATGGATACAGGATATGAATGATGGTGATATCAACTTAGCAGTTCTATTGGATTTTAATTAAGAAAGCTTTTGATGTAGTAGATCATGATATTCTCTGTAAAAAACTTGAAATTTATGGATTTGATAATACTGCTGTTTCTTTTTTTAAATCATATTTGAATGAAAGATCTCAACAAGTACAAATTGGTAATGCTCATTCTGAAAAACTTTATATCAAGTATGGTGTCCCCCAAGGCTCCATATTAGGCCCCCTTCTGTTTATATTGTACATAAACGATCTTCCTATTTATATGAAAAATTGTTGCACTGATTTATATGCCGATGATTCAACTTTACATCTTTCTGGTAATTGTTATCAAACTCTACAGTCAAAGGTACAAGAAGATTTACATGGTGTAGAGGAATGGTGCAATGATAACAATATGTTCATCAATAAGAATAAAACAAAATATATGATTATTAGAACGAAAAAAAGAGCAATGCCATATTACAATGAGAGTTGTTTAACTATTAACAATCAAGTGATACAATCTTCCACATGCGAAAGTCTTTTAGGCATTAAAATTGACCCTTCCCTCACATGGAAAAACCAAATTGATGTGATCTGCTCAAAAATATCATCTAGACTATATCTACTATTAAAGATTAAAAAAATTCTAAATCTAGACTGCAGAAAATTATTCTATAATGGTTATATCTTGCCACTAATTGATTATTGTTGTATAGTGTGGAGTAGTTGTAGCAGTGAGGGTTTAAAAAGGATATTAAAATTACAAAAGAGGGCTGCTAGATTAATACTAGAAACAGACCCATTCGCTCCTTCTGCACCCTTATTCAAACACTTAAACTGGATGACAGTTAAACAGAGAATAAAATATCATAAGTTAGTGATGACATTTAAGTGCAGTAAATGTGATGCCCCATCATATCTTACTAACAAGTTTCATTATGTTTCAGACAGAAATCCATACCCCTTGAGAAATGCTGTTAAAAGAAACCTCATACTCCCTAAACCAAAAACAGAATTGTTCAAAAAATCTTTATGTATTCTGGACCATTCTTATGGAATAATTTACCAATACCGTTAACAAATATTACAAATGTTAATTCTTTCAAATACAAAATAACAGATTATTTATTGAAATCAACCTAGCTGTCTCAATAATATAAAAAACTGATCATGTCATCATGTTTATTTTTTTCATCACATTTATCAAGTTGTATGGAACATTATTATCATACTTGACTTTTTATACTAATGTATGCAATATATATGTTTGCATTTTGTTTGATTTCTCATGATGAGGGCCTCAGGGAAGATTAGTTATATAGCTAACTGTGTAACCCTCTTTAAATAAAGTATTGTTGTTGTTGTTGTTGTTGTTGTAGCTCACCTTGGTCTATGTGAATATTAAACAAAGGACACAGATTGATTCATGACAAAATTGTGTTTTGGTGATAGTGATGTGTTTGTAGATCTTACTTTACAAAACATTCTTGCTGCTTACAATTATCTCTATTTATAATGAACTTGGCCCAGTAGTTTCAGTGGAAAATGTAGTGAAAATTTACAAATTTTATGAAAATTGTTTAAAATTTACTATAAAGGGCAATAACTCCTTAGGGGGTCAATTGACCATTTTGGTTGTGTTGACTTATTTTTAGGTCTTACTTTGCTGTACATTATTGCTGTTTACAGTATATCCTACTCTATCTATAATAATATTCAAGATAATAAAAAAAAACAGTAAAATTTCCTTAAAATTACTAATTCAGGGGCAGCAACCTAACAACTGGTTATCGGATTCATCTGAAAATTCCAGGCAGATAGATCTTGACCTGATAAACATCAATAGACCCTGACTGAGGGGGTGGTTTCATTTAATTAATACTTCTTGTCTATTTGCATAGTTAAGCAACCCAAATTTGTATGTGACACCACCAAAATTCAAAGTTGGTCTGTGTTTTGAGGTATTGAGAGCATTGTGTACAAGTTTCATAACATTTGGTCAGGCAATCTAATATTAGAGGAACCAATCTATAAGGATAAACAAAGGTACAGACACACTGACAATAGTACTTAATGCCCCCTCTACTTGGTGGGGAAAGAAAAGTCTGTATATCTGCCATTAATTTCTGCAAAAATTAGGAGAGCAGAACAAAGCTTAAACATAATTTGTAACTCATCATGGTTAACTCACTTATATTACCAAAAATCAGCTGGGGGACAAGGGTAAAACTGTATGGCCCAACAACTTTGTTGCAGGCCATATGTTTTGCCACTTGTCAGATTTGCTCTTAATGCTTTAGTTTCAGACATATAAGCCAAAAGCTGCATTCTACCCCTTTGTTCTATTTTGAGCTATGTCAGCCATGTTGGTTGGCAGACAGGGTCATCAGACACATTTTTTTAACTAGATACCTATTGTAGGGTTAACGTTGTAATGGGGGTACCTTCATGACAAATAATGGTAAAAATTCTTGCCAAACGATGAAAACGGTAATTTTTTTGGAATATGATGATAAAATGTACATTTTCTTTTAGAAGAAAGAACTGATTTAGGCGAAGCACGTTATTTTTTTTCCAAAAATGACAATAACGATAATCATTTGAGACTTATGACGAATCATGATAAGTATATTTTGACAAATCATGTTAAATTTTTAACAAATTTAACGCTAACGGTTGCTGAAATGACTGTTTGATGCCTGATCCTCCTATTGATGATTGTGACCAAGTATCGTTCAGTAGTTTCAGAGAAGACTTTTGTAAAAGTTAACAAACAAACTTAAAATATTAGGTAGGTAAGGAAATTAGAACACACATATTTTTTGCTCACCTGGCCCAAAGTGAGCTTTTCTCATCACTTGGCGTCCGTCATCGTTAACTTTTACAAAAATCTTCTCCTCTAAAACTACTGGGCCAATTTTAACCAAACTTGGCCACAATCATCATTGGGGTATCTTGTTTAAAAAATGTGTCCGGTGACCCGGCGAACCAACCAAGATGGCTGCCATGGCTAAAAATAGAACATAGGGGTAAAATGCAGTTTTTGGCTAATAACTCAAAAACCAAAGCATTTAGAGCAAATCTGACATGGGGTAAAATTGTTTATCAGGTCAACATCTATCTGTCAAGAAATTTTCAGATGAATTGGACAACCCATTGTTAGGTTGCTGCCTCTGAATTGGTAATTTTAAGGAAAATTTGCTGTTTTGGGTTATTATCTTGAATATTATTATAGATAGAGATAAACTGTAAACAGCAATAATGTTCAGCAAAGTAAGATTTACAAATAAGTCAACATGACCAAAATGGTCAGTTGACCCCTTTAGGAGTAATTGCACTTTATAATCAATTTTTAACCATTTTTCGTAAATCTTAGTAATCTTTTAGAAAAATCTTCTCTGAAACTACTGTGCCAATTAAAGCAAACTTGGCCACAATCAACTACCTCTAACCTTTTTTATTTGGAAAATATGCCATTTTGTCAAATTGGGAAGTTTATAATAACCATGAATTCGACTGGGACTTCAATTTGCAGACCCCCTTTCAAGAGAAAAACCCTCATTTGAAATAAGACCCCTTTTTATTAGCTCACCTGGCCCGAAGGGCAAAGTGAGCTTTTCTCATCACTTGGCGTCCGTCATCCGTCGTCCGTCGTCATCGTCGTTAACATTTTACATTTTGAACTTCTTCTAGAGAACCACTGAATGGAATGAAACCAAACATGGCATGAATGTTCTTTATGAGGCGCTGACCAAGTGTTGTTACTTTGTAGCCGATCCATCATCCAAGATGGCCGCCAGCAGGGGACTTAGTTTAACATAGGACCCTAACAGGAAATGCATACAAATGACTTCTATAAGAGAACCAATGAATGGAATGAAACCAAACATGGCATGAATATTCCTTATGAGGCGCTGACCGAGTGTTGTTACTTTGTAGCTGATCCATCATCCAAGATTGCCGTTAGCGGGTGACTTAGTTTAACATAGGACCCTTTGGGAAATGCATACAAATGACTTCTTTTAGAGAACCACTGAATCGAATGAAACCAAACATGGCATGAATATTCCTTATGAGTTGCTGACCAAGTGTTGTTACTTTGTAGCCGATCTATCATCCAAGATGGCTGCCAGCAGGGGACTTAGTTTAACAAAGGACCCTATGAGATATGCATACAAATGACTTCTTTTAGAGAACTGTTGAATGAAATGAAACCAATCATGGCATGAATGTTCCTTATGAGGTGCTGACCAAGTATTGTTACTTTGTAGCCAATCCATCATTCAAGATGGCCGCCAGTGGGGGACTTAGTTTAACATCCAATTGTAGGACCCTGTGGGAAATGTATACAAATGACTTCTATTTTAGAACCAATGAATGGAATGAAACTAAACATGGGATGAATATTCCTTATGAGGTGCTGACCAAGTCTTGTTACTTTGTAGCTGATCCATTATCCAAGATGGCTGCAGTGGGGGACTTAGTTTAACATAGGACCCTAATGGGAAATGCATACAAATGACTTCTATAAGAGAACCAATGAATGGAATGAAACCAAACATGGCATGAATATTCCTTATGAGGTGCTGACCAAGTGTTGTTACTTTGTAGCCAATCCATCATTCAAGATGGCCGCCAGTGGGGGACTTAGTTTAACATCCATTTGTAGGACCCTGTGGGAAATGTATACAAATGACTTCTATTTTAGAACCAATGAATGGAATGAAACTAAACATGGGATGAATATTCCTTATGAGGTGCTGAGCAAGTCTTGTTACTTTGTAGCTGATCCATTATCCAAGATGGCTGCAGTTAACATAGGACCCTATGAGAAATGCATACAAATGACTTCTTTTAGAGAACTTTTGAATGAAATGAAACCAAGCATGGCATGAATGTTCCTTATGAGGTGCTGACCAAGCTTAAGTGTTGTTACTTTGTAGCTGATCCATCATCCAAGATGGCCGCCAGAGGTGGACTTAGTTTAACATAGGACCCTATGGGAAATGCATACAAATGACTTCTTTTAGAGAACCACTAAATGGAATGAAACCAAACATGGCATGAATGTTCCTTATGAAGTGCTGACCAAGTATTGTTACTTTGTAGCCAATCCATCATTCAAGATGGCCGCCAGTGGGGGACTTGGTTTAACATAGGACCCTGTGGGAAATGCATACAAATGACTTCTATTTTAGAACCAATGAATGGAATGAAACTAAACATGGGATGAATATTCCTTATGAGGTGCTGACCAAGTCTTGTTACTTTGTAGCTGATCCATTATCCAAGATGGCTGCAGTGGGGGACTTAGTTTAACATAGGACCCTAACAGGAAATGCATACAAATGACTTCTATAAGAGAACCAATGAATGGAATGAAACCAAACATGGCATGAATATTCCTTATGAGGCGCTGACCAAGTGTTGTTACTTTGTAGCTGATCCATCATCCAAGATTGCCGTTAGCGGGTGACTTAGTTTAACATAGGACCCTTTGGGAAATGCATACAAATGACTTCTTTTAGAGAACCACTGAATCGAATGAAACCAAACATGGCATGAATATTCCTTATGAGTTGCTGACCAAGTGTTGTTACTTTGTAGCCGATCTATCATCCAAGATGGCTGCCAGCAGGGGACTTAGTTTAACAAAGGACCCTATGGGAAGTACATACAAATGACTTCTTTTAGTGAACCATTGAATGGAATGAAACAAAACATAGCATGAATGTTCCCAATGCGTTGCTGACCAAGTGTTGTTACTTTGTCATCCATCAAACATCCAAGATGGCCACAAGTGGGGGGACTTAGTTTAACATAGGACCCTATGGGAAATACATATAAATTTCTTTTAGAGAACCACTGAATGGAATGAAATCAAACATAGCAATAATGTTTCTTATGAGATGATGACCAAGTGTTGTTACTTTGTAGCCGATCAATCATCCAAGATGGCCGCCAGCAGGGGTTTAGTTTAACATAGAACCACTGAATGGAAAGAAATCAAACATAGCAATAATGTTTCTTATGAGATGCTGACCAAGTTTTGTAACTTTGTAGCCAAATTTTATCTTTTTTTTATATGATTTCAAAAACCCAAGTAGAGTCAGGTGAGCGATACGGGCTCTTGAGAGCCTCTAGTTAATAGTGATCATGGTGATAATACATAAATAGACCCTCAAATCTGCATACAAGTCATTTTAGGCATGAAAAATTTTTAAATGAGTTTTTCAGTTTGTATTCATGCACAATTACTACTGAGACTGCACTGTTTGGGAAAAAAGTTGTCTTTTTGGGAATAATTTTAAGCCATTTTTTTAAAAATTGGGATTCTACTCCAGGGGAAAAAGCCTTTATTCTCCTGTAATTTGAGCCAATAACATCACTGGTCACTGTCTATGGACTTTGAAACTTTTGCTAAGTATTTATCTTAGTTTATAGTTTTGATTAGGTTGGTTTATGGATAAGCATTGGCATATCTCATAACCATGACGACTATTTGACCACGCCCCCTCAGATTTGGTCATTTGACTTTGAAATTTTGCTTAGTTTACATGTATTAGTTTGTTTAGGACGTCTGTTTAAAGGGAACTATAATTATGATAAGTCAATTGTATTTGGTATACATTTGTATTAGCATAAGCACATATTATTACGATGGAGATTGTTTAGCCATGTACTTTCAGTCATGTTTCATTGACTTTGAATATTTTCAAAACTTACAAGTGTTTATATTTTAATTTCAACATTTGCATTACCCTAATTACAAAAAAGTGAGGCATATTTCCGTGATAACAGTTTATTATATACTTTATATCATAGGTCAGGCAAACTAATACGAGAAACGCCAATCAATTTATTTTATTCAGCATTGCACAAAGTAAAAAAAGATAAAGGTACAGGGGTGGATCCAGCCATTTAAAAAGGGGGGGGGGGGTTCCAACTACATGTCCCTGTTATTCATATTTTACACATAAATGGACTAAATTTTTCTGCCACTTATAATGCATTGATCACTCTGGTTAGAATTTTTCAAATTTTAATAACTTTCTTAAACTTATTTGTAAAAAAATATTTCCTGTTTAAACATACATGTATATATTACTTATAAATGGACTCTGATATTTTTTCTTCCAGTTAACATTACATACAGTCTGCAGTTAAAGTTTTTAAAGCATTTATTAGATTCATAAACCTTTCTCATTCCTTGATTTTGACCAAACTTGGATAAAAGCTTCTTACAATCAAAAGAAAGTATCTGAAGGAAAATTTTTAAATAATTTTTTCCTCATTTTTGTTGAGCCACTTTTGATTGCATCAATATGGATGCATGCATGCATATATATGTATTTCCTTCATTGATTGAAATTTTATGAAAGGTTAAATATACATCAAGTACCTAAATGAAAAAACAAGATTTTTAACTTCCTATGTCAATTAAGATAAAAACTGGTATGTTTAAATGTAAATTCTGGATGCTATTTAGGTCAGAAAATTTGAAAGATTAACTGATTCACATATTTGTGGTTTAAATGAATGATGCTGAATCAGCAAATGTTATCATTTTGATATTAGGCACATATCCGATTTTAGGGAGATGAATTAAATATGTCATGTTTGTTTTTTTTTTAAATAAAATATGGTTTAAAAACCTATAGTCTACTAAAAAAGAACATTTATTTTTAAGTAATTTGACAGATCATTTTGAATTTATTTTATTTTCAGTCTACAAGCAGTCATTAATTGATTGAAGATTGAAGGTGGTGGGGGGAAAGGGGAGAGGGGGTTGTACCCCTAAATTATTTTGGTAGGGTTGAGCTTGAGCATGCAACTGAGACATCAAGTACCCCACCCTTTTCATATATTTTGTTTATCAATTAGATATTTAGATATTTTGTGGAAGAGTGAATTTTCTGCCTTCCATTTACACTGGATGCATTGATTGTATTATACAGTATGTACTTATTCTAAATATCTCTTGCAGATAATTTATTGACGTAGGTGATTCTTTGTAATCTACTTGTGATTAGGTCTTATTTTATTGGTCATTGGTCAGTCAGGGGTACTACTTGTAGAAGTTATTTTTAATTACTTGAAAAAGTAATATTATTTACTTATATAAGTAAATTTGTAGGATACTTATACAAGTGAATTTTATTTACTTGTATTATGTAAAACAAATATTGGCTGAGTTATGTCCCTTAGACAATCAGATTTTTTTTACTTGTAGAAGTAACAAAGTCATCCGATCTTCTTTTATTGAATTTATGATTATTGCTCTAATAGAATTTTAAATTATCTGCCCTTTGTAGATGTCTTTATAATTACTAATCATTTAAGTGTAATTCCATGGACAACGAAAATCCCAGTTGTCTGTTGTCTTCAGAACACTGCTCATTTACAAGCCCCCAAGGAGCAATTTTTGAAGGCCTCTTGCACAAATACTTAAGATCTTTGCACAATCAATTTCTTTGTTGAATTAATGAGACTCTAATAAAAAAGTTGAGCAAACCTGGGAAAAATCATTATAGGCATGAATTTACATCTCAAAACTTGATGACTTTTGTGGGCTTGTAAGAAAAATTTACTGTAAACATGATAAATACAAGTAAATTTTTGAGAAAATAAAGGGGAGATTATTCAAACATTATTTATTTACTTATATATATGCATATTTTTTTACTTCTTCAAGTAAATAAAATAACTTGTACAAGTTGTACCCCTGACTGTTGGTGGTCTTGTGATAATTATACAGGGAATTTAATTGCTGGTCAATTTTGGTCTTTGTTCACAAAAGTTTAAATAGTTTAATTTTTAGCATCTTCTGGTACATTAGTATAAAAAGTTGCAACTTCCTGTTAAAGAATTAAGCTGACAAGGCCAAGAGAATTTCTTTTAATAATTGCTATCATGTTTCATGTGTACAAACCTTTGAATGTTAACTAGGTGCATATGTCAAAATGATTGGATTTATTGCATCTACAACTAACATCAGTGGGAATACATTAGAATATGATAAATATAGAGTTCAATTGGTTTGACAAATAGCTGCAGATGCATTCACAACTGTTACGTTTAACCACATATAAAATACTGACATCTGATTAGTTTCAGATACTTATGATATAATCAAGCAAGTGATTATATATATATGTCAACCTTATTATGTATTAAATCATCTTTTAGTATATATATTTCATATACATGTAGAACTTATATATTTTCCCAAAAAAATATTGCAACATGACAAAATATATTTAACTACATGTAATAAACCCAATGAGCAGCAGAATTGACATAGCTTTTATTTGTTTATTTGGTTAAACATTTATTTTGTTGAGAGCCATTTTGAGGGAATATCTTATTTCACAGTGAAAACGTGTTTTTTTTGTCTTAAAATTTGCTAAACAATAACACCGAATTAATTTGTAAAAAAATATTACATATAAATATACATGTATACAATGTATATGTTCACATCTCAATGAAAAAAATCAACACAATTATTTGTACACTTTAATTTAAACTGTAATTGTACTGCTCCTCGGGGCGTCTTGATTGACAAATAAAAATTGTTGTTGTTGTTGTTGTTCATCAGGAAAAAAAAACCAACTGGAGACAAAATAATGAACTAATTAAACAAACTTTAGCACAGGATTTGTTAAAATCAAACCATACAAATTTAAGGGCATGAACATGTACTAGAACATTGAGTGAAGGAGTGGATTCATGCTGAGGATGCATTGAGTGAAATCCTAACCTACATGTAATTCATTTCTTTTTCAAATGTAACATTTTATACAGATTTCAAGTGTTATTTTTATTGCAAAAGACTGTTCTGTTTAATAATGCCGTGGATTTTGTTACATATACTTGTAATTTATAACAAGTATTTTTTGCAAGTACCATCATTCTCTCCCTAAATAATTCAGAATTTGTTGAATAGGTTGAACCCATCTATCCTATCACACTAGAGATAGAGGATAATAGTACTATAATGCAACAGGCACACTCAAGTAGATTGCCTCTTATCTAATGACTTACATCTGCTGAAAGTTGGTCTAAAACAAAACTACAAATATGAAAACAGAAATGATTTCAGTTTTCCAATTGAGAAAATAATAGGCCATTTCTGTTACATAATTGTATGTGTCTGTCCCAGTCAGGAGCCTGTAATTCAGTTATTGTTTGTTTATGTGTTACATATTTGTTTTTTGTTCATTTTTATCAGGAAAGATGAGATGAGGCTTATGTAATAACCAAAATCATTATTTGACTCTATTAAGGGCTGATTAATTACATTACGTAAGTATATATACTTTGATTTGTTCTACATACCTGTACATTGTACAGCTGAATATTTGTGTAATGAATCAAATTCAGGAAATTTGTGTCTCCTCTTGCAGAGTGCAGGACATATGCCGAAGTGAGTGCAGTTGGCAACATTATGAGCTTTTTGCATAAAGTTTTGTTTTTCTGGACAACCTGAATACTTCAGCTAGTATAAAATAATTGAAAACAATACTTTAATAATTCTATGCGTTTAAAGCGCGCTTGTCTGGATTTAGTTTTATCATCAGGAACACTCAAAGCCAAATTGAAAATCTGAAGATGTATAAGTACCGAAACTAATGAAACTGTATGTTGCATACAGATTTATTTGGTCTGTATTTGTTAAGTCTATATATATAAACCCTTATAAACAGACTTGACCAGAATCCTGCATCATTGGTGTTTCTAGTTGAAATTGTACATGTGTTCATAATAAATGTGACGTACGACCTAGCCTTCCTACTAAAATGGCCAGCAACATGGCTAAAATAGAACACAAGCCTAGGGTCAAAATACATTTTTTTTTAACCCAAGTCAAGTGAGCTTTTTTCATCACATGCAGACCCTTGTCTGTTGTCCATTAACTTTATATATTATGAACTTCTTCTAGAGAGCCACTAAATGGAGCGAAATAAAACATTGCATGAATATTCTTCATGCAGTGTTGTAAAAGTTTTGTTACTTTGTAGCTGATTCATTATGATCCCAGACGGCTGCCAAGGAGGGTGAAAAAAGGGGGTGTTGCTAAACGGCGGAAACGGAAAACGAAACGGAAACGGAAAACGGAAACAGAAAGAAATATAAAGCAATTGTTTTGAAAACAATTGTTAGGCAGTCTTTCCCCTCTGATGAATGGATAATTGGGTTTTTTTATTGATTGATTTGGAAAAAAAGGGGGGGGGGTATTTGTTTGTTTGTTTGTTTTTGTAAAGGGTCTATATTATTGTGTTACCGGAGAAGTTTCATGTTTAGTTTGGAAAGTTTTTCTTTTATTTTAGATACAGCGCGCGCGCAATATTGAGGAGACATCACGTGACGCGGGTTTATATTAAGAAAAACTTAGTCTTTTAATTTCTTTTTAGGTCGGGACCTTGAACAGACAACAAGTCTAGAGATGGAATGTACACAATGTAAATTCTTTTGTCATTGTAGGAAATTGACATTTTGATCACAGTTCACCAGCAGTGCATGTTTTGGATTTAATCGATCAAGTGTAACTTTAAAACACATTTAATGATTATTTTTTGATAATGTCCATTTTTCAGCACCTGTTTGTAACACAGATTAGTATTTCAATCTCGGAGCGGACATTTTATTGTAGGTTTTTACTGAGATTGACGGACCTAGCAAGCGATTTTTACGGCATTGCTATTTCTATTTTCTAGGAAAAGTCTTGAGAGATATCTGCAAAAAGTTTTTTTATGAACCTTCAGTACATGTATGCCCTGCTGACTGCAAATTTTCAGGTCGATTGGACTTGTAGTTTCAGAGAATATGTGGATTTTTTTTCAGAAGAGACGTAAGAACAATAATAAAATAAAAATTTTCTTGAATAATTGAGAGTTTGTTCCTTCAATATACTGTCATAAATAAACAGTCATACATATTGATTGATTGATTAGTTGGTTGATTGATTGATTGGTTGGTTGGTTGGTTTTTTGGTTGGTTGATTAAACACGTTTGATAGGGTCACTTAGAACAAGGGAAAAAAACCTCAAGAGACCTTGCATCCCGTATTAAACGCATGACACGGAAATATACATTAAGTGATTGATTGGTTGGTTGGTTGGTTGGTTGGTTAAACACGTTGGAAAGGCTCAATTTAAACAAGCGAAAAAAAAACATCTTGGATCCCGTATTTAACAAATGAAACGGAAACATGCATTGATTGGTTGATTGGTTGGTTGGTTGGTTGGTTAAACACGTTGGTTAAACATGTTGGTTAAACACGTTGGTTAAACACGTTGGTTAAACACGTTGGCTGGTTAAACACGTTTGATAGGCTCAATTTAAACAAGCGAAAAAAAACCATCTTGGATCCCGTATTTAACACATGAAACGGAAACATGCATTGATTTATTGGTTGGTTGGTTGGTTGGTTGGTTGGTTGGTTGGTTGATTAATTAAACACGTTGGTTAAACATGCTGGTTAAACACGTAGTTTAAACACGTATTTTCAACACGTTTGATAGGCTCAATTTTAACAAGCGAAAAAAACCATCTTGGATCCCGTATTTAACACATGAAACGGAAACATGCATTGATTGGTTGATTGGTTGGTTGGTTGGTTGGTTGGTTGGTTAAACATGTTGGTTAAACACGTTGGTTAAACACGTTGGCTGGTTAAACACGTTAGATAGGCTCAATTTAAACAAGCGAAAAAAAAACAATCTTGGATCCCGTATTTAACACATGAAACGGAAACATGTATTGATTGATTGATTGGTTGGTTGGTTGGTTGGTTGGTTGGTTGGTTGGTTAAACACGTTGGTTAAACACGTTGGTTAAACATGTTGGTTAAACATGTTGGTTAAACACGTTTGATAGGCTCAATTAAAACAAGCGGAAAAAAAGAAACCTTGAATCCCGTATCAAACACATGAAACGGAAACATTGATTGATTGATTGATTGATTGATTGATTGATTGATTGATTGATTGGTTGGTTGGTTGGTTGGTTGAAATTCAAACACTCATAAAACTGTTTAAATAGTGCCAAAACCACATAATTTGATGACCTTGACCTTTGACCTTGTGACCTTCGTCAAGGTCATTGCTCCACAAGGTCATTGCAAAAGACCCTATGGGTCAAGGACCTTTTGTTTAAGAGTTTTGCCTAAAAATGCCTTTTTAAAAACCATCGATGGGAGTTATGTCCCTTATATGATGGTAAAATCAATATAGTCATAATGTAAAAAAGTTGCCCCTTAAAGTACCAAGCATTTTTCACTGCTTAATTTTTTTGTATCTATAACCGTTCAAGAATTATAGGGAAATGAAAAACTTATAAAAATCTAAAATATGACCTTGACCTTTGACCTTGAGCTAATTTTCTAAGTTAGGACCCAGGGGACTCAAATAAAAACATTCCAGGGTTATACGGTTAACGGTTTAGGAGTTTAGAAAACATACCGACAAATTTATTCCGTAAAGGTAGATAACTCCTATAAAATTTCATCAAATCGCTTCGATCCAAATACGCCAAAAATTACTGAAGATGTAACGAACAGTTTGTAAAAAGAATTTTGTCGCTTTCTTATTTTGTTACGAAGGAGATGCACACAGAGGATAAACAGTGAAAAGGGAGATAACTCTTACATAGAAAATGGTTCGCCTTAGCAGGGTGAAATTTAAAAGCGCATAAACTATACGATACCATATGAGAAATATCTAAGCGACATATTGCGAAACAAACATTTTGCGCAAGAACAAAATTTGGCGGAAGAAAAAAATAATAATAATAATAATAATCAGAACAAAAACAATAAGTCTTTCCACAGAAAAGTGGAAAGACTTAATTAACATCTTTTATTTAGGGTTATTTTACATATACGTGTATAGGCATGTTTTATGTAGTATAACACATGTTTACAAGAAAGAAAAAAAGAGGAATAAATTGAAAATAAAAGATTTAAAAGCATAACATATTGAAATAATTAGCAGGAGATGATGAGACTATGTTTTTGTTTTTAAATATTAGATAAGGTCATGTGAACGTCGTTCATGCGATTCATTATAGTCTGTTAGACTTTTCTTATTTTAAACACATGTTGGATAAATGTCAATAAGATAGTAACCCAGCAACACAAAACCAAATCTACATACGGCCTAAAAAGATGGTCCTTCAACTCGATCCTAAGATAGGTTGGGGAAATGCTTTTCATTGTTTTTTCTGCGATTCTTCTTCAATTGCTTTGCATTATGATTGGTGTGTATTTGTAACTTTCGTTGTATTTTTAACCAGATTTTTGTGACAAAAATTTCGGTTATTGATTTGGGGATGTACGGCTGGCAGTCAGCAGTAGGGCGGTCGGGCTGGTGGCAAACAAATGTTGTCTGTGCATTTACTCATGAACCATTCATCAAAAGCTTTTAAAATTTTAACATGTTGTTACTGACAACAAAATGAAGGTCAAGTTCAAGAATGATTTTGACTTTTACCGTTCAGGAGTTATGGTTCTTGAAAGATTGAAAAATGGCGTGTCCAGTCGTGTCTGTGCATTTATGCATGAACTGTCCAACCAAAGCTTCCCAAATTTTCCTATGTTGTTACTGATGAAAAAATGGAGGTCAAGTTCAAGAATGACGATTTTGACTTTTACCGGGCATTCAGTAGTTATGGTTCTTGAAAGATTGAAAAATGGGGTTTCCAGTCTTGTCCGTGCAGTTTTGCATGAACTGTTCAATCCAAGCTTCCCAAATTTTAATATGTTATTACTGATGACAAAATGGAGGTCAAGTTCAAGAATGACGATTTTGACTTTTACTGTTCAGGAGTTATGGTTCTTGAAAGATTGAAAAATGTCGTTTCCAGTCATGTCAGTGCTTAAATTACTCATGAACTGTTCAACCAAAGCTGTTCAAATTTTCATATGTTGTTACTGATTACAAAATGGAGGTCAAGTTAAATAATGTTGATTTTGACTTTTACCGTTCAGGAGTTATGGTTCTTGAAAGATAAAAAAATGGCGTTTCCATTCATGTTGTTGCATTTACTCATGAACCATTCAACCTAAGCTCTTTCAAATTTTAATATGTTGATACTGATGACAAAATGCAGGTCAAATTTGATATTGACGATTTTCACTTTCACCGTTCATCAGTTATGGTTCTTGTGATATTGCCAGGACACAAATAAATGTGACAGCCTCTTGTTTCTTGTAAAATGAAAAGAAAACGAAAAAGAAACCTAATGGGACAAAGAAATATGGACAACCGATAAGGAAACCCGGGAACTGGACATATAAATTTGTATACCCTTTATTTTAATGTAAACATTGATGAAATCACTCACTATACTGAGCCTTTTTTCACTGATTACAATACTGATGTACGATGTTAAATATTAAGGTATTGTAGCTTTACATCTCCTAGATTTACTATCAATAATACGAATTGATGTGAAACAAGTGGCGGAAAATTAGTAGCCTACATGGTTAACGTTGTCTTGTATTAGTATTTTTAAAATCAAATGTACACATTGCTTTAAATATCAAGCCGCTTAATTCTTCTCTGAAAATTTAATCCCTAGTAGCCATACATTTTATTTTATAATATTACAATTGAAAACAGTCTCAGTATGCTGTTTTTCTATAGTTGAAAACATTAAAACATAGGCGAAATTAAGATTCCAAAGGGACATTCATACTCACAGACTTAGTCTATAATTAACTGACAACGCCATCACCAAAAAAAGAAGAAAAAAAGACAATCAGACATTAACAATAGTTTACAAAACACAACATGTAAAACTAAAGTCTGAGCAACACACACCTCACCATTAACACTGGGGTTGATCTCAGTTGCTCCGGAAGGGTAAGCAGATATAGCTCCACATGTGACTCCCGTTAACATAGACATGAATTTATATCATTCTACTAAGGAATGTTGAAATTTGGAAGTTAATCTTATTTATATTGGTAATTTTTAAAGATTTTGGTCCTATGCCAAGACAACTGAAAATTCATTCTCTGTTGGTTTTTCTATGACGAAAAAGATACTATATTTTACATAACTTATCTGATCGCCAAACACCAGATTATAAACAATTGATGTCATTTACTAAATAACACCTTACCCTGAACAGTTCCTTGCCATACCACAGCATTAACGGCCTGGTTGACCTGTTTGATGTTGTCTAATTTACCATGACTCTTTGCTTGCAAAAGCATAGGAATGAGTAAATCCAATATTGTGTTTTACCTGGTTTCCTGTAACTGTTTAAATTCGATTAAAATAGTTTATATGAGGCTTTTTCAAAATGTGACATAAACAGTGGCAGATACAGGGGCGAGTTCCGGAGGTTGAAACCCTTTTTTTCTGACGACCAATGCATTTGAATGGGGACATAAAGTTGGACCCCCATCCACCCTTTTCTCCTTGGTTGGGACCTCCCCTCTACTTTTTTGAAAATGGCTGGATATATCTGTAACTTGTCCTTATCGATGTTTTGGGCGCAACCATTAAGGATAGTACATATAGTTGCAACTGTGTTATTTACCAATAGTTATGTAACCAACATCTTCTTTCTTTATAAGAACCTTTGAATTGATTGAAACCAAATATTGTATTTATGTTCCTGATGAGGTGCTTACCAGGTTACCTACCAAGTTTTGTAACCTTGTCACTGATTTGTCATCCCAGAAAGCTACCATCAGGGTACCTAGTTTTAGGAATTACATAAAAAATTCTTACATGAATCACTCATAGTGATAGGAATAATATATGACATGAATGTTTCTTATGAGATGTAAACTTGAATTAGCATTCTTACTTTTTTATCCTAGAAAGTAGCCTATAGTGGCCCTTAGTGTAACATAGTAACCTATTGGAAAAACATACTATTATAAAGTTGTCTTCTAGAGAAAAGCTTCAAATGGATCCAAAGGAAGCCAAGGCTTGATGTAGAAATAAGGCTATTATTTGACCTAAATTGGTGACTTCATATACAATGCCACTCGGATGGAAGGTTGGCTAATTGGCACTCATACCATGGCCACATCTTCTTATTTTATATGATTAATTGTTTCTTAAGAGCTGTGTTGTTGCTTTGTTGCCTATCTCAGTATCTGTTATCTAAGTAGGCTTCAGTAAGGGGGCTTTATAGTTAAGCATATGCTGGGAAATACTTACAAATTTAAGTCTTCCATTTAGATCCAATAAAAGAATTGAATCCAGTAATGATTTGTATGTTCCGTATGAGGTGCTAACAAAAGTAAAAAAAAATGTACTTTGTTGCTAATCTGTCCTCTAAGATTTTTTTAATATGTAACCTTATAGAAAATACATATTTTTCAAAATTAGATATAAAGTTCAATGTATTATTTTCATAGTTTTTTTTATGGCCCAGAACAAAGTTGTCAGGGCAATATAGTTTTACCCTTGTCTCAGTCATTCTGTCATTCGCTCATTCCGCAACAAACCATTACACAGTCTTTTTTTCTAAACACTTTTAGATATTTGGCTGATTTTTGGTATGTGAGTTAACCATGATGAGTTACAGATCAAGTTTGAGTTTAATTTTTTGCAGAAATTTCTGACTTTGGACCCTGATAAATTGTTGAAAATCACAGTTAAGATTTTGAGCTAATTTTTGATATTTTAAAAAAAATACAATCCCAATTCAACATCCCAAAATTTTGAAAAACGAATTCCTGGATCCTTAAAGGGTCAATCTCGAAATCTTAAGCTTAAAAACACATGATCCCTGAGACCCAATAAAGGTCCTATCCCACCTCATAGAAAGTAGGGGTAAATGCAAGGTTTGTCTATTATTCTATTATTATGAAATTTGCTATGAAAAGACTTTGAATATTTGCATACTTTAAATGTTAAGGTATTGCTATTTTAATTGCAACATATGAATTATTGAATAACAAATAAACATTATCTACAAATACATGTAGACCAGACATATCTCTGTGTTAATGTTTCTTTTTTTTTTCTTTTCAGAAATCAAGTTGACCAAGCATATAATATCAAACAGGTAGGAAACTTACATAAATAATAAGTTATCAGTTTTCATAGGAGCTCAGCGGAAAATATATATTTGGGTGTTATCTAAAATTCATTGCATGCTTGATTAATTCACAAATCTTTTTGAGGTGGGTTTAAACATATTTTATTGTTTCAAATGACAAATGGATCAGACACAATTGAATTTTGCATCTTATTTACTGACTTCTCTCTGTGAAGTTTAACTCTAAAGTTGATCATTGGACTCTAAAAGTTGAGTTATATTTCAATCATCTTGTCCTTTCTGATTCCTTCATTGTTTCTTATCGCCCCACTGTTGTATGTTGATTCATCCTTCTGTTGTCAACACTATCAATAACTCAAAAAAGCTTTCAGCTGAATTTTCATGAAACTTTGGTGAATTGTTGATATATAGAGAATAATACATGGCAAAATCCGTATCATATGTCGTATCATCCCGTGACATCAATATCAGCCCAAGGGCCTTGAGGCCCGAGGGATGATATTGGTCGAGGGTGATACGGCATGTGATACGGATTTTGCCATGTATTATACGCTTTATCATATATTTCAACAGAAGAGTATTATATTATATGAACTGTTTTCTGATCTCGATAGATTAGCACTGGGTTACCTTCAGTTCTGCTTTTGTCTTGGTTCAAAGCCTTAAAATAACTGCTTATACAAAGCACCTGGGGTTACCTTACCATTTGCCTGCTGCTGTTTTAAAAATATTTTGTTTATTATTGTATTTATTTGAGTGTTTTGTATTTTTTATAGTTGCATTTAGTGTACCAAAAAATATGCAAACTTGATGTTCGTGACGTCACATACAATATGAAAACTTGACGTTCGTGACGTTACATACCAAACAATGACGTCATTAAAAAAAATCACCTATATTTATGGTCATGACAATATGCGTAAATGTAACAGCCACTATGTTCCGCCAGTTACTTTGTTCCGGCGGAACTTTCTAACTAGTTATTTCGTTCCGTTGGAACTTTTCAACTAGTTGTTTTGTTCCGAGTGCAGTTGAAAAGTTCCAGAAAAAAGTAGCTAGTTGAAAATTCCCGGAACAATGTAGCTAGTTGAAAAATTCTGGCCGGAACAAAACAACTAGTTATATCGTTCCAGATCAAATCAGATAGACAATTTATTCCAGCATATCATAATAACTATTCATTACACTCAGTATAAAATCCCCTGATCGCCCAGCTGGCAACAATTAATATTTTTCATCCAATGTCTATCCTTTTAATAACCAAAACCCAGTAGGACAACTACATTTTTGATGGGAAGTCATGATTGACACATGTATTACCCATTCTCTAAACATATTTTCTTATAGATCTCTTTTTAAAGCTTCTACGATAAATTCATTGTTTTTACGCTTTTGAATCTGAATTGCTTCAAAGATACATCCCAGAAGAGAGTTATTACAAGTCTGATTTTGACAAATACATGTCAACACAATGTGTTCTTTTATGAAAAAACGAAACTCAAAATCTCATAAATAAATAGCATTAATATCTAGTATAATAACCAATCTGTGATGTAATTAGATGACACAGTATTGTGCAATAGCAAGAAATTTTCAATTGCACAGTGACAATATTGTGCAATAGCAAGAAATCTTCAATTGCAAAGTATTGTGCAATAGCAAATATTTTCAATTGCACAGTATTGCGCAATGGCAAGAAATATCTAATTGCACAATATTGTGCAATAGCAAGAAATTTTCAATTGATTGGAGTTATCTTTCTTTGTCCAGAATAGTAGTTGAATCAACTTAAATCATTGTTTTATACAATATACAATGTATATTTACTTTTACTACCAACTGATAAATTAAAACCATTCAGTGATAACAAGCACCTTTTGGTACATTTTAATATTTTATGATGTATTTAAATGAGTAGTTATTGTTGCAAACTCCATTAGAAATTTGAATTGAGATCAGTTTTGGATAAAGGGAAAGGGGGATGTGAAAAAAAAATTGGGGGGGGGGGGTTAAATTTTTTTCATTTTAGATTTCATAAATAAAAAGAAAATTTCTTCAAACATTTTTTTGAGAGGATTAATATTCAACAGCATAGTGAATTGCTCAAAGAAAAAAAAAGTATTTTAAGTTCATTAGACCACAATCATTCTGTGTCAGAAACCTATGCTGTGTCAACTATTTAATCACAATCCAAATTTAGAGCTGAATCCAGCTTGAATGTTGTGTCCATACTTGCCCCAACGGTTCAGGGTCCAACCTCTGCGGTCATATAAAGCTGGGCCTTGTGGAGCATCTGGTTGGCTCATATCTGAAACCAAAGCATTAAGAGCAAATTTGTCAGAAAAAAAAATGTTTTTAGGTCATTATATATTTGCTCTGAAATTTTCAGACCATTCAGGCAAACAATTGTTGGGTTGCTGCCCCTTAATTCCAAATTTTATGAAAATTTTGCATGTTATTATCTTGAATATTTTTATAGATAAAGATACAGTGTAAACAGCAATAATGTTTTTGCAAAGTAAGACCTTAAAATAAGTCAGCATGACTTAAATGATCAATTGACCCCTTAAGGAGTTATTGCCCTTTATAGTCTATTTTTAACAATTTTCATAAATTCTGTAAATTTTTCAAAATATTTTCCACTAAAACTACTAGGCCAAGTTGATTAATGATAGAGATAATTGTAAGCAGGAAGAAAGTTCAGTCAAAAAAGATCTACAAACACATCACCATTACCAAAACAAAATTTTGTCATGAATCCATCTATGTCCTTTGTTTGATATGCACATAGACCAAATTGAGCAACACCCACATTTATTTTGTGACAAAAATCTATATTATGTCAAAAATTTTATCACAATCCAAATTCAGACAGTATCAAGCTATGTTCAGGGGTTGACCACTGTGGTCTTAAAAAACTCTGCCCTGCGGAGAACCTGGATAAAACTAAAAACCCTTGTTATATGATGTTGTTGTTGTTGTTGTTGTTGTTGTGACCAAGTGACATTTTCAGAAGAATCAGAAAAGCAGTTGTTGGTTTGCTGCCCTGTATTAGTAATTTTAAGGAAATTTTGCTTTTTTTTTCCAGCCTAGCTCGACTCAGGGGTTGTGATCCGGTGGCTACGACGGCTGTGGCATTAGCTTACTTCTTAAAAGCTTTATATTTTAGAAGGTGGAAGACCTGGATGCTTCATACTTTGAATATACATATGCCTCATTTTTCGAAGTTTCTGTCAGTCGCATGTCCAATGTCCTTGACTTTATTTCATGTTTCAGTGACTACTTGAATAAAAAGTTAAAATTTTTTTTATGGCAGGTGTCATCTGACCTTGACCTCATTTTCATGGTTCAGTGGTCAAAGTTAAGTTTTTGAGTTATGGTCTTTTTTTCTAATACTATATGCAATAGGTCAACTATCTTTGGTGTATGGAAATATGTTATGATCTATATGTCTGTCGCGCAGGTTAATTTTGACCTTGACCTCATTTTAACAGTTCATTTCTCAGTGTTCAGTTTTTCTGTTTTGGTCTGTTTCTCTTTAACTATAAGCATAAGGTCAACTTTTTATTTGTTGTATGGAAGTATTGTTAGCTGTACATGTCTGCCTGGCATGGATCATCTGACCTTGACCTCATTTTCATGGTTTATTGGTCAATGTTTATTTTTGTTGGTTAATTTTATAGTTTATGTGACAGTTGTGGTAAAGCTTTATACTTAGGACTATCAACATAATATCAATGATAAGTAAAGAAAGAGGGACATTTCAACGTGTGCACTCTGGTGGTTACTATCTTGAATATAAATATAGATTGAGATGAACTGTAAACTGCAATAATGTTCATCAAATAAATCATAAATCAACATTGAAAGCCAAAAGTATAATGGTTGCAGTATTTCATGCATCAATTAAAAAATTTTATCTTAACACAGACTCCTCAGAGCCTCTATAGTTATTTAAAATGCTGCTTATCTATGTTGGGGCCTCAGGTAAGATAAGTTATGTAGCTTTTAGTGTACAACCCTCTTAAATGAGGTATTATTGTTTTTGTTTGCTAAGAAATGAATATAAATTTTAACAAAAAACACAATTGATTTTTTTTGTAGGAAAATTTTCCACCTGGTGACAGATTTCTTAAATCTAAATGTGCAGGTTAGTTTTTGAGTGAAGATCATCAATGCTGGAAATATTAAGTCATACAAATGCATGAAATTTTTCTATTACTTCAACAGAAAAAAGGTACTTTTACAAAAATGTAGGCTTCTTTCAAAGGCAGATTTTGAGCATAATTGAAAGGTATAAGATAAAGTTCATTTATAGGAAAATACAATGTATAGTGAAATCCTATATTAAGAAAAACAATTGACTTAGACCTGTGAACCCCCTTAATTCATATTATATATGAAAAGTAAATGTTTATCATTGTTTTTACTATAAGAATGATTTTTGTGGATCAAATCTGTCAATAAAATGGTTTGCCTTTGTTTCACTTTCAATGTGAGCTTTTCTCATCACTTGGCATCTGCCATTGTCCCTCCTCATAGTCCATTGTCATATACTTATAATAAAACTTTTATAAAAATCTTTTCCTCTAAAACTACTGAGACAAAATTAAGCCGACTTGGCCACAATCATCATTAAGGTATCTTGGTAAAAAAATGTGTTAGATGATCCCGCCTGCCAATCAAGATGACAGACATGGCTAAAAAAAGGACATAGGAGTAAAATGCAGCTTTTTGTAAACAATTCTGAAACTAAAGCATGTAGAGCAAATCTGACATGGGATATGGGTATTGCCTTTTAATGTAAATTTTTAACGATTTTTTTCGTAAACTTTTCTTTAAAAAAAATATTTTCCAGCAGTTAATTAATCTACGGGCCAATTAGAATTAAACTAAGCCACAATGCCATCCAACTAACATGGCAATCATGTCTGAATAAAGTACATAGGGATTAACTATTGAAGTGTAAGGGAAAATTGTTAAAAAAAACCAACAATTTCAAATGGTCATAACTTGAAAACTAATTTAAATAATGATAAGGGGTCTTCAGTAAGTATTGTCTAAGTCGAGATACTAGCTATATATATAGTGGGATAACCTTTTTAAATTTAATTATTAGGGTATCTTATACTATTTATTATGATTTAAACCTTATTTTACATGATTTTCTACACCACAGAAGATTCATTTAACGACACTGGCTCATGAGAGCTAGCCTCTAATTTTAAACAAAAATTGCTATTGTTGAAGATGCAGGTGAGCAATCCCAGCTTGTTAGAGACTCTAGTTCCCCTGCTTCATACTTATGTGTTTGAATTTAAGATAAGAAATCAACTAAATATTTAATCTCCATTTACAACAGAGGTACCACAAGCACCTGAAAATTTGAAGGTGAAGACGAGGACCAATGACAAGTTGACTTTGGAATGGACAAGGTCAAAGGAAATTCGCGGTTCAAAGGTTACTGGGTACAATATTTTCCTGAAAATGGTTGATTCTGATGACTGGAAAAAGATTGGACGAGCCAGATCATTTGTCACCTCCTATACCATTAAAAATTTGAAGCTGGACAAACATTATATATGTAGTGTCAGTGCTGAAAACAAAGTTGGTAAAGGACCAGCAGCCGAGGTAGAGTCTCCTGTTGTTCAACATCAAAAGCCAGGTAAATTAAAGTTCTGTCTGAGTTCATTCAAAATTAAAGGCTGAATTGGTTTTTTTTAGTTCCTGAGTGATTAAGTTAAATTTATTTTATATATGGTTCAAAACATTTTTGGATTGATTTTGGAAGTTATGGTCCAAACTCATGTCCACGTCATTGTGAGCATTGGTGTCAGATTATTATTTAGTTATATGACCATTGGTTTCTTGATAATAACTTAAGTATAAGAAAATAGAAATATATGAAATTTTAAAATTAGTTAGATTTGAAATCATAAAAGGAAGGCTGGGATTTATTGATGGGGTTTTGGTTCGAACAGCTTATGTATAAAGGGCCAAAAAAGGGCCAAAATAAGCATTTTTATAGTTTCCAGAAAATAACCTGTATGTAAGTATAAATACAATCTTACTGAAACTGCTAATTTAAATTTTTTCAGCTATTTTTTGTGTGAGTTTCTACTACTGTCCAACTATAACATAGCTCTTTTCTGTGTACTTTTTGTGTTGAAAACTTTGATGCCCCACCTACGTTCGTCTCCAAAGTTTTTGGTCAAGGTATTTTTTGGTTTTTTATGAAGCTGAAGTCCAATCAACTTGAAACTTAGTACACTTGTTGCTTATGATATGATCTTTCTTATTTTTAAGCCAAATTAGACTTTTAACTCCAATTTCACGGTCCACTGAACATATAAAATGAAAGTGGCAGTTTCAGGTTAAAGTTTTGGTCAAGGTAGTTTTTGATGATTCAATCAACCTCAAAACTTGGTTAACATGTTACCTTTATATGGTATGATCTTTCTAATTTTAATGCCAAATTAGATTTTTACCCAAATTCATGGTCCATTGAATATGGAAAATAATGTGTGAGTGGGGCATCTGTGTACTTTGGACACATTCTTGTTTTCAGGCAGTTGTGCAGTGCAAAACTATATGTATCAACTGGTTGTTTTAAGGTGAATGTACCTTTGTGTAGTTACAAGTTGGGCTAATTTGCTGATAACAGAATCAATATTTATACCAAATAAAACAATATTTAAAGATTTAATTACAGTGTTAAATAGGTAACCTTAAAAATATGAACATAAGTTATAAGTATAACAACCTCATAATGAACATATGTATAACAAACATGAACAATTCAACAAATGTCATAAGTATAACAAACATGAGCAATTCAACATATGTCACAAGTATAACAAACATGAACGATTCCACATATGTCATGAGTATAACAAACTTGAATAATTCAACATATGTCATAATTTAGTATAACAAACATGAGCAATTCAACATATGTCATAAGTATAACAAACATCAGGTTGTTGATTTTAAGGGTGTTTATCATTATACTATAGTTAATCTATCATATTATTATGATTATTGTTCAAAATTCAGGCCATACTGGTAATTTAGAACTTTTTTTTACAGTGAAAGCTATTGAGAAAGCCAGAACAAGCAAACAATCTATCAAAGATAAGAAAGAAAATGAAGCGCTATATAGTGATGTAGTCAAAAAGAATTTAACTAGCAGACCAACAACAGGTAAAAAATGATTGAGAAAATTTAAATAAATGGGCTTAAATAAGTTATATTTGAATATGTCTAGTCATATTCACTCTGCTAGTTAAAGATAAAGGACCTGTAATGACCCATCAAATTGTGCAATCAAAAAGACATCAAAATTTTCATAGGGAAGAGTGAAAAAAGGACATATGTTACATGATATAGATATGTTTGAAAATTATAAAGTTATGTAAAATATATAGAAAAAAGACTTGATTAACTCACATTACTGTTGGACAATTTTCTCATTTTTTATAAGCAGTAGAAAAACATTCTCAGTAAAATTTGTACCGTTTAGTTATTGTTATTTTCAATAAGTTGCTACTAAATAAACTGAAGTTATTGATCTTAAATGAAAATATATCTTTTTTATTCCTTTGTCTTATATTTTTTTTTTAAGAATCATAGAAATATATACATGTAGAAAGCAAATGTTAATAGACAAAATGATCAAAAAGTCAAGATCTAAAACAAATAAGTGAACATTCCCAAAATTGTCAGTTGGCCCTTTATTGAAGTTATTGTCCTAAATGACTTTTTTATTATCAGCTTTTTGCATTTTTGCCTATTATTTTGAAAATAGTTGTATCAGTGAAGACATTTGTGTGTCAACAAACTCTTGTTTTACATTGAAATTTATTTGGAAAGCCAGCCCTAGCCAACCACCATTCAAGAATAAGAAAGGAGGAAATAAAGTATTATATTGTGATAAATCTAAAAGGAATTTAACAAGTCGACCAATAGCAGGTAACAACTATTTGAGTAAAATGTGTTTTTAAAGGATTAGAAAATTCTGCTTGGAATGAATGTAGCTATACAGTCAAACCTGCACTAATGGTCACCTTTTTTCAACAGTCAATTGCAACCAATGGTGGCTTTCAAATCTTTTCTTTTTTTTACTCTATATTATTTTACGTATAGAAAGATAGAAAGCAAATTTAAATAGACAAAACATCAAAGAGTCAAGATCTAAGGCAAATGAGTCAACATGGCAAAAATCGTCAGTTGACCCCGTATTGAATTGATTGCCCTTAAATGACTATTTTTTTTTCAGCTGTTTACATATATTTCCTATTTTATTTTGAAAACATTATATTTATGATCAGCATCTACAAATAGACCATCATGGATGAAATATTTAGTCTACTGATATTGGAGCTTTTTCCCTTTAAAGATTTAGCTCATGACATCTTCCCTTTAAAAGTGCACCAGTGTCCGTCAAATACCTAAATGGGCTGTAATCAAGCTTTTCTCATCACTTTGCATCTGTCATATACTTGTAAATAAACTTTTATCAAAATCTTTTCCTCTAAAACTACTGAGACAAAATTAAGCTGACGTGGTTACAATCATCATTAAGGTATCTTGGAAAAAAAATGTATTAGATGATCCCGCCTACCAATCAAGATGACAGACATGGCTAAAAAAAGGACATAGGAGTAAAATGCATCTTTTTGTAAACAGTTCTGAAACTAAAGCACTTAGAGCAAATCTGACATGGGATAGAAATGGTCATCAGATTAAGATCAATTAGTCCTGAAAACTTAAGACTAATCAGACAACCGGTTGTTGGATAACTGTCCCTGAATTTGTAATTTTAAGGAAATTTAGCAGTTTTTTTGTTATAATCTAATGTATTATTATAGACAAAGATAATGTATATAAGATCTAAAAACAAGTTGATATGACAAAGATATTGAAATGACCCCTTAAATTGATATTGCCTTTTAAAGTGATTTTTTTCGTAAATTTCTCCAGTTAATCTACGGGGCCAAGTAGAATAAAACTAAGCCACAATGCCATCCAACTTACATGGCAATCATGTCTGAATAAAGTACATAGGGATTAACTATTGAAGTGTAAGAGAAAATTTAAAAAAAAACCCAACAATTTCAAATGGTCATAACTTGAAAACTAATTTAAATAATGATAAGGGGTCTACAGTAGGTATTGTCTAAGTCGAGATACTAGTGGGATAAATTTAATGGATATCATTATATGGGTATCTTATACTATTTATTATGATTTAAACCTTATTTTACATGATTTTCAAAACCACAGAAGATTCATTTAAGCGACACAGGCTCATGAGAGCTAGCCTCTAGTTTTATACAAAAATTGCTATTGTTGAAGATGCAGGTGAGCAAGCCCAGCTTGTTAGAGACTCTAGTTCCCCTGCTTCATATATACTTATGTGTTTGAATTTACGATAAAAAATCAACTAAATATTTAATCTCCATGAACAACAGAGGTACCACAAGCACCTGAAAATTTGAAGGTGAAGACGAGGACCAATGACAAGTTGACTTTGGAATGGACAAGGCCAAAGGCAATTGGCAATTCAAAGGTTACTGGGTACAATATTTCCCTGAAAATGGTTGATTCTGATGACTGGAAAAAGATTGGACGAGGCAGATCATTTGTCACCTCCTATACCATTAAGAATCTGAAGCTGGACAAACATTATGTATGTAGTGTCAGTGCTGAAAACAAAGTTGGTAAAGGACCAGCAGCCGAGGTAGAGTCTCTTGTTGTTCAACATCTAAAGCCAGGTAAATTGAAGTTCTGTCTGAGTTCATTCAAAATTAAAGGCTGAATTGGTTTTTTTTAGTTCCTGAGTGATTAAGTTAAATTTGAATTATCTGTAACTTTTAAAAGACATGATCAGAAAAGTGCAATTAACGTTAACACCAAATTAATCCAGTGTTATTATCTTTTTCTTACACTATGTTGATACCAGTTATTACTCACTTGACTTGATCAATAAAAAAAAATCTCCATTGAAAATATGGGAAAAAAATATTATATTATGTTCTAACTTTCTCATTCAAAGTTTAGGAATTTTGTTTTTAGCTCACCTGGCTCAAAGGGCCAAGTGAGCTTTTCTCATCACTTGGCGTTCGTCATTGTAGGCGTAATTTTTCACATTTTGAACATCTTCTAGAGAACCACTGAATGAAATGGAACCAATGATCCTTATGAGGTGTTGACCAAGTGTTGTTACTTTGCAGCTGATCCATTATCCAAGATGGCTGCCAGCAGGGGACTAAGTTTAACATAGGACCCTATGGGAAATACATACAAATGTCTTCTTTTAGAGAACCACTGAATGGAAAGAAACCAAGCATGGCATGAATGTTCTTTATGAGATGCCTACCAAGTGTTGTTACTTTGTAACCTATCCATCATCCAAGATGGCCACCAACAGGGGACTTAGTGTAACATAAGACCCTATATATATATGGGAAATACATACAAATGTCTTCTTTTAGTGAACCACTGATAGGAATGAAACCAAACAGCATGAATGTTCCTTATGAGATGCTTACTTAGTGTTGTTACTTTGTAGCAGATCCATCATCTATTAGATGGCTGCCAGCAGAGGACTTAGTTAAACTTAGTACCCTATGGGAAATACTTACAAATGTCTTCTTTTAGAGAACCACTAAATGGAATGAAACCAAACATAGCATGAATGTTCCTTATAAGGTGTTGACCCAGTGTTCTCAGGCCTCTACAATAAAAAAAAAATTCAACTTGTCCTGTAGGACAAGCACATACCAAAATTTACTTGCCCGAATGAAATTGTTACTTGTCCAAAAATTTTCTATTAAAAATAACCTTTTTTACATTTTTAGTTGATTAAAGGAACAAAACGAATTTAAACAATATAACAGAATTTGATGTATTTTTTTTTAAATACTTCAATAGTCAAGTACAACTGCGAAGCTAGTCATATCACAGGAATTAGGTTCTAGTTTCCATCAATGCTAGTCTCATCAGACTCTAATCATGAGGCACCATCTGATAGGCCTGTACACTCATTGGATTTGTATTCTGTTTGGGTTTTTTTTAAGTTAAAAAAAAAGTTTATTCAAATGCAATCAATAAAAAGAAGATAAGCCATCATAAGGTCTAATTGCCGATGAGACAACTCTCTACAAAAGACCAAATGACACAGAAATTAACAACTATAGGTCACCATATTGCAAGTAATGTTTTTTTTTCTACTTATGATCAAATATGATTTTGTGAATTTTATGGTAAATAAAAAAAAATATTTTTGTGAAAAAATTACTGGTATGGTATTTATCATAAGGAACAGAATAAGGTAGCAAAATGAGTACTGATTTGTCTTGGTCCCGAAATGTCTCCTGCCTTGTCAAACTGTCTATCAATCATGTCTACTAAATATGTCTCCTACGGTGCCAAACTGTCTCTTAAACAATTGGAGCTGAATCTTTTGAGGTGACGAACTGTCCTGTAAAGTTACCTTATCTACAAAGCGCATCATTGATTCCGATCAGCATACCTGTCAACTCACCCGTTTTTTGCGGGTGACACCCGTTATTTTCACCTCTCACCCGGGAGTTTTTCTTTACCCGGCGGGTCCCGGGAATTTCTAACATTACCTGTTTCACCCGGATTTCTGACCGGAATTGTTTCCGGTATTTAGAAGTAATGCGACCTTCGGTTTTATCGGTCTTTTTCAATGTAACCAAAAGTCAAAATGTAGGACTGTTTACCTGAGCTGTGAAATAAAACCACCCAAATAGTAAAGAGGGCCCTTTCAGTTGAAAATAACAAAGTGGTAGTTGAAAACAAGCCAAGATTTTTTGTTTTGTCAAAACTTGCTAAAACATTACTGGTTTTGCCAAACAGCAATGCAGACAGTGAGAGGGCATTTTCTTTAGTAAAGAAAATAGCTACAGAGTGTAGGGCTGATCTTAATAAGGATACACTGTGTGCTCTTCTTTCTTGTAAAATGAATACACATTTGCATTGCTATGAACTGAAACCAAGTGCAGTTCTTTTAAAGAATGCCAAGTCTGCTACTATGGAATATAACAATAGTCTGAAATAAACTTGTATACATGTTCTAACTGTTTCATATACATATTGACTATATAAATTATATGTAAACATATTATTGTTCTTCAATTGAGCCCGCAAAATGTCGTACGCGTTATGACCTGAGATTTTTTTTCTCAATGCAGGTCATGACCTGACTTTTCATTTTCAGAGGTTGACAGGTATGGATCAGTAAGACTGTTTTCTGAGAATAGTATACCTTTTACCTGTTAAAAAGTACCTGACAAAGAACCAGTTAAAAATTATCGATTGCAAGTAAACATGTTGAAGAAAAAGGTTTTGCATTTGAATAAGCAGAATACAGAAACATGTCAAATTAATATTTGTTTTCTTGTTTTTGTTTATAATCAATTACTTTGTTCATCAAAGTTGGATTAAATTTATTTTCTGTAGAATAATTGTACTTGTCCCGACGGACAAGCTTGATCCAGCTTTTACTTGTCCGACCTTTTTTCCCTCTGGTACCGGACAATCGGACAAGCGTTATTGTCGAGGCCTGGTTCTGACTTTGAAACCGATCAATTATGTAAGATGGCCACAAGCAGGAACTTAGTTTAACATAGGACCCTATGGGACATACGTACAAATGTACTGAATGGAATGAAATCAAACATGGCATGAATGTTCCTTATGAGGTGCTGACCAGGTGTTGTTATTTTGTAGCTTTTCCGTTATCCAAGATGGCCACCAGGGGGGGGGGGGGACCTAGTTTAATATAGATCCCTATGGGAAATACATACAAATGTCTTCTTTTGAAGAACTACTGAATGGAATGAAACAAAATTTATCATGAATGTTCCTTATGAGGTACTAAACAATTTGTTGTTATTTTGTAGCCGTTCCATTATTCAAGATTGCCGCCATTGGGGGACTTATTTTAACATGGGATCCTATGGGAATTACATACAAATGTCTTCTTTGGGGGACCTAGTTTAATATAGATCCCTATAAATGTCTTCTTTTGAAGAACCACTGAATGGAATGAAACAAAATTTATCATGAATGTTCCTTATGAGGTACTAAACAATGTGTTGTTATTTTGTAGCTGTTCCATTATTCAAGATTGCCGCCATTGGGATCCTATGGGAATTACATACAAATGTCTTCTTTAAGAGAACTAATGATCAAACATAACAATATTATATCAAATTTGGCCTAAAACATCATTATAAGTATCTGTTACAATTTTTTATTTACATTTTTAATATTATTTGAAAATTCCAAGTATAGAATCAGGTGAGCCACACAGGCTCTTGAGATTCTCTAGTTTATATATGGTTCAAAACATTTTTGGATTGATTTTGGAAGTTATGGTCCAAACTCTTGTCCATGTTGTTGTTAGCATCTGTGTAAGTATAAATATGATCTTTCTGAAACTGCTTATTTAAATTTTTCAACCATTTTTTGTGTGAGTTCCTACTACTGTCCCACTATAACATAGTCTTTTAAGTGTACTTTTTGTGTTGAATACTTTTATTCCCAACCTACGTTCGTCCCTGTCCTGCTTCAGGTTAAAATTTTTTGTCAAGGTAGTTTTTGATGAAGCTAAGGTCCAATCAACTTGAAACTTAGTACACCTGAACCTATATATTGTATGATCTTTCTAATTTTAATGCCAAATTAGATTTTTACCCAATTTCATGGTCCATTGAATATGGTAAATAATGTGCAAGTTGGGCATCTGTGTACTTTGGACACATTCTTGTTTTCAGGCAGTTGTGCAGTGCAAAACTATATGTATCAACTGGTTGTTTTAAGTGAATGTACCTATGTGTAGTTACAAGTTGGGCTAATTTGCTGATAACAGAATCAATATTTATACCAAATAAAACAATATTTAAAGATTTAATTACAGTGTTAAATAGGTAACCTTAAAAATATGAACATAAGTTATAAGTATAACAACCTCATAATGAACATATGTATAACACACATGAACAATTCAACAAATGTCATAAGTATAACAAACATGAGCAATTCAACATATGTCACAAGTATAACAAACATGAACAATTCCACATATGTCATAAGTATAACAAACAGGAACAATTCCACATATGTCATAAGTATAAAAAACATGAACAATTCAACATATGTCACAAGTATAACAAACATGAACAATTCCACATATGTCATAAGTATAACAAACTTGAACAATTCAACATATGTCATAAGTATAACAAACATGAATAATTCAACATATGTCATAAGTATAACAA
Source organism: Mytilus galloprovincialis (assembly GCF_965363235.1). Classification (NCBI taxonomy): domain Eukaryota; kingdom Metazoa; phylum Mollusca; class Bivalvia; order Mytilida; family Mytilidae; genus Mytilus; species Mytilus galloprovincialis. Next base: position 70,047,337 of record NC_134842.1, on the reverse strand, counting down.
ACATCAGGTTGTTGATTTTAAGGGTGTTTATCATTACACTATAGTTAATCTATCATATTATCATGATTATTGTTCAAAATTCAGGCCATACTGGTAATTAAGAACTTTTTTTTTACAGTGAAAGCTATTGAGAAAGCCAGAACAAGCAAACAATCTATCAAAGATAAGAAAGAAAATAAAGCGCTATATAGTGATGTAGTCAAAAAGAATTTAACTAGCAGACCAACAACAGGTAAAAAATGATTGAGAAAATATAAATAAATGGGCTTAAATAAGTTATATTTGAATATGCCTAGTCATATTCACTCTGCTAGTTCAAGATAAAGGACCAGTAATGACCCATCAAATTGTGCAATCAAAAAGACATCAAAATTTTCATAGGGAAGAGTGAAAAAAGGACATATGTTACATGATATAGATATGTTTGAAAATTATAAAGTTATGTAAAATATATAGAAAAAAGACTTGATTAACTCACATTACTGTTGGACAATTTTCTCATTTTTTATAAGCAGTAGAAAAACATACTCAGTAAAATTTGTACCTTTTAGTTATTGTTATTTTCAATAAGTCGCTTCTAAATAAACTGAAGTTATTGATCTTAAATGAAAATATAACTTTTTTATTCCTTTTGTCTTATATTTTTTTTTAAGAATCATAGAAATATATACATGTAGAAAGCAAATCTTAATAGGCAAAATGATCAAAAAGTCAAGATCTAAAACAAATAAGTGAACATTCCCAAAATTGTCAGTTGGCCCTTTATTGAAGTTATTGTCCTAAATGACTTTTTTATTATCAGCTTTTTGCATTTTTGCCTATTATTTTGAAAATAGTTGTATCAGTAAAGACATTTGTGTGTCAACAAACTCTTGTTTTACAGTGAAATCTATTGGGAAAGCCAGCCCTAGCCAACCATCATTCAAGAATAAGAAAGGAGGAAATAAAGTATTATATTGTGATAAATTTAAAAGGAATTTAACAAGTCGACCAATAGCAGGTAACAACTATTTGAGTAAAATGTGTTATTAAATGATTAGAAAATTCTGCTTGGGATGAATGTAGCTATACAGTCAAACCTGCACTAATGGTCACATTGTTTCAACAGTCAGTTGCAACCAATGGTGGCTTTCAAATCTTTTCTTTTTTTTTACTCTATATTATTTTACGTATAGAAAGATAGAAAGCAAATTTGTGCATTAGGGTCTATTAAGGTATTTTGGGAGGCCGAAAGAAGGGAGGGGTTTACTATAGAACCCTATGGGAATTTTTTTTTGAAAATTTTCAAATGAATATAACTTGTAAACTTTAAGTGATAAACACACACAGTCTTCAGAAATGATCATAGGACAATAAAACAAATGACATGAAATAAAGGGGGAATCCCTGGGGGTCATTCCCACGTCCTTAATACTTGAGAATATGCTATTAACTTGTAAACAGTCCAAATCCCCACCCTTAAACCATATATATTCTTGAATGGGACTATAAAACAAATTTAATGAAATAAAAGGGAAGTCCATGGAGGTCACCCCACCCCATTCAATTTGAGAATGTGCTATTATAATGTAAACGGTCCAGATCCCCACCCCTAAACCATATATATTCTTGTAGGGGACAATAAAACAAAGGAAAAGAAATGTCCCTAGGGGGTCACCCCGTCCCCTGTTGTTTGAAAACTTGTAAACGGTCCATATCCCCAACCATAAACCATATATATTCTTGTATGGAACAATAAAACACATCAAATGAATAATATAGGGAGAGTCCATGGGGGTTACCCCCACCCCGTTACAATCATCATTAAGGTATCTTGGTAAAAAAATGTGTTAGATGATCCAGCCTGCCAACCAAGATGACAGACATGGCTAAAAAATTGACATAGGAGTAAAATGCATTTTTTTGTAAACAATTCTGAAACTAAAGCACTTAGAGCAAATCTGACATGGGATAGAAATGATCATCAGATTAAGATCTATTAACCCTGAAAAATTAAGACTAATCAGACAACCCCTTGTTTTGAATTTAGAATTTTTGAAATACTAAGGCTTTTCTACCTCAGGCATAGATTGCCTTGGCTGTATTTGGCAAAACTTTTGGGAATTTTGGTCCTCAATGCTCTTCAACTTTTTACTTTATTTGGCCTTTTTAACTTTTTAGCTCACCTTTCCAAAAGGAAATGTGAGCTTTTGCCATCACTTGGCGTCCGTCGTCTTCCGTTCATCCGTCCGTCGTCGTCGTCCGTCCATCGTAAACTATTTCAAAGATCTTCTTCTCTGAAACTACTGAACCAATTCAAACCAAACTTCATCTGATTGATTCCTAGGGTATCTAGAATAAAGTTTGTGTTTTAATTCCCATTTCATAAAAAAAACATGGCCGCCATGGCTAAAAATAGAACATAGGTGTAAAATGCAGTTTTTAGCTTATAACTCAAAAACCAATTGAAAGCATTTAGAGCAAATCTGACATGGGGTAAAATTGTTTATCAGGTCAAGATATATCTCCCCTGAAATTTTCAGATAAATCGGACAACCCGTTGTTAGGTTGCTGCCCCTGAATTGGTAATTTTAAGGAAATTTTGCTGTTTTTGGTTATTATCTTGAATATTATTATAGATGTAGATAAACTGTAAACAGCAATAATGTAATGCTTGGGGTATACAATGTTTTTTTATACTTTCATCATAAATTATATTATGAACACGAGACAAACGAGACATTTCAGTGTGTCCTCTTGTTTTTGCTTTTGAAGAAGATATGACAGAATCGAAGAACCATTTATATAAATTGAAAACCCAAAATAATCATTGATGGAAGATTTAAGCAAAAAATTTAAGGTGAGCGATTCAGGCTCTTGAGAGCCTCTTGTTTGGATTAAAGCGTCACTGATGAGTCTTTTGTAGACGAAACGTGTTCTCTAGTTAATCTACAGGGCCAATAAGAATAAAACTAAGCCACATGCCATCCAACTAACATGGCAATCTATCCGAATAAAGTACATAGGGATTTATTATTGAGGTGTAAGGGAAAATTTGTTAAAAAAAATCAAAACAATTTCAAGTAGTCATAACTTGAAAACTAATTTAAATAATGATAAGGGGTCTTCAGTAAGTATTGTCTAAGTCGAGATACTAGTGGGATAACCTTTTTATACGCCCGTCAAAATTTTGACGGGACGTATTATGGTATACAAATGTCCGGTGTCTGTCCGTCCGTCCGTCTGTCCGTCCGTCCGTCTGTCCGTCCGTCCGTCTGTCTGTCCGTCTGTCCGGCGTAAACATGTCGCACCGTAACTTGAGAACGACTTATCCAAATCTCATGAAACTTAAAATAGTTGTTTCTTATGATGGTCAAATGATCTGTATACTTTTTGGTGAAAATAAGATTTAAACTTTTTGAGTTACGGCACTTTGTAACTAAAACAGGGGTGTGTTTTTTTTCACATGTCGCACCGTATCTCAAAAACGTTTCTTGATTATTGCTTAAAACTTTACACACTTCTTAGTTATATTAATCTCAATATCTGTATACTTTTTGGTGATGATTCAAAATTTCATTTTTGAGTTTTTGAGTATTTTATAAAAAAGGGGGAGGGTTTTTTTACATGTCGCGCCGTATCTCAAAAACGATTTATGATTATTGCTTAAAACTTTACACACTTCTTTGTTATATTAATTTAAAGATCTGTATACTTTTTGGTGATGACTCAAAATTTTATTTTTGAGTTATTGAGTATTTTGTAAAAAAGGGGAGGTTTTTTTTTTACATGTCGCACCGTATCTCAAAAACAATTTATGATTATTGCTTGAAACTGTACACACTTCTTTGTTATACTAATTTAAAGATCTGTATACTTTTTGGTTTGATTCAAAATTTTATTTTAGTGATATTTGTAAAAAAAAAACAGGGTGGGGGGGGGGGGTTTCACATGTCCCGCCGTGTCTCAAAAACAATAAATGGTTATTGCTTAAAACTTCCTCAGAAACTATTTATGATTATTACATAAAACTACACAAGACGTCGGGCGTATCATGCGCTCATGGCGCAGCTGTTTATTTAATTTAGTTATTAGGGTATCTTATACTATTTATTAAGATTTAAACCTTATTTTACATGATTTCCAAAACCACAGAAGATTTTAAGCAACACAGGCTCATGAGAGCTAGCCTCTAATTTTAAACAAAAATTGCTATTGTTGAAGATGCAGGTGAGCAAGCCCACCTTGTTAGAGACTCTAGTTCCCCTGCTTCATACTTATGTGTTTGAATTTAAGATAAGAAATCAACTAAATATTTAATCTCCATTTACAACAGAGGTACCACAAGCACCTGCAAATTTGAAGGTGAAGACAAGGACCAATGACAAGTTGACTTTGGAATGGACAAGGCCAAAGGCAATTGGCGATTCAAAGGTTACTGGGTACAATATTTCCCTGAAAATGGTTGATTCTGATGACTGGAAAAAGATTGGACGAGGCAGATCATTTGTCACCTCCTATACCATTAAGAATCTGAAGCTGGACAAACATTATGTATGTAGTGTCAGTGCTGAAAACAAAGTTGGTAAAGGACCAGCAGCAGAGGTAGAGTCTCCTGTTGTTCAACATCAAAAGCCAGGTAAATTGAAGTTCTGTCTGAGTTCATTCAAAATTAAAAGCTGAATTGGGTTTTTTTAGTTCCTGAGTGATTAAGTTAAATTTGAATTATCTGTAACTTTTAAAAGACATGATCAGAAAAGTGCAATTAACGTAAACACCAAATTAATCCAGTGTTATTATCATTTTCTTACACTATTTTGATACCAGTTATTACTCACATGACTTGATCAATAAAAAAAATCTCCATTGAAAATATGGGGAAAAAATATTATATTATGTTCTAACTTTCTCATTCAAAGTTTAGGAATTTTGTTTTTAGCTCACCTGGCTTAAAGGGCCAAGTGAGCTTTTCTCATCACTTGGCGTTCGTCATTGTCGGCGTAACTTTTCACATTTTGAACATCTTCTAGGGAACCACTGAATGAAATGGAACCAAACATAGCATGAATGATCCTTATGAGGTGTTGACCAAGTGTTGTTACTTTGTAGCTGATCCATTATCCAAGATGGCTGCCAGCAGGGGACTAAGTTTAACATAGGACCCTATGGAAAATACATACAAATGTCTTCTTTTAGAGAACCACTGAATGGAAAGAAACCAAACATAGCATGAATGTTCTTTATGAGATGCCTACCAAGTGTTGTTACTTTGTAACCAATCCATCATCCAAGATGGCCACTAACAGGGGACTTAGTGTAACATAAGACCCTATATATATATGGGAAATACATACAAATGTCTTCTTTTAGTGAACCACTGATAGGAATGAAACCAAACAGCATGAATGTTCCTTATGAGATGCTTACTAAGTGTTGTTACTTTGTAGCAGATCCATCATCTATTAGATGGCTGCCAGCAGAGGACTTAGTTAAACTTAGTACCCTATGGGAAATACTTACAAATGTCTTCTTTTAGAAAACCACTAAATGGAATGAAACCAAACATAGCATGAATGTTCCTTATGAGGTGTTGACCAAGTGTTCTCAGGCCTCTTCAATAAAAAAAATTTCAACTTGTCCTGTAGGACAAGCACATACCAAAATTTACTTGCCCGAATGAAATTGTTACTTGTCCAAAAAATTTCTATTAAAAATAACCTTTTTTACATTTTTAGTTGATTAAAGGAACAAAACGAATTTAAACAATATAACAGAATTTGATGTATTTTTTTTAAAATACTTTTCAAAAATATGAGTCAAGTACAACTGCGAAGCTAGTCATATTACAGGAATTAGGTTCTAGTTTCCATCAATGCTAGTCTCATCAGACTCTAATCATGAGTCACTATCTGATAGGCCTGAACACTCATTGGATTTGTATTCTGTTTGGTGTTTTTTTAAGTTTTGTGAATTTAATGGTAAATAAAAAAAAATATTTTTGTGAAAAAATTACTGGTATGGTATTTATTATAAGGAACAGAATAAGGTAGAAAAATGAGGTACTGATTTGTCTTGGTCCCGAAATGTCTCCTGCCTTGTCAAACTGTCTATCAATCATGTCTTCTAAATATGTCTCCTACGGTGCCAAACTGTCTCTTAAACAATTGGAGCTGAATCTTTCGAGGTGACGAACTGTCCTGTAAAGTTACCTTATCTACAAAGCGCATCATTGATTCCGATCAGTAAGACTGTTTTCTGAGAATAGTATACCTTTTACCTGTTAAAAAGTACCTGACAAAGAACCAGTTAAAAATTATCGATTGCAAGTAAACATGTTGAAGAAAAAGGTTTTGCATTTGAATAAGCAGAATACAGAAACATGTCAAATTAATATTTGTTTTCTTGTTTTTGTTTATAATAAATTACTTTGTTCATCAAAGTTGGATTAAATTTATTTTCTGCAGAATAATTGTACTTGTCCCGACGGACAAGCTTGATTCAGCTTTTACTTGTCCGACCTTTTTTCTCTCTGGTACCGCACAATCGGACAAGCGTTATTGTCGAGGCCTGGTTCTTACTTTGAAACCGATCCATTTTATAAGATGGCCACAAGCAGGGACCTAGTTTAATATAGATCCCTATGGGAAATACATACAAATGTTTCTTTTGAAGAACCACTGAATGTAATGAAACAAAATTTATCATGAATGTTCCTTATGAGGTACTAAACAATGTGTTGTTATTTTGTAGCCGTTCCATTATTCAAGATTGCCGCCATTGGGGGACTTATTTTAACATGGGATCCTATGGGAATTACATACAAATGTCTTCTTTGTGGGACCTAGTTTAATATAGATCCCTATGGGAAATACATACAAATGTCTTCTTTTGAAGAACCACTGAATGGAATGAAACAAAATTTATCATGAATGTTCCTTATGAGGTACTAAACAATGTGTTGTTATTTTGTAGCTGTTCCATTATTCAAGATTGCCGCCATTGGGGGACTTATTTTAACATGGGATCCTATATGGGAATTACTTACAAATGTCTTCCTTAAGAGAACTAATGATCAAACATAACAATATTAAATCAAATTTGGCCTAAAACATCATTATAAGTATCTGTTACAATTTTTAATTTACATTTTTATACCCCCGCTTTAAAAAAGGGGGGGTATACTGTTTTACCTCTGTCTATCAGTCCGTCCATCAGTCCGTCCGTCAGTCAGTCTGTCCCATGAAACTTTTGTCACATTTTTCTCAGGAACTACACATCCACCCTTTCTGTAATTTGGTATCAACATTTATATATGTCAGCCATACTGTTTGATGCGTTTTCAGATTCATCACTTGACAACTTCCTGTTTACCAAACACTTGTCTGATTTTACACATGATAGCCAAGTTTAAAATTTTCGTCACATTTTTCTCAGGAACTACAATACAAGGATTTCTGAAATTTGGTTTCAGGATTTATATAAGTCAGCTATACCGTGTGATGCGTTTTCAGATTCATCACTTGACAACTTCCTGTTAACCGAACACTTGTATGATTTTACACATGATAACCAAGTTAAAAATTTTCGTCACATTTTTCTCAGGAACTACAATACAAGGATTTCTGAAATTTGGTTTCAGGATTTTTATAAGTCAGCTATACTGTGTGATGCGTTTTCAGATTCATCACTCAACAACTTCCTGTTTACCGAACACTTGCATATTTTTACACTATTAGTATTATCCACTTGAGGCGGGGGTATCATCAGTGAGCAGTAGCTCACAGTTTCACTTGTTAATATTATTTCAAAATTCCAAGTATAGAATCAGGTGAGCTCTTGAGATTCTCTAGTTTATATATGGTTCAAAACATTTTTGGATTGATTTTGGAAGTTATGGTCCAAACTCTTGTCCATGTTGTTGTTAGCATCGGTGTAAGTATAAATATGATCTTTCTGAAACTGCTTATTTAAATTTTTCAGCCATTTTTTTGTGTGAGTTCCTACTACTGTCCCACTATAACATAGTCTTTTATGTGTACTTTTTGTGTTGAATACTTTTATTCCCAACCTACGTTCGTCCCTGTCCTGCTTCAGGTTAAATCTTTTTGTCAAGGTAGTTTTTGATGAAGCTAAGGTCCAGTCAACTTGAAACTTAGTACACCTGTACCTATATATGGTATGATCTTTCTAATTTTAATGCCAAATTAGATTTTTACCCAATTTTATGGTCCATTGAATATGGTAAATAATGTGCGAGTGGGGCATCTGTGTACTTTGGACACATTCTTGTTTTCAGGCAGTTGTGCAGTGCAAAACTATATGTATCAACTGGTTGTTTTAAGTGAATGTACCTATGTGTAGTTACAAGTTGGGCTAATTTGCTGATAACAGAATCAATATTTATACCAAATAAAACAATATTTAAAGATTTAATTACAGTGTTAAATAGGTAACCTTAAAAATATGAACATCAGTTATAAGTATAACAACCTGATAATGAACGTTATGAAGTATAACAAAGATGAACAATTCAACAAATGTCATAAGTATAACAAACATGAACAATTCAACATATGTCACAAGTATATAACAAACATGAACAATTCCACATATGTCATAAGTATAACAAACTTGAACAATTCAACATATGTCATAAGTATAACAAACATGAACAATTCAACATATGTCACAAGTATAACAAACATGAACAATTCCACATATGTCATAAGTATAACAAACTTGAACAATTCAACATATGTCATAAGTATAACAAACATCAGGTTGTTGATTTTAAGGGTATTTATCATTATACTATAGTTAATCTATCATATTATCATGATTATTGTTCAAAATTCAGGCCATACTGGTAATTTAGAACTTTTTTTTTACAGTGAAAGCTATTGAGAAAGCCAGAACAAGCAAACAATCTATCAAAGATAAGAAAGAAAATAAAGCGCTATATAGTGATGTAGTCAAAAAGAATTTAACTAGCAGACCAACAACAGGTAAAAAATGATTGAGAAAATTTAAGTAAATGGGCTTAAATAAGTTATATTTGAATATGCCTAGTCATATTCACTCTGCTAGTTCAAGATAAAGGACCAGTAATGACCCATCAAATTGTGCAATTAAAAAGACATCAAAATTTTCATAGGGAAGAGTGAAAAAAGGACATATGTTACATGATATAGATATGTTTGAAAATTATAAAGTTATGTAAAATATATAGAAAAAAGACTTGATTAACTCACATTACTGTTGGACAATTTTCTCATTTTTTATAAGCAGTAGAAAAACATTCTCAGTCAAATTGGTACCGTTTAGTTATTGTTATTTTCAATAAGTCGCTTCTAAATAAACTGAAGTTATTGATCTTAAAAGAAAATATATCTTTTTTATTCCTTTTGTCTTATTTTTTTTTTTAAGAATCATAGAAATATATACATGTAGAAAGCAAATGTTAATAGGCAAAATGATCAAAAAGTCAAGATCTAAAACAAATAAGTGAACATTCCCAAAATTGTCAGTTGGCCCTTTATTGAAGTTATTGTCCTAAATAACTTTTTTATTATCAGCTTTTTGCATTTTTGCCTATTATTTTGAAAATAGTTGTATCAGTGAAGACATTTGTGTGTCAACAAACTCTTGTTTTACAGTGAAATCTATTGGGAAAGCCAGCCCTAGCCAACCATCATTCAAGAATAAGAAAGGAGGAAATAAAGTATTATATTGTGATAAATTTAAAAGGAATTTAACAAGTCGACCAATAGCAGGTAACAACTATTTGAGTAAAATGTGTTTTTAAAGGATTAGAAAATTCTGCTTGGGATGAATGTAGCTATACAGTCAAACCTGCACTAATGGTCACATTGTTTCAACAGTCAATTGCAACCAATGGTGGCTTTCAAATCTTTCCTCTTTTTTACTCTATATTATTTTACGTATAGAAAGATAGAAAGCAAATTTGTGCATTAGGGTCTATTAAGGTATTTTGAGAGGCCAAAAGAAGGGAGGGGTTTACTATAGAACCCTATGGGATTTTAATTTCGAAAATTTTCAAATGAATATAACTTGTAAACTTTAAGTGATAAACACACACAGTCTTCAGAAATGATCATAGGACAATAAAACAAATCACATGAAATAAAGGGGGAATCCCTGGGGGTCATTCCCATCCCCTTAATATTTGAGAATATGCTATTATCTTGTAAACAGTCCAAATCCCCACCCCTAAACCATATATATTCTTGAATGAGACGATAAAACAAATTTAATGAAATAAAAGAGAAGTCCCTGGGGGTCACCCCACCCCATTCAATTTGAGAATATGCTATTATAATGTAAACGGTCCAGATCCCCAGCCCTAAACCATATATATTCTTGTAGGGGACAATAAAACAAATGAAAAGAAATAAAAGGGAAGTCCCTAGGGGGTCACTCCACCCCCTGTTGTTTGAAAACTTGTAAACGGTCCATATCCCCAACCATAAACCATATATATTCTTGTATGGAACAATAAAACACATCAAATGAAATAATATAGGGAGAGTCTATGGGGGTTACCCCCACCCCGTTACAATCATCATTAAGGTATCTTGGTAAAAAAATGTGTTAGATGATCCAGCCTGCCAACCAAGATGACAGACATGGCTAAAAAATGGACATAGGAGTAAAATGCATTTTTTTGTAAACAATTAAACTAAAGCACTTAGAGCAAATCTGACATGGGATAGAAATGATCATCAGATTAAGGTCTATTAACCCTGAAAAATTAAGACTAATCAGACAACCCCTTGTTTTGAATTTAGAATTTTTGAAATACTAAGGCTTTTCTACCTCAGGCATAGATTGCCTTGGCTGTATTTGGCAAAACTTTTGGAAATTTTGGTCCTCAATGCTCTTCAACTTTTTACTTTATTTGGCCTTTTTAACTTTTTAGGAAAAAAGAAAATGTGAGCTTTTGCCATCACTTGGCGTCCGTCGTCTTCCGTCCGTCCGTTGTCTTCTGTCCGTCCGTCCGTCATCGTCGTCCGTCCGTCGTAAACTATTTCAAAGATCTCCTCTGAAACTACTGAACCAATTCAAACCAAACTTCATCTGATTGATGCCTAGGGTATCTAGAATAAAGTTTGTGTTTTAATTCCCATTTCATCAAAAAACATGGCCGCCATGGCTAAAAATAGAACATAGGGGTTAAATGCAGTTTTTAGCTTATAACTCAAAAACCAATTGAAAGCATTTAGAGCAAATCTGACAGGGGGTAAAATTGTTTATCAGGTCAAGATCTATCTGCCCTGAAATTTTCAGATGAATCGGACAACCCGTTGTTAGGTTGCTGCCCCTGAATTGGTAATTTTAAGGAAATTTTGCTGTTTTTGGTTATTATCATGAATATTATTATAGATAGAGATACAATGTAAACAGCAAAAATGTTCAGCAAAGTAAGATTTACAAATAAGTCAACATGATCGAAATTGTCATTTGACCCCTTTAGGAGTTATGGCCCTTTATAGTCAATTTTTAACCATTTTCCGTAGATCTTAGTTATCTTTTACAAAAATCTTCTGTGAAACTACTGGGTCAAATTGAACCAAACTTGGCAACAATCATCATTGGGGTAACTTGTTTAAAAATTGTGTCGGTTGACCCGGCCAACCAACCAAGATGGCCACCATGGCTAAAAATAGAACATAGGGGTTAGATCAGTTTTTGGCTTATAACTCAAAAACCAAAGCATTTAGAGCAAATCTGACATGAGGTTAAATGGTTTATCAGGTCAAGATCTATCTGCCCTGAAATTTTCAGATGAATCAGACAACTGATTGTTAGTTTGCTGCCTTTGAATTGGTTATTTTAAGGAAATTTTGCTGTTTTTGGTTATTATCATGAATATTATTATAGATAGAGATAAACTGTAAACAGCAAAAATGTTCAGCAAAGTAAGATTCACAAATAAGTCAACATGACCGAAATGGTCAGTTGACCCCTTTAGGAGTTATTGCCCTTTATAGTCAATTTTTAACCATTTTCCGTAAATCTTAGTTATCTTTTACAAAAATCTTCTCCTCTGAAACTACTGGGCCATATTTAACCAAACATGGCCAAAATTATTATTAGGGTATCTAGTTTAAAAATTGTGTCTGGTGACCCGGCTTACCAACCAAGATGGCCACCATGGCTAAAAATAGAACATAGGGGGTAAAATGCAGTTTTTAGCTTATAACTCAAAAACCAAAGCATTTAGAGCAAATCTGACATGGGGTAAAATTGTTTATCAGGTCAAGATATATCTGCCCTGAAATTTTCAGATGAATCAGACAACTGATTGTTAGGTTGCTGCCTTTGAATTGGTTATTTTAAGGAAATTTTGCTGTTTTTGGTTATTATCATGAATATTATTATAGATAGAGATAAACTGTAAACAGCAAAAATGTTCAGCAAAGTAAGATTCATAAATAAGTCAACATGACCGAAATGGTCAGTTGACCCCTTTAGGAGTTATGGCCCTTTATAGTCAATTTTTAACCATTTTCCGTAAATCTTAGTTATCTTTTACAAAAATCTTCTCCTCTGAAACTACTGGGCCAAATTTAACCAAACATGGCCAAAATTATTATTAGGGTATCTAGTTTAAAAATTGTGTCTGGTGACCTGGCTTACCAACCAAGATGGCCACCATGGCTAAAAATAGAACATAGGGTGTAAAATGCAGTTTTTAGCTTATAACTCAAAAACCAAAGCATTTAGAGCAAATCTGACATGGGGTAAAATTGTTTATCAGGTCAAGATATATCTGCCCTGAAATTTTTAGATGAATCGGACAACCCGTTGTTGGGTTGCCGCCCCTGAATTGGTAATTTTAAGGAAATTTTGCTGTTTTTGGTTATTATCTTGAATATTATTATAGATGTAGATAAACTGTTAACAGCAATAATGTAATGCTTGGGGTATACAATGTTTTTTTTATACTTTCATCATAAATTATATTATGAACACGAGACAAACGAGACATTTCAGTGTGTCCACTCTTGTTTTTGCTTTTGAAGAAGATATGACAGAATCGAAGAACCATTTATATAAATTGAAAACCCAAAATAATCATTGATGGAAGATTTAAGCAAAAAATTTAAGGTGAGAGATGCAGGGTCTTGAGAGCCTCTTGTTTGGATAAGAGCGTCACTGATGAGTCTTTTGTAGACGAAACGTGTGTCTGGGGTATATACAAAATTTAGTCCTGGTATCTATGATGAGTTTATTTTGTTGGATATAACTGCCCCTGAATTTGTAATTTTAAGGAAATTAAGCAGTTTTTTGTTTATTATCTAATATCTTATTATAGACAAAGATAATGTATATAAGATCTAAAAATATGTTGATATGACAAAGATATTCAATTGACCCCTTAAATTGTATTGCTTTATAAAGTGAATTTCGCAATTTTTTCTTTTACCAAAATATTCTCTAGTTAATCTACAGGGCCAATTAGAATAAAACTAAGCCACAATGCCATCCAACTAACATGGCAATCTATTCGAATAAAGTACAAAAGTACACAGGGATTTATTATTGAGGTGTAAGGGAAAATTGTTAAATAATGATAAGGGGTCTTCAGTAAGTATTGTCTAAGTCGAGATACTAGTGGGATAACCTTTTTTAATTTAGTTATTAGGGTATCTTATACTATTTATTAAGATTTAAACCTTATTTTACATGATTTCCAAAACCACAGAAGATTTTAAGCAACACAGGCTCATGAGAGCTAGCCTCTAATTTTAAACAAAAATTGCTATTGTTGAAGATGCAGGTGAGAAAGCCCACCTTGTTAGAGACTCTAGTTCCCCTGCTTCATACTTATGTGTTTGAATTTAAGATAAGAAATCAACTAAATATTTAATCTCCATTTACAACAGAGGTACCACAAGCACCTGCAAATTTGAAGGTGAAGACAAGGACCAATGACAAGTTGACTTTGGAATGGACAAGGCCAAAGGCAATTGGCGATTCAAAGGTTACTGGGTACAATATTTCCCTGAAAATGGTTGATTCTGATGACTGGAAAAAGATTGGACGAGGCAGATCATTTGTCACCTCCTATACCATTAAGAATCTGAAGCTGGACAAACATTATGTATGTAGTGTCAGTGCTGAAAACAAAGTTGGTAAAGGACCAGCAGCCGAGGTAGAGTCTCCTGTTGTTCAACATCAAAAGCCAGGTAAATTGAAGTTCTGTCTGAGTTCATTCAAAATTAAAGGCTGAATTGGGTTTTTTTAATTCCTGAGTGATTAAGTTAAATTTAAATTATCTGTAACTTTTAAAAGACATGATCAGAAAAGTGCAATTAACATAAACACCAAATTAATCCAGTGTTATCATTTTCTTGCACTATCTTGATACCAGTTTTTTTACTCGCATGACTTGATCAATAAATAAAAAATCTCCATTGATAATATGGGAAAACAATATTATATTATGTTCTAACTTTCTCATTCAAAGTTTAGGAATTTTGTTTTTAGCTCACCTGGCTCAAAGGGCCAAGTGAGCTTTTCTCATCACTTGGCGTTCGTCATTGTCGACATTTTGAACATCTTCTAGAGAACCACTGAATGAAATGGAACCAAACATAGCATGAATGATCCTTATGAGGTATTGACCAAGTGTTACTACTTTGTAACGGATCCATCATCCAAGATGGCTGCCTGGGGGGAATTAAGTTTAACATAGGACCCTATGGGAAATACATACAATTGTCTTCTTTTAGAGAACCGTTGAACGGAAAGAAAACCAAACATGGCATGAATGTTTTTTATCAGATGCTGACCCAGTGTTGATACTTTGTAGCTGGTCCATCATCCAAGATGGCCACTAGCAGGGGACTTAGTTTAACATAGTTCCCTATGGGAAATCCATACAAGTGTCTTCTTTTGAAGAACCACTGAATGGAATGAAACCAAACATAGCATGAATGTTCCTTATGAGATATATAGATGCTTACTAAGTGTTGTTACTTTGTAGCTGATCCATCATCTAAGATGGCTGACTTAGTTTAACATATTACCTATGGGAAATACATGCAAATGTCTTCTTTTAGAGAACCACTAAATGGAATGAAACCAAACATAGCATGAATGTTCCTTATGAGGTGCTGACCAAGTGTTCTTACTTTGTAGCCTATCCATTATATAAGATGGTGGCCAGCAGGGACTTAGTTTAACATAGGACCCTATGGGAAATACATACAAATGTCTTCTTAGAGAAGCAAGGAATGGAATGAAATCAAACATGGCATGAATGTTCCTTATGAGGTGCTGACCAAGTGTTCTTACTTTGTAGCCGATCAATTATATAAGATCAGGCTGCCAGCAGGGACTTAGTTTAACATAGGACCCTATGGGAAATACATACAAATGTCTTCTTAGAGAAGCAAGGAATGGAATGAAATCAAACATGGCATGAATGTTCCTTATGAGGTGCTGACCAAGTGTTCTTACTTTGTAGCCGATCCATTATCCAAGATGGCCACCAGGGGGCGGGACCTTGTTTAACATAGGACCCTATGGGAAATCCATACAAATGTCTTCTTTTGAAGAACCACTGAATGGAATGAAACCAAATGTATCATGAATGTTCCTTATGAGGTACTAAACAAAGTGTTGTTACTTTGTAGCCGTTCCATTATTCAAGATGGCCACCAACGGGGGACTTAGTTTAATATGGGATCCTATGGGAAATACATACAAATGTCTTCTTTAAGAGAACTACTGATCAAACATAACAATATTTAATCAAATTTGGCCTAAAACATCATTTTAAGTATCTGTTACAATTTTTTCACAGTTTTTAATATTTTTTTCAAAATCCCAAGTATAGAATCAGGTGAGCGACACAGGCTCTTGTGAGCCTTTAGTTTATATATGGTTCAAAACATTTTTGGATTGATTTTGGAAGTTATGGTCCAAATTGTTGTTAGCATTGGTGTCAGCTTATAATTTAGCTATAAGACCATTGGTTTCTGGATAATAACTTTAGTATTAGTAAATAGAAATATATGAAATTTTAACACGAGGTTTGAAATCATAAAAGGAAGGCTGGGATTTATTTGGGGGGTTTTGGTTCCAACAGTTAATGTATAAAGGGCCAAAAAAGGGCAAAAAGAAGCATTTTTATAGTATCCAGACAATACCTGAATGTAAGTATAATTATGATCTTTCTGAAACTGCTAATACCCCAGTCCTACTAGGCCATGCTCGCACTAGATCGCAGTAGGGTTGTATCATGGTCGTGGTGAGGTCTTCAAGATCGTGATGAGCGTGGCCAACTTTGAACATGTTCAAAATAATCGTGGTGCAGTCGTGGCCAAATCAGGTCGCAGTAGAAGCGTAGTGAAAGCGCACTAAGATCGTAGTAAGATCGCAAAGGTCGCTGTACCATCGTAGTGAGAGCGTAGCGAAAGCGTGATTCTATTCGGAGAAACTGCGCTACGATCTCATTGCGACGTTATTACGACTTTACTACGATCATCACGTTCTCACCGTGACCAAACTACGCTTCCACTACGACTATACCACACTGTTTACGACCATAGTACGATTCTAGCACGCCCTTGCCGTCCTCATCACGCTCTTCTCACGACCTGACTACGTTCATACTACGACCATTATTCTCATTGTCATTTTCCAATAAAATATATTAATTTTCTCCAGGGTTTGTTTGTCTGTATGTAATTGGGACTTCTTGTCCATTTTCTCTAACGGTTCAACCATGCTTCTTGTTTTCATATTGATTAGACCGTTGGTTTTCCCGTTTGAACAGTTTTACACTAGCAATTTTTGGGGCCTTTTATATCTTGCTGTTCGGTGTAAGCCAAGGCTCCGTGTTGAAGGTCGTATCTTGGCCTATAATTGTTACTTTTAAAAATTGTTACTTGGATTGAGAATTGTCTCATTGGCACTCATACCACATCGTGGTAAGAACGTGCTATAATCGCAGTAGAAGTGTGGTAAGATCGTGTTGCAATTGGATAACTTGTGGTATGGTCGTAGTGAGAATGTGATGAGCGTAGAAAGATCTTGATAAGCGTAGTATGGTCGCAGAATAAGCGCGGTGAGAACGTGTTATAATCGTAGCGGGATCGTTGAAGAAGCGTAATGAGGACGTAGTAGCATCGTGAAAGCAACAAAAATTTACATTTTTATGCCGCTCATACCGCGACCGTACCACGATCTGAATTTAATTTAGATCGCGGTGAGTGTGGTGAGATCGTGGTCTAGTGGGACTGAGGCTTAATTTAAATTTTTCAGCTATTTTTTTTGTGTGAGTTGCTACTACTGTCCCACTATAACATAGCTCTTTTCTGTGTACTTTTTGTGTTGAATACTTTTATGCTCTACCTACGCTCATCCCTGTCCTGCTTCAGGTAAAAAAAAATTTGTCAAGGTAGTTTTTGTCTATTATGAAGCTGAAGTCCAATCAACTTGAAACTTAGTACAGTTGTTGCTTATGATATGATCTTTCTAATTTTTTAGCCAAATTATACTTTGAACCTCAATTTGACGGTCCACTGAACATATAAAATGAAAGTGCTAGTTTCAGGTGAAAGTTTTTGGTCAAGGTAGTTTTTGATGATTCAATCAACTTGAAACTTAGTATCATCTTTCTAATTTTAATCCCAAATTCGATTTTTTACCCAATTTTATGGTCCATTGAATACGGAAAATAATGTGCGAGTGGGGCATCTGTGTACTTTGGACACATTCTTGTTTTCAGGCAGTTGTGCAGTGCAAAACTATATGTATCAACTGGTTGTTTTACAGTGAAAGTACCTAGCTATGTGTAGTTACAAGTTGGTCTAATTTGCTGATAACAAAATCAATATTTATACCAAATATAACAATATTTAAAGATTTAATTACAGTGTTAAATAGGTAACCTTGAAAATATGAACATAAGTTATAAGTATAACAACCTGATAATGAACATAAGTTATAAGTATATATATAACAACCTGATAATGAACATAAGTATAACAAACATGAACAATTCAACAAATGTCACTAGTATAACAAACATATACAATTCAACAAATGTCATAGTTATAACGAACATGAACAATTCCACATATGTCACAAGTATAACAACAAACATGAACAATTCAACATATGTCATAAGTATAACAAACATGAACAATTCAACATATGTCATAAGTATAACAAACATCAGGTTCTTTATTTTAAGAGTGTTTATTGTTATACTATAGTTAATCTATCATATTATTATGAGTATTGTTAAAGATTCAGGCCTTACTGGTAATTTAGAACTTTTGTTTTACAGTGAAAGCTATTGAGAAAGCCAGAACAAGCAAACAATCTATCAAGGAAAAGAAAGAAAATGAAGCGCTATATAGTGATGTAGTGAAAAAGAATTTAACTAGCAGACAAACAACAGGTAAAAAATTATTGAGAAAATTTAAATAAATGGGCTTAAATAAGTTATATTTGAATATGCCTAGTCATATTCACTCTGCTAGTTCAAGATAAAGGACCAGTAATGACCCATCAAATTTTGCAATCAAAAAGACATCAAAATTTTCATAGGGAAAAGGGAAAGAAGGACATATGTTACATGATATAGATATATTTGAAATACATAAAGTTATGTAAAATATATAGAAAAAGACTTGATTACCTAATATATTTTAAAGATTGGACTTTTAACTAAGGCCAAAAACTTGAAGAAAAAAAAGATATATCATTTCTCACTGTCTAAGGAATCCAGTGAAGTAAAACAATGTTAGGCTTATCTGAAAAAGCATCAAAATTTGCAACAAATTTATATTTCCTTTATATACTTTCGTAGCAATGAATTTACAGATGATGAATTTTTCCGATGTTCGATGTTGTTTTAATTTTGCAGTTTTAGAATGTTTGCTCCTCTACTTTATGAATTTTTGCCAGATTTTCGGAATCCTCTGGTTTTATCCTTGTATTGCCATTAAAAATTTTGCCCATTAACCCCTACTTTTCTATTCATAATTTTGTTACATAAAGTTCAAAAAGCCATATTTCAAAATCTTATAAAATCGTTGTTATTTTTTCATAGTTTTTGAACCAAAAAAGGTGTCAATGTTAAATGTATGAAAAATCTAGAGAGAATTATTTCCCGCCAAATTTTCTATGGCTTATATCTCGAAAACAAGCACACGGACCCTCCATTTTTTCTGCTTTTATTTTTTCTTTATTTATATACTATCAATTCATAACAGTCTTTTAAAAAGCTTGTTATTTTTAAACAGAGTAGCAAACATCCTTAATTATGGAAGATTTCAAAATCTTGATAAATGCAAGTATGTCACTAAAAATGATGGGTTAATAGAAATACAACTATTGTTTGTGCTTTTGAAAAAAAAAGGTATAATGCACTGGTGCAGTGAATGTAAACATGGTATCAGTATATAGCTGGGCTGTTAAACATTTTTTACTGACATAACTGTTGGACAATTTTCTCATTTTTTATAAGCAGAAGAACATTCTCAGTTAAATTGGTACAGCTTAGTTATTGTGACAACTATAACTAGTAACTTTAAAATTATAGAACTCATAGAATACAATGAGAATATATTAGACTCTATTGAAAAACGTTTTTTAATAGTAAAAGCTAAGATTTTTTCAAAATGTTGAGATCTGCCTACTGTGCATTTACATCAAAACAGCATATTTTTATCTTTTGGATTTTTTACCCTGAAATGACAAAGTACGATTTTTTTCTTCTTCATTTTTGCTGATTATCTTGGTAACTATAATAGATGGATAGAAAATTCAATTTAATAGCAAGAATGATCAGCAGCACTAGATCCATAAATTATTAAAATGGCCAAGATCGTTAGTTGATTCTTGATTTGAGTTATTACTCTTTTCTGATGATTTTTACCAATTATATAAATAGATAGAAACTTCAAAATATTATTAAAAATGAGCAGTAAGACAAGTTCTACAAGTTAGTCAGCATTGCTGAAATTGTCAGGTGTTATTGCCCTAAAATAATATTTTTTGTGTTTTGGATTTTTTTTTATAAAAGAAAGAGAGAAATTAAACTAGTAATATGAATGGCAATACAATTTAAAAAGAGAAAAGATTATAGTCATGAATAAGGCTGTGTTCACATTGACCTAAACTCTGTGTTGTGTTAGTGTAGCTCACAAATAAACTAAACATAATTACGTTCCCATTGATAAAACTCAATGTTTACATGTAGTTTAAATCATGTTTTGTCTACATGCAGTCGATAGTCCATGTAGGCCTTGTGTAGGTTAAGTGTACACAGAACTAGGCATTCAGAACTTATAATTTTCCCATGTATATTTAAAAAAACGGTTTTTATATAAAATTTATACTTATAACACTTATTAATAAAGTTCTTTACAGAAATATTTGTTTAAACTTGATATATATATTTGTTATAAAAACACTTTATCATATGTTTAGTAGTAAATACAGTAGTTTTGAATATGTGATAAATAGCTTGCTGTTTAATCTATATCGCGCAACTTTGATGTGCACCCTTTATCGCATACCCTTTACCACACCTTTACCCTTAATCACACCCCTACTTTTTTTTTACATAGTCAGTTTTTATTTATGTAAGCTTAAGAAATATTTTTCCTCAAAAAAGGTACTGTAAAAAATACAAAACACACAAAAAAATACAACAATTAACAAAATATTTTTAAAACAATATCACACAAATTGTAAGGTAACCCAGGTGCTTTGGATAAGTAATTGAGCAGTTCTTTTAAGGCTTTTAAAACAAGACAAAAGTAGAACTGAAGGTAACCCAGTGAACAGTCCATATAATATAACTCTCCTGTTGAAATATATGATAAAGTGTATAAAACATGGCAAAATCCGTATCATATGTCGTATCATCCCGAGACACCAATATCAGCCCAAGGGCCTTTAGACTGGACGTACACATTGACAGAAATATTTGCCACTGGTATTAAATCAAACAACGATTCACTCATAAATGCATTACTGAAAAAGGGTGAGGTTGATTGTTTGTTTGTGTAGTATCTCAGATCTGCTAAAATACAATTACAGGGATGATTCCACTATATAGTTTAGGGCCGCTGGGCGGCCCTTAAATCGGCCAGCGGCCCCAAAAAAATGTACATGAAAATGAATTCCCAATTCAGGAAAATAAAATAAAAATCGATATTTCTGGAAAAGTTTCTCTCACCGATTAAGGCAACTATAATTTTTCATAGTTTGTAACAACGATTTAATTATGTCAACATGTGGCAAACAATTTTAGCAGCCGAATTCAATTGATTAATATGTTATGGGAGTATTCGATCTTGTAAAAGCAGATCGCCCAGCAGGTTGATAAAAATGGGTGTCAAAGCAGACCTCGGCAGAGAGCAAATTTAAATTTTGATATAACATTGATGGATAAAGTTTAATGGTCACCGATCTCGTAAAAGCAGATCGCCCAGCAGAGCCGGTTATATAATATGATGAAAACTTGTTTTGAAAAAGAAATTATTTCCTCAAAAGACAAAAGTTTGACCGTTTTTTGAAAATAATGTTGATGATAGACCATTCATGAAATACGATGTCATCATTATGGAACTATTTCAAAAGTTTTGAATATGATCCAAATAATTTTAAAGAACACTAGTTTAATGCTTTAAATATCTTATCAATTAAGTATATGAACTTTCAATTTGTAATTGCTTTTCTGAATTCGACAATTGACCAGTTCAATTAGAAATCCATTTGAATCAAGGTAAATTTATAGAGATGACCTGCTGTGGAAAAAATACCCGATGAATGATTTTTTTCAGTGCTTTATGTTAGCTGAAATATATTTTTTGTAATAGGCCTACGTAACTATAGCTAAGATGATAGACTAGCAATGACTAGCAGACTAGTGCATCATGTTCAATGATATTCATGTAATAACAGTAGCCCATCCATAATTATTCAAAATGTTACAACTTACATGAACATCAGTGTACAGGTTAAACTTAATGATATACATTTTCCTTTTTTACAGGAAAATAATGTTATTTCGTCTTAGATTTTATGCTTAAAAAATTCCCAAATAGAATAAAAATTCCCAATTTGATGTTCTAGGGACCCATTTGAAAACACCTGGAATCATCCCTGAATTAGAAAAACATTACTCCCTCTCTTTGCCAAATACTCCTTAGAGAAAAAAATACCATTTGAAACATACAAAAAAGATAGATATGTAGTGATCCTTAAGAGCGCAATTATTTTTCTTCGTATGTAAGCACGCTGATGCAGCCTACGTTTTTAATGCTTAATCGAGATATCTATTAACTACGGCAAGTCATCCAAAATAACTTTCTTAAAGGAACAACCACTTTACTTAAAAAAAAAGGGGGGGGGTGGTGGTTCTGAGTCCGATTTTTTTTTCGCGTGAGATCTAAACTAATTTTTATATTAAGTTTTTTTTCAATGGTACCTATTCAATATTTAACACTATAATGTATGGGGAAACTTTGGATTCAGAATATTTGTTCATTCCAATTATATATATAATCATCTGCATGACTCCATTTAAAAAAAAACAAATTGTCGAAAAATCCATTCCCCTTTTTTTCAAGTCAAATGGTCTTCCCTAACTTCTAGACTAGAAAAGTTGTTTGAAAATTTGAATTTGGTTCTACGTAATGGACATTTAAATGACATATAGTTTACAAGTGTGAACAAATTCTATGTACAGGTAGCTAAACAAGGTGTATAGATGTGAACAAATTTAATGTGAAACTAGTGTACATTACATTAAACCAAAGGTAAACATGTTTACTGTACACTGCGTATGGTGTGAACATGGCCTTATGTTCTAGTGGTGTCCACAGTTGAAGATGCAAGTAGATATAGACGAATGACACATGGCCTTCAAAGCCTCTAGTTCATCTTTTATTGCAGCTGTTATTTAAAAGCAGGAATCTCATAAACATTTGCATTTCTGATAAAAGAAATTATTTTTGAAGACTTATTGTCTTCTAAAGACTACTATAAATTCTTGAAAAAAAAAACCTACATTTAAATTTGCCTTAATATTCTTTCTGCATTAATATTGTTGGTTTCTCTGAAACTAATTTTTTTATTATCCCTTTCTTATCATTCCAATCAATATCATTATCATTATGGACAAATAATACACAGTTTGAATGAAATAGATGTATGGCTTACTTATGTTAAAATGTTTTGAAGAGTTGTGAACTCGAATAAATATTCTTTATTTTTAGCAGTAAAGCTTCCTTCTCTGAAGATTGACAAATTGAACAAGAAAAGCATTTGGAAAAGACCTTACAAGAAAACAAATGGAAAATGTGAGGGACAGAAAAGACGGCCATATTCAGTAATTCCCATAACAACTTTACAGTAAGTTTACAGATTCTTAAACTTAAGAATAACTATCCTGTTTTCAATATGTATTAAACCTGTCAACAGGATGTTGATATAAATCATTTATTTTCCATGAATCAGTTTGTTCTTTGTGGAGTTGAATCAATGGGAACTTAATTTTTTAAAAAAAAAACATCTATCATTGAATAGTTTTTCTGTACAATTTTTTTTTGTTTAAAAAAAACATCTTAACCTGCTTTATACAGTAGACTCCAATATAAGAATATTCAGGTAATTTCCTGATACAAACAGTAAGATAGTACATAGTTCAAAGCTCTGCAGTGAATCCTTTTTCAATTTTTTTTTATCTGTTAGTATGAGTTGAAAAATGAATTTAAAAAAAGAAATACAATATATGTAGTATTACCTAGGGGTCCAGCAATGATTGTATCTGCCAGACATGAGCTAATCTGAAATGGTGATTGCCATAATGTAGATCAGGATTTCTGTTAGACCGTATAATTCAGCGAGGTCATTTCATTGATATCAGATTTTGTATTTCCAATTTGCAATAGACAGTTGTTGATCAGTGACTTTTATATAACCTAATTGTTTTTTAGAATAAAGACAAGAAGTGGTCAGAAAAAACAAGTAAGTGCAATCAACAGTTAAGCAATTAGTGCATACACTTTATTCCTTTTTCTTCAGAGAATAAAGTTTTTTTTTCAGATTTGAGGTTAAGAGTAAGTATAATTCATTACCTATTTTATTCACATGTGTTCTTAACTATGACAGAAGTGATTAAGCTCAAAACTAATATATTGCTTATATTATAAAGAAATTCTTTTGTTCTATAAAAATTCGGATCACTTAGTAACTTTTAAGGAAAGACCATCACTTAATATATTGCTTATATTATAAAGAAATTCTTTTGTTCTATAAAAATTCGGATCACTGAGTAACTTTTAAGGAAAGACCATCACTAATTCTGATTTTATAATTAAGATTTTATTAATAAATTAAACAAGACTATAACAAGTTACATTCAAACACATTTACGGGTAACTATAAATATAAAAACAGAAATACATTGATTTCTTGTCATTTAACAAAACAGATTAAATCCCATAAATGAATCCTCATTCCAACATTAGTTAATATTAACTTGAAACTTTCATTTTTGTGTTGCCTTGAGTAAAAAAGTGAAATATAGGTAAGCTGTTTCCTGCAACAGTGACTGCAATGACTGCTTCAACGATATATTAGTTTGTGATTACTTTAGTTTATATCCTTAAAGAATATAAGTAACAACCATAATCATGAAAACTGAGCCTTGAAATTAAGGTCAAGGTCAGATGAACACTGGGAGACAGATATGTACACCTCACATTCATTTAATACACTGATCATAACTAACATATTTCATATAGAATCTGATTATTGGACAAAACCATGAAAACTTTAAAACATTCATCCATTAACCATGACAATCAGGCATATGCAATCAGGTCCAGTTCATATGAAACCCTGCCAAACAGACATGTTAAC
Source organism: Mytilus galloprovincialis (assembly GCF_965363235.1). Lineage (NCBI taxonomy): Eukaryota > Metazoa > Mollusca > Bivalvia > Mytilida > Mytilidae > Mytilus > Mytilus galloprovincialis. The sequence continues at coordinate 70,022,434 of NC_134842.1, read as the reverse complement.
TCTACAATCATTCAATACACTACAGTGCCCTATTGCTTTAGTTATGAGATATGGACTTGGCACATAACAAAAACCTAATGAGGTCAGGTGAACCCTGTTTGACTGACATAAAGACCTTGAAAAAAAATCCATATACCAAATGAAGTTATATACTTATTTATTCTCATAAATAATCAAATAATTCACGTGGCAAAAATATTTTTTTTTATGCCCCACCTACAATAGTAGAGGGGCATTATGTTTTCTGGTCTGTGCATCCATCTGTTCATTTGTCTGTCTGTTATTCCATTTGTCTGTCTGTCCGTCTGTCTTGCTTCAGGTTAAAGTTTTTGGTCAAGGTAGTTTTTGATGAAGCCGAGGTCCAATCAACTTGAAACTTAATTAGTACACATGTTGTTTATGATATGGTCTTTCTAATTTGAAAGCCAAATTAGACTTTTGACCCCAATTTCACTGTCCATTGAACATAGAAATTTAAAGTATGAGTTTTAGGTTAAAAATTATGATCAAGGTAGTTTTTGATGAAGTTGAAGTCCAATAAACTTGAAACTTAGTACACATGTTCCCTATGGTATGATCTTTCTTATTTTAATGCCAAATTAGATTTTTTACCAAATTTAATGGTCCATTCAGCATGGAAAATGATAGTGCGAGTGGGGCATTCATGTACTTTGGACACATTCTTGTTTTCAAAGCAGTGGCTTGCAAAATGTATCTCATTTACATATATGAAGGCATACTAATTATATTATTAATACAATATTATACATTATTTGTTCATTTCCTACATTCAAGTGCACTCCAGATGAAGAAGCTCGCCAAGATATTCAACTGGCTCAAGATAAGGATGGATTTGTTGTGAGACAAATTGATAATGTTAAAGGTATTTAAATAGATTAAATTTAATTTAGAAATTGTCTTTACCACATGACTTCAAAGTATATTTGAAAATGATAAGAGATGAAAGCTAGAAATTTCCATGCCACAGTTTGCTGGGAGAGGGAGTTTAACGAAACAAAAATTGATATACTGCATGTATTGCAAAGAAAGTTGACACTTTACTAAGAATATTTTAAACACATTTTTACCCATTGAACCTCTTTATAAACATCAACAAGACAGCAGCCTATTAACATTAAAACACAATACATTTTGAATGTCTCACTTATTGGTCAGCATGCAGTCTTCAACGTTAAATTATTTATTCACTAAAAAAAAAAAGGGCAGATCATGCAGTTCCAACTTTCAACTTGCTTTAGTAGTTAGCGGTTTAAGTTCACTCTTTTCTCACCTGATAATGACATGAACATGTGGTATGATTGCCAATGAGACAACTCCACAAGAGACTAAATGACACAGATATTAACAGTTATATTTTTATTCAAGGATTTTGTGTTTTTTTTTTTAAACTAACCATAGAGAGAAAAAAAACATTGTCTTATCTGATTTAGGTAAAGGAGTGTTTGCTTCAAAGTTTTTCCAGAAAGGTGACTTTCTAATGGAATATCATGGGGAATTGATAAGTGGCAATGATGGTAAAAGACGGCTCAAAGAATATCCAAATTCCTTTGGAAGTTACATCATGTTCTTCAGATTTGCAGAAAAAGAAATGTGGTAAGTATATCATTTTATTCTGGTATCACCTAAGTTGGACAAAGGTATACAGAAAAACACATTAGTTTACATTACATTGCGTATATGTACATTTGTTGAGGAAGCATTAAATATGAGTTTTTTTACAACGGTATGATTAGTATAGCTGACAGGTTAACATCAGAGAGAATCCAGTTTGTCATTTATTAAGTCTCCCAAACAAAGTTTGGAGACTTATTGTTTTTGCTCAGTTCTTATTATTTTTATTATTTTGCTTCTGCTTCTTTTAATTTTTTTCTTTTTCATTTTTTTCCACCACTTTAAAAAAATGAACTTGTCTGCAGCGTTTCTCCAAAACCACTTGTCAGATTTACTTAGGGTTTCATAAAATGTTAGATTAATATGTCTATGTGAGCCGTCAATCGTTCGTTTGTGCATTGGGGTCTATTATGGGGTATTTTGGGGGGCCGAAAGTATGGAGGGGTTTACTAAAGAACCCTGTGGGATTTTATTTTTGAAATTTTCAAATGAATATAACTTGAAAACTTTAAGTGATAAACACACACAGTCTTCAGAAATGATCATAGGACAATGAAACAAATCACATGAAATAAAGGGGGATCCCTTGGGGGGGGGAGGGGGGTGTCCTCCCCACTCACTTAAATTTGTAAATATGCTATTATCTTGAAAAATGTCCAAATCTCCAACCCTAAACAATATATATTATTAAATGGGACAATACAACAAATTTAATGATGTAAAAGGGAAGTCCCTGGGGGTCGCCCCCACCCGTTTCAATTTGAGAATGTGCTATTATCTTGTAAACAGTACATATCACCCACCCCTAAACCATATAAATTCTTGGAGGGGACTATTAAACAAATCAAATGAAATTTAAGGGAAGTCCCTAGGGGTCACCCCCACTTCATTCAATTTGAGAATGTGCTATTATCTTGTAAATGGTCCAGATCCCCACCCCTAAACCATATATATTCTTGTAGGGGACAATAAAACAATGAAAAGAAATAAAAGGGAAATCCATAGGGGGTTACCCCACCCCCTCTTGTTTGAAAACTTGTAAACTGTCCATATCCCCACCCCTTAACCTTATATATCCTTGTATGCAACAATAAAACACATCAAATGAAATATAGAGAGAATCCATGGGGGTTACCCCCACCCCGTTCAATTTGAGAATGTTTTATTATCTTGTAAACGATCCAGATCCCCATCCCTAAACGATATCATCGCTGGGCTTCTAAAATGTTGTAAATTACAAATTTTTCAAGAATTTTTTTTCTCACAAACAGGCTTTGAAAATTTTGGCAAAATGCATGTTTCCAAAATGTCGTAGGTGAACTTGAAAATTTTTGTAAATAGCAGTGAAATAAAAACGTTGACATTTCTGGATTATCCAAGAACTTAAATTATTTTCACAGAAATAAAGAAATGTACAATTATTTTTTTCCCAAAGCCATCCTACAACAATTTTCAAGTTTTCATACAACATTTTGGAAGCAAACTTTACAAACAACTGACATTGGCAATTTTGTGATATGTCTTATTTCACACATTTTGATTGGCCTAACTGTATGCTATTTTGTGATAACAAAGATTTCCTCCCGTCCAGACCATTGGTGTCAAAAAGTATTTTTAGCCAAAAAAGTCATATACGACATTTTAGAAGCCCAGCGACGATATATATTCTTGTAGGGAACAATGAAATAAATCAAATAAAATTGAAGGGAAGTCCCTTGGGGTCACCCCCACCCCATTCAATTTGAGAATGTGCTATTATCTTGTAAACGGTCCAGATCCCCAACCCTAAACCATATATATTCTTGTAGGGACAATAAAACAAATGAAATAATTAAAGGGAAGTCCATATTGGGTCACCCCACCCTCTCTTGTTTGAAAACTTGTAAACAGTCTAGTTTCCTAACCCTTAAACCATATATATTCTTGTAAGGGACAATTAAACAAATCAAATGAATATGGGAGCTTTGTTTGGGAGACTTCATAACAGCATCCTGATACAATTACTTCTTGTAATTCAAATGAATCGGCACAATTTTTGAAGTTTAGATTTCTGTTTTTGGTTCATAATAGCATTAAATTTTAAAAGATTACAGTTCGTTAGGTATTTCTTGTCAATAAGTAGTGTTCTATCTGTCAAGAGACTGGAATCCTCTACCACAATACCCTAAAATGAGTCATCAAACAGCTTCTTTTTATGCCCTATTTATTCTACCCCATTTAGGGCCATTATGTTGTTTGGTCTGCATACGTTTTTTTATTTTGTCTGCCTGTCTGTCATGTTGAAAGTTAAAGTTTTTGGTGGAGGTAGTTTTTGATGAAGTTGCAGTCAAATCAACTAGAAACTTAGTACACAGGTTCCCTATGATATGACTTCTAATTTTAATGGCAAATTAAAGGGATAATTCACGATTTTTCACTTTTCATCTTATTATGTTCATAATACCATAAAAAACATATTCAACAAGTTTTATTTTGATATGAAAAGTAATAAAGAAGAAAATTGGGTATTATTAATTTTATTTCTTCAAACTTCCTGACTTATGTGACGTAGTTTAAGTCTTTATGCATGCCGGGAGTGAAATTAATCTCATTTAAGTCTTGTTCGTTAACCATATAATAACGCTATTTAAAGCGCATCGACGACTTTTGATGTAGCTATCAAGCAATGAAAAGTAAGTGATAGCCATGCAACTTTTAAAATTAGATTGTAGGATTTATGTGTGGATTTTTTTATGCCAATTTTTTAGTAATTAAAGTAAATAATACAATAGAACATTTTTATGATTTTTTTTTCTACAAATACTTTAAACAAACATATGAAACTGACGTGATCGATAGTGTATTTAAAAATACATGCTTGTATTCTGAACTTTTTGCTTCATTCCAGCAAACATTTTCATTTGGCTTGCTTGTACTGTGGAAATAAAATGTGTATTAATTTGTGACACTTAGTGAATGTTAAATGAGTTAAACTCAAGGTAATTAAAAGATTAGCATTATGTAATTCTAATATTTTGATCCTCATTCAGTGACATCTAGGCGTCACGGATCACGATTTCAGGTGTGAACAACATTTCGTATGAATGATAAACGGGAGTCAGTTATAGTTTTAGACACAGAAATGTAAGAAAAAGAAATAAATTAATTTACGGGAATTATTTTAATTGAATAAATTTATAAATAAATTAAATAGCCTTCTAAACACGAGTGTATGAACTAAAAATTGTACTATTTTAGATTAGAATCGGCAACCTTTAATATTTCAAACAGATCATTAGCAATTGCAATTATATAATTTAGTCCATCCAAAGCGATCTTTATTTACCTAATTAGGAATTATGAATGAATGAATATTTTATTTGCGAAAGCATAATTAATTAATGTTCTTATCAGAATATTTAAAATCTCACAACGCATGAAAACTTTAGCTATTTGAAAAAAAAAATGTTTTAAAAAATTGACAGGAAATTTAAAGATCTTCTTGGAATGGAATCAAAAAATTACGAATAGATATTCTTTTCAAGTGTGAAAAACATCAACCAAATTTATTCATAAATCGTTATGTCCTTATTAAAATAGTCTGTGTCTCACAGCGTATAAAACTTTAGCTATTTGACCAAAGATGTTTAAAAAAAAAAGACAGAACGAATTTTATGTCATCTTTTCCTATTTTTGATTGTAATTATAAGTCTGTTTTAACTGTCAAGAATACCCCTTAAGCGGACAACTTGAGCAGTTTATTCTTTAAATTGCTGTCATTGAATATCAAGAAAGAAAATAAATCCCCAAATTGATATATTTCTGGTATGTTCCAATCTGTCCTTTACTAGCTATTGACAACGAGTATATATTACATTTTCCCAAATTTACCCTTGGAAAAAATATGTAAATAGATTATATTTCATCAAATCTTTTTTTTTTTTGGTATTATTTTTATTTTTATAAATAATATTCTTTACACCCAAGATGTTATTTATAATCAAGCGTATGAGTTTTAATAAGTAATGACTATTAATTATATCACCTTCGGACACGCAAGACAGAGATGTATATTATACACCTGATAGTTCAAAATGGAAAGTTATAAGTTATAGGCCGTGTACACTGATCAATACCTACAGAAGTGAAACGATGCATAAACTTGCAAGCCCGACAGGAAATTGCTTGAATACCTGAACATGTCACCTCACACCCCTCACAATACCTTTGGGAGCAATACCTTTAGCCATGCTGGTGATCAGATGAGGGCAGATCCGAATTTATTTGACTAAAGTTTATTACTTTCAAGAATTATGAACAAATTAGATTTTCGAAAACAATTTTCACGGAACACTTATTTATGATTTGATCTTTGACTTTTTAACTAATTCCAATATTAATAGTTTAAAAATAACAGACTATGGTTATTAAAAAAAATAAGAACATTTTCTGTATCAAGTTAATTAGTCAGATAAAACAACCGTACGATTGACAAGATATCGACACGCAATTACGACTACATCGGTTACTGTAGTTTTGGATCTTTGTGGTTTATAGACATATCGTGATTTTTAATCGGTGAAGATGTCAAAATGGCGGAACGCAGAGAATTGATACTCTAAATTTAAAATCGATGTTGATCTCTTATCTAGCGGAATAAAACTTTAATATCTATGAATTTGAGCATTTTTATACAGAATGGACATAATATCAATTTTTGATTTTTTTGCGAAGTTTCCCTTTAAGTTCGCCCTACTTTCACTGGTACACTGAACATAAGAAATGATAGTGCCAATGGGACATCTGTGTACAATGGACACATTCTTGTTTGTGAAGTTCCTGTATTACATTCATAAGAATCTTAAAAGCACCATGCAACCCTACTAATTTCAAGGCTGTTTGAGTTTTCATTTCATTCTGAAGTCACAATTCTTGGGTGGCATACCAATGCATATTTTCTTAATTTTATGAGGACCACAAATCAACACTTAATTAGAAAGCAAAATACATTTTTTGAAAGAGGAAATTTCTCAATGATTTTGCTGTTTACTGATAATATGTTTCTAAAGCAGCAATTACATGTAGAACAGTGGTTGCCAATCAGAGATATTTATTGAAGAATTTGAAAAATATGTACATGATATAAGCTAATTTGAAGACTTGCATATATACAAGAATGAAAAACATGTCACATAAGGATTTCATATAAAATATAACTTAAAAAATAAAATAATCCTAGCCGCCTCATTTTGGTCAAGCCTGCTACATTTGTTACAGAAAGCTTGACATATGAATAGTGATGGCAGCAGTAGCTTTAGCTAACTTCTTCAGAGCTTTATATTTTAGAAGGTGGAAGATGTGTATACTTCATTCTTTGTATATGGATGCCTCATGTTACAAAGTTTCCATCAGTTACATATCCAATATCCTTGACCTCAGTTTCATGGTTCAGTGACTACTTGATTAAAAAGGTTCTGTGATGTTGAATTCTCACCTATTATAAGTAATAGAATAATTACCGGTATATTTGATTTTTGCGTACCTTGCAAGGTCCTTATGCCCATCTTTGGACTTTGATAAATTGTTGAAAATCACTGTTATACAGACTTTTTTCGTATATGCCTTCAGATATTGGGCTGATTTATAGCTCACCAGTACTCGAAGTGTCCCATGTGAGGTTATGCCATCACTTGGCGTCCGTCGGCGTCTGTCGTCGTAAACAATTAAAAAAGTTTCTCATCTGAAACTACGGGGACAAATACCTTCAAGCTTTAAGGTAATGTTCATTAAGGTATCTAGTTTTTAAATTGTATCTGAAGTTTTTATTTATCAACAAACATGGCCGCCATGGCTAAAAATAGAACATAGGGGGTCAAATGCAGTTTTTGGTAAAAAGTGTTCAATTGGTCAAGATCTATCAGCCCTGAAATTTTCAGAAGAATCAAACAACCCGTTATTGGGTTGCTGCCACTGAATTGGTAGTTATAAGGAAATTTTGCAGTTTTTTTGTTATTATCTTTAATATTATTAAAATGACCATAGTTGTCAATTGACCCCTTAAGGAGTTATTGCCCCTTAAAGACAATTTTACACAATTTGTTAATCAAGTTTCCTTACATTAAAAAATCTTCTCCTTTGAAAGTACTGGGGCAATTACCTTCAAACTTTAATTAAATGTTCCTTAGGGTATCTTGTTTGTAGAGTGTTTCCGAAGTTTTGATCCATTGACAAACACAGCCACCATGGCTAAAAATAGAACATAGGTGTCAAATGTAGTTTTCGGCTTATATCTTAAAAAAATAAAGCTTTTAGTGCAAATCTGACATGGGGTTAGATTGTTGAATTGGTCAAGATCTATCAGCCCTGAAATTATCAGATGAATAAAACAACCCATTGTTGGGTTGCTGCCATGGAATTGGTAGTTTTAACAAAATTTTTCAGTTTGTAGCTCACCAGGCCCAAGTGAGCTTTTTCTTGTCACTTCCCGTCTGGCGTCGTTGTCGTCTCCATCGTCATCTGTCATCGTTAACTTTTACAAAAATCTTCTCTGAAACTACTGGGCCAAATTAAATTAAACTTGGCTACAATCATCATAAGGGCATCTAGTTTTAAAAATGTGTCTAGTGACCTGGCAAACAGACCAAGATGGCCACCATGGCTAAAAGTAGAACATAGGGGGAAAATGTAGATTTTGGGTTATTACTCTGAAACCAAAGCATTTAGAGCAAATCTGACATGGGAATAAAATTGTTTATCAAGTCAAGATCTATCTGCCCTGAAAATTTCAGATGAATCAAACAGCTGGTTGTTTGGTTGCTGCCTCTGAATTGGTAATTTTTAAGGAAATTTTGCCGTTTTTGGTTATTATCTTGAATACTATTATAGAAAGTGATTAACTGTCAACTGCAATAATGTTCAGCAAAGTAAGATCTACAAATAAGTCAACATGACCAAAATGGTCAGTTAACCTCTTAAGGAGTTATTGCCCTTTATAGTCAATTATTAACAATTTTCATTAGTTTTTGTCGAGCCTGCAACTTTTGTTGCAGAAAGCTCGACATAGGGATAGTGATCTGGCGGCGGCGGCGGCGGTGTTAGCTAACTTCTTAAAAACTTTATATTTTAGAAGGTAAAAGAACTGGATACTTCAAACTTTGTATATAGATGCCTCATGTTACGAAGTTTCTGTCAGTCACATGTCCAATGTCCTTGACCTCATTTTCATGGTTCAGTGACCACTTGAAAAAAAAGTTCAAATTTTTTGTAATGTTGAATTCTCTCTTATTATAAGTAATAGGATAACTATATTTCATATGTGCGTACCTTGCAAGGTCCTCATGTCTGTCAGACAGTTTTCACTTGACCTCGACCTCATTTCATGGATCAGTGAACAAGGTTAAGTTTTGGTGGTCAAGTCCATATCTCAGATACTATAAGCAATAGGGCTAGTATATTCGGTGTATGGAAGGACTGTAAGGTGTACATGTCCAACTGGCAGGTGTCATCTGACCTTGACCTCATTTTCATGGTTCAGTGGTTATAGTTAAATTTGTGTGTTTTGGTCTGTTTTTCTCATACTATATGCATTAGGTCTACTATATTTGTTGTATGGAATGATTGTAAGGTGTACATGTCTAGCGGGCAGATGTCATGTGACCTTGACCTCATTTTCATGGTTCAGTGGTCAATGTTAAGTTTTTGAGTTTTGGTCTTTTTATCTAATACTATAAGCTATAGGTGAACTATATTTGGTGTATGGAAATATTTTATGATCTTTATGTCAGTCGCGCAGGTTTTATTTGACCGTGACCTCATTTTCACGGTTCATTGCCCTGTGTTAAGTTTTTGTGTTTTGGTCTATTTTTCTTAAACTTTAATAATAGGTCAACTATATATGTTGTATAGAAGCATTGTTAGCTGTACATGTCTGCCTGGCATGGTTCATCTGACCTTGACCTCATTTTCAAGGTTCATTGGTCTTTGTTTAGTTATCTTGGTTAATGTTAAGTTTATGTGACAGTTGTTATAAAGCTTAACTTTATACTTAGGACTATCAACATAATATCAATGATTAGTATAGAAGGCGAGACATTTCAGCGTGTGCACTCTTGTTACAAAATATTTTGCTCTGGAACTATTAAGGGCCAAGTTCATTATAGATGGACAAAATTGTAAGTAGCAAGAATGTTCAGTAAAGCAAGATCTCCAAACACATCACCATCACCAAAAACACAATTTTGTCATGAATCCATATGACGATCTGTTTTCTTTGTTTGATATGCATATAGACCAAGGTGAGCGACACCGGCTCTTAAGAGCCTCTAGTTTATTTTATGATATTTCACCAGTTTTGCTTGATTTTATATGCACTTATTTTTTGTAGTGTTGATGCAACATTCTCTAAAAGAATCGGAAAGTACGTAAACGATGGCATAAAAAGTTGCCAAAATGCCAGAGTTAGAAGGATCATTGTAGACACCATACCAAGGGTTGCTATATATGCTGTACAGGATATTTCCCCTGGAACTGAAATTTTGTACGATTATGGTGTAAATGACCTTCCATGGAGGCAAAGTACTTCAAAAGTAAGTACTTAGAAGGAATATGTTTTGCTATGTATTTTCAAGGCAATTACTTTTTGCCCTTCTGCTGTCCTAAGACTCATTATTTGTGAGCTACATATAATGCCAAACTGATCATTGTTTCAAAAATTTAGAATGTTTTGCATACAGATGTCTTCTGTTAAAGATTCGAACCACTGAATGGAATGAAACTAACCATTGCATAAATGTTCCTTATGAGGGACTGATGAAGTGTTTGTACTTTGTTGGGATTTACTGTTCAAGATAGCATCCTGGTGTTTTTATTAAAATATTGGTCCTGTGTTTAACCAAATTTGACCTCTATCATTATTTGGGTATATGTATCATTTTCATCTATTTTTACATGATTTCCAAAACCACAGTAGAGTCAGATGACACATTTAGATTCCGGACAATAACTTTAGTTTTAGTGAATGAATATCTATAATTTTTTACCAGAAGGTTCAATACCACTAAAGAAAGGTTGTGATTGATTTTGTGAGTTATGGTCCCAATAGTTTAGGAATTAGAAGCCCGGAATAAGCATTTTTGTAGTTTTCAAACAATAACATGTGTTTAATGTTTAAGTGTATGCATCTCTCTGAAATTATACTATAAGCTTCCATACCATGAAGGGATGTTTGGTATTGACTTGTGGGGGGGGGTTATGGCTCAAAATGTTTTGGAATTAGGGGCAAAAAAGGGGGGAAACTAGGATTGTCTGGTCAATGGACAATTATGACAATTTAAAAGCAGTGCAAGGGAGCAAAAACATTTAACATACAATGTTGGGTATGTTTGGCATTTACCTCATTTACACTACTTGTAAAATATGTATAAAGTAATGTCAGGTTTTGGACTAATTGGCAAAAAAGGGGGATGGTAGTAGTTTTCATTTTTTCCTCCAAATTTCTCAAATTCCACATTTTTGAAGAAGAAATCTTTAATTGCACAATACTGTGCAATAGATTTGTAAGATCTTGACATTTGTTTTGTGTCAGAAACTCATATTGTGTCAAAAATTTGATCACAATCCAAATTCAGAGATGTATCAAGCTTGAATGTTGTGTCCATACTTGCCCCAACTGTTCAGGGTTAGACCTCTTCGGTTGTAAAAATCTGCGACCTGCGGAGCTCCTGGTTTAAATGAGTTATATGTCCTTTAGAAAATTTAAATAAGTGTTATGTGGAGGAAATTAAAACTCTGTTATTTTATTCCCTTTAAATCTTTATATGCAAGCAAAAAATTTGTTTTAAATGCCAAGCTTATTTTCACCAAATGTAGGTATTCAAGAAACTATTCATGCATACATAATTGAAAAAGTTTTCAATAATTTGTTTTCAGACAACCCAAAGGTGCTCTGTAGTATTGGAGAAGATGTGTTTAGCTGATCTTAAAGGTTTATTTTACCTTAGTAGTATTTAATTTAAATGTTTCTTTTCACATCCAAAAAATGTCACTTCTGAAATAAAAAAAAACAAACTAAAAGACTTCATGAAATGCAAGTGTAGACAAATAGAGAAAAAAAAATTAGAAATTGTCCTGCAGTGGTAATACCATAGATTCATTTATTTGAGCTGTTCACTTAAGCTGCTAAATATAGCATTGCAATATTAACTCTTTTTTTTTCCTTTTATTTTAGATTTTTTAAACTTTGAGTGTAATTTTGTAAATTACATATGATTTTGACCTTCTGGGTTTTTAGTTTCTTGTTTCCCTAATCAAATCACAAAATCAAAAGCTCAATTATATCAGACAAAATGATACAATTGTCATATTCCTGCCTTGGTATAGATCATAGGCATGACATCAATAAAAAAAATATCTGAAAATTTCTGACACACAAATAAAAAGAAATGAGGAGTGTCAATTTTGAAGATTTTTAAAAGTTAAGTTTATTTATTGCTGTTTGAAAATTTTAATATAAGGCAAGGTTATTTAATAATATTTTTTTTCTCAAGCATCCTCAACAGTTTCTGAGGGGACAGTCACAGAAGATGATGTTTTGTCAACACAACTTGCTGCTAACCAGTCTGTCACAGAAAATGATGTTTTGTCAACACAACTTGCTGCTAACCAGTCTGTCACAAAGGATGGTGTTTTGTCAACACAACTTTCTGCTGACCAGTCTGTCACAGAGGATGATGTTTTGTCAACACAACTTTCTGCTGACCAGTCTGTCACAGAGGATGATGTTTTGTCAACACAACTTGCTGCTGACCAGTTTGTCACAAAGGATGATGTTTTGTCAACACAACTTGCTGCTGACCAGTCTGTCCCAGAGGATGATGTTTTGTCAACACAACTTGCTGCTGACCAGTCTGTCATAGAGGATGATGTTTTGTCAACACAACTTGCTGCTGACCAGTCTGTCACAGAGGATGATGTTTTGTCAACACAACTTGCTGCTGACCAGTCTGTCACAAAGGATGATGTTTTGTCAACACAACTTGATGCTGACCAGTCTGACACAGAGGATGATGTTTTGCCAATACAACTTGCTGCTGACCAGTCTGTCACAAAGGATGATGTTTTGTCAACACAACTTGCTGCTGACAAGTCTGTCCCAGAGGATGATGTTTTGTCAACACAACTTGCTGCTGACCAGTCAAACATAGAGGATGATGTTTTGCAAACACAACTTGCTGCTGACCAGTCTGACACAGAGGATGATGTTTTGTCAACACAACTTGCTGCTGACCAGTCTGTCACAGAGGATGGTGATTTGTCAACACAACTTGCTGCTGACCAGTCAGTCACAGAGGATGATATTTTGTCAACACAACTTGCTGACCAGTCTGGCACAGAGGATGATGTTTTGTCAACACAACTTGCTGCTGACCAGTCTGTCACAGAGGATGATGTTTTGTCAACACAACTTGCTGCTGACCAGTTTGACACAGAGGATGATGTTTTGTCAACACAACTTGCTGCTGACCAATCTGTCACAGAGGATGATGTTTTGTCAACACAACTTGCTGCTGACCAGTCTGTCACAGAGGATGATGTTTTGTCAACACAACTTGCTGCTGACCAGTCTGTCCCAGAGGATGATGTTTTGTCAACACAACTTGCTGCTGACCAGTCAAACATAGAGGATGATGTTTTGCAAACACAACTTGCTGCTGACCAGTCTGACACAGAGGATGAAATTTTGGCAACACAACTTGCTGCTGACCAGTCTGTCACAGAGGATGGTGATTTGTCAACACAACTTGCTGCTGACCAGTCTGTCACAGAGGATGATATTTTGTCAACACAACTTGCTGCTGACCAGTCTGTCACAGAGGATGATGTTTTGTCAACACAACTTGCTGCTGACCAGTCTGTCATAGAGGATGATGTTTTGTCAACACAACTTGCTGCTGACCAGTCTGTCACAGAGGATGATGTTTTGTCAACACAACTTGCTGCTGACCAGTCAAACACAGAGGATGATGTTTTGCAAACACAACTTGCTGCTGACCAGTCTGACACAGAGGATGATGTTTTGTCAACACAACTTGCTGCTGACCAGTCTGTCACAGAGGCTGGTGATTTGTCAACACAATTTGCTGCTGACCAGTTTGTCACAGAGGATGATGTTTTGTCAACACAACTTGCTGCTGACCAGTCTGACACAGAGGATGATGTTTTGTCAACACAACTTGCTGCTGACCAGTCTGTCACAGAGGATGGTGATTTGTCAACACAATTTGCTGCTGACAAGTCTGTCACAGAGGATGATGTTTTGTCAACACAACTTGCTGCTGACCAGTCTGTCACAGAGGATGATGTTTTGTCAACACAACTTGCTGCTGACCAGTCTGTCACAGAGGATGGTGATTTGTCAACACAATTTGCTGCTGACCAGTCTGTCACAGAGGATGATTTTTTGTCAACACAACTTGCTGCTGACCAGTCTGTCACAGAGGATGATGTTTTGTCAACACAACTTGCTGCTGACCAGTCTGTCATAGAGGATGATATTTTGTCAACACAACTTGCTGCTGACCAGTCTGACACAGAGGATGATGTTTTGTCAACACAACTTGCTGCTGACCAGTCTGACACAGAGGATGATGTTTTGTCAACACAACTTGCTGCTGACCAGTCTATTTTGTCAACAAAACTTGCTGCTTGCCAGTCTGTCACAGAGGATGATGTTTTGTCAACACAACTTGCTGCTGACCAGTCTGTCATAGAGGATGATGTTTTGTCAACACAACTTGCTGCTGACCAGTCTGACACAGAGGATGATGTTTTGTCAACACAACTTGCTGCTGACCAGTCTGACACAGAGGATGATGTTTTGTCAACACAATTTGCTGCTGACCAGTCTGACACAAAGGATGGTTTCTTGTCACCAACATGTCTGCCTCAAGATAATGTCTTTTCTGCATCAACTTTAAATTTGTCATCACAACTTGTTGAAGTTGTTGAAGTTGTTGAAGTGGGAGTTGATGAACTGCATTTTGGGGAAGTTTCAAATATCGGATTAGGAGCTGATACCAGGGTATCACCCTTGAAAGATTCTTCTGCAACAACTTTAAAGATGTCATCAATGGAGGATGTCAAAGTACGAAGTCTGTCACAGGTTGATTGTGAAGAAGGTTGGTGAATTAAAATCAAAATTGTAGATGGATATTTTTTGTGCTTGTTATAGCTTTGCTCTACCTTTTGTCTATCTTCAACTTGCTTGCTACATCAATATTTTAAAATCTCAATGTCTTGGATCATTAATTATTTGTTACTCAACTTAATTGTGAAATTGTAAAAAAATAAGTTTCAGTAATCATAGCAGCCATTACATAATAACAAAGTCATGGGGTAAAACAAAAAATTAAATGTGGATTTCTTTAAAAATGATATTGAAATATTTAAAAAAGTATTATTTCATGTTGTGTAACAAATGATGCACTATTAATTGTTTTATTATCCAAATAACAAGCTTTTGATCTGATGAAGGTTTTTAATACAGTTCTAGAATAAGTTTTAGTTGCATAAAATATGTATACTGTAGTTGCATATATATGCAAAATACTGTGTACGATTAACAGTATATTTGATAGACATATGATCATGAGTAGTCCATAACACTTGACTATTTAAATATCATTTTTGTCAAGCCTGTGACTTTTGTGGCAGAAAGCTTGACATAGAGATAATGATCCGGAAGAGGCAGTAGCCTTAGCTAAATTCGTTAAAGCTTAATATTTCAGAAAAGTACAAGACTTTGACTTTTGACTTCATACTTTGTATATAGATACCTCATGTTAAGAAGCTGAACCAAACTTGGCCTAAATCATCCTTAGTATATTAAGTTCTAAAATATGTATCAAATCATGCCCATCAACAAAGATGACAGCCATGGCTAAAATAGAACATAGGGTTAAATGCAGTTTTTGGCTTATAGCTCTGAACTTACAGTATATATAGCAAATCTGCATGGGGTAGAAATGTTCATCAAAACAAGAT